>NC_065921.1:14428945-14763945 GCF_024586455.1 Bactrocera neohumeralis
CCAAAAATCATTTTTAAAAATAAAACAGAACATTATTAACTCCATAACTCATTTTTTTAAATTAAACCCCCCAAAATTTTAAGGTGCATTTATTTTTGCCACTCAAAATTTCAGGCAATATTGAAACGAAACCAATATTTTGTAGCAAAAAGCAGAACATTTAAATTAAGGTTCCCTTTATTAATCATGAACCAATCGTTTTGTTGCTGCAAGGGAAAAAAACCGTGGGTATGTGTGTTTGGAGTCGCATTTTAAAAAATAAAAAATGGTAAAACTCATTCCCAAATAATCACACTAAATCAAGGGCCAAGTACATAAAGGGCCCCCCACCACGGTCTATGAAAACCCAAACAAAAAGATTTCAACAATTTGGAAAAAATAAATTTTTTTAATTCAAAAACCCAAAATAAAAGCAAAAACATGTTTTTTGGGTTTTAAATAAACAACAATTGTTTTAAAACAAAAACCTTCACTAAACAATAAAACTTGCGAATAGGAGCACACGTTCGCTGCCTTGGCGCGTATAAAATTTTAAACAAATTGTGGCGCATGGTTTGGGTGGAGTGTTCTTTAAATTACAAAAAAAAACTTAAAAAAATTTATACGTATGTGGAATACAAAAATTAATAAAAGTTAATAATGTCCCGTCGTTGTCTTTCCCCAAATTTTTTTCCCTTTCAATGCTGAATGCCAATTGTTTACGTTCAAAGTCGTCAAATCGTGTGTATGTGGTCGTAAAGTGTTGGTGGTGTTAATAACGCGGTTTCTTTGCTTTTGTTAAACAATAATAATAGTATCTCATGCAAAGCTACTTACTCACTAACTATAACTAACTAGGTAACCCTCTATGTAGGTATGTGCGGTATGGCCCTTGGCCAAAGGGCGAAGTTGGCCACAATAGTTTGTTATATAAGTAGTTGTTGTTGACCGTAACAAGTAGCCGCTGCAGCACGATGATTCAGCTGCAATGTTTCGAGCGGCGAACCTTGTACAAATCACACAGCCGTTGGGCCGCCGGCAATTAGCGTTCAATGGGAAAAACAAAAAGCGTTTCATTATTTTGCCCTTCAAATGCAAAAGGCACTAAATTAGGACAGATTTCCGTAATGAGATTAGTCAATTGGTTTTCTAATTAGGTTATGTAGATAAAAATAGTAGTCAAAGCATAACTTATTGAGATCGCTTGAACTATTTGTGGAGCAAAAATTGAAAGCGAAAAACTAATTTTTAATTTCATTTCTAGAAGAATAATATATCATAGAGTGGCGACATATCAAGGATATTTTTTGATTAATTTTTAACAATAAATATTACTAACGTAAAATAATCGAGTAATGTTTGGATATATGTATGTAAGTGCATAAGACACCTTTGCGAGTGTTATAAATAGTAGTAACTGCTATTTACTTCCTTGTATCTCACATTCACCAAAATTTGTTATATCGATAAATATTCGATATTATTATGTTATCGACTTTCTGCTAAAATAATCGACTTTTACCTCAAAACTTATCATTTTGCTTCATTATTTTAAACATTAACCAAAATTAAAAATATCGATAAATTTTCGATTAAACTAAAATAGTCGATAAGAATTTGAAATTTTACTTAATAATTTTAAACAGTAACGTAATTGTTATCGAATTTTTTGCTAATATAACCGGTTTTTCCATAAAAAATTATAATTTTTCTTAATTATTTCAATCATTAACCAAATTAACGAATATCGATAAATTTTTAATTACACTTTGTTTTCGATTTGTTTACTAAAATAATTGAGTTTAATGAACTGAGATTTTGCTTAATAGTTTTAAACAGTAATCTTATTACTAACATCGATAAATTTTCTATGTCACTAACGACTTTATCGATAAAAAAATCGATTATTTCATATAAAGTTGTAATTTAACTCAACAATAGCAAGCGCTAATTTAATTAATAACATCTATAACTTGTCGATATCACTCTGTTATCGACTTTACTGTTAAAATAATCGATTAATTTATAAACTAGTAATTACGATTAACAATTTTAAACATTAATCTAATTAATAACATCGATATCACTCTTTTATCTTTGTCTGACGTTGAGGAAGGTTTTTTAAATCCAAAAACAATAAAAAACTATTAAAACAGATATATTCGAAGGACTAGTTTGCTACTGATTTTCGACAAATTGGCGGCTTCCTAACGAGGTTTTGTGGGAAAAAATTTACACTTCAGAGCGGTTTGAAAAATTATTGTCAAAATCTTTATCTCTCGATATTTAACGATCAAATATATCTCAGAGGGAGGTGTGAAATATTCAAGTCGAACAGGCTTACCGTTTCAAAGCAATTTTTCCGCACCGACTTTGAAAACTTTTGGGAATCAAATTTACAAAAATAAAAAATTGTTAGAAGAAAATTAAAATAAAAACAAAAATTTTATTTAAAAAAATTTTAATTAAAAAAAAAAATTCAATTAATACTAAATGTTTAAATTTAAATGTTTTATAAATATTTTCAACTATATGTTCGTTCGATAAATAAACAAAAAATCGTTTGTTTGAAATTTACAAGTCAATATTACCCCTTAAAGAGTGGCAACCGTTAAGTGGCGCCTGTAAAGCAGTTATTGATGTTATAAGTAAATTTTTATTACTTATTATTATTTAATATTTTAATTATTTATATACATAATTTTATTATAGTTATATAAGAATTATTATTTTTCAGCTTATATAGTCATTACATAATAAAATCGCTATTTTGGCAGTGGGTCAACGGTATTTGTACATTTCGAATTTTTTATCCAGCTAAATAATTAATTTCAGCATTTTAATGCTCATGTTTTCCCACTAATTTAATTGCAATTCATAAATGCAAGCGACAATAAAAATTCCGGCAAAGCCATTATAATTGCGTAGTGAGAATTTCAAAGCACATTTCATTAAATACAAGTACATAGATACGTATATAAGCCGTTACAGTCGTGGCATGCGAAACACGTTCAAATGGATTTTATGGCTTCGCTAGAAAGCCAACGAAGACGCTTTAAATTATAGAATAAGCAAACAAATCGGTTTAAATGAATTTTAAATGCCCGAACAAGTGAACACACCAAAACACCAACCAAAACAAAAAGGACAACAACAACAAGAGGAAAATTTGGCTGATTAAATTTGTAGAAAAGTGTTGGAAGTTAGCAGTTATTAGGCGAGACAATAGAAGTGCCACAAAGCACACGCGCTCAAGCCGTTGACAATGTAATGAGCCGCCGGAGGAAGGAGTAGAAGAGGAGAATGCGCGCTGTAAAGCAGCAGACAAGAAGCATTTTTTTCACTGAAGAAAGTAAGCCATGCAGAGGAAGTGTCTAGCACGGGCGAGGCAATGTCTGCAGCGTCTACATTTCACACGTCGACGCGACACTGAAGCAGCGACAAATTGAATTCAATGAATTTTCGTGGACTTAATGCGTTGAGTGAGCAGAGTGGCTCTTCACAGCACTTCAACACACACACACATATATATATATATATACTATATATTAATAACTAGGGAAAAAACGTTAGCTTCGACTGCACAGAAGCCGTAATACCCTACACAGGTGAATTTCTGTTTTTATAAAACGTTATAACGATCTTTTAATTTGATTTTGAACGGTCAGCTTGTATGGCAGCTATATGTTATAGTAGTCCGATCTTAACAATTTGTGCGGAGATTGTAGCGTTGTTTTAAGCAATAATCTGTGCAAAATTTTGTGAAGATTTCTTGTCAAATAAAAAAGTTTTCCTTACAAGGACTGGATTTTGATTATTCAGTTTGTATGGCAGCTATATGTTACAGTGGTCCGATTGAAGCAATTTATTCGGAAATTATGCCGTTGTCTAATAGAATAATTCGTGTTGAATTTTGTGAAGATATCTCGCCGAATTCAAAAGTTATCCATACAAGGTCTTGAATTTTATCGGCCAGTTTGTATGGCAGCTATACGCTATAGTATTCCGATATTGACAATTTATGCAGATATTATAGAGATACTTCAGATAATAATAAATGCCAAATTTCGTGAAGATATCTTGTCAAATAAGAAACTTTTCCATACAAGATCTTGAATTCGATCGGTCAGTTTGTATGGCATCTATATGCTATAGTGCTTTGATAGCGGTGTTTCTGACAAATAAGCAGCTTCTTGGGGAGAAAAATGTGGGTGCAAAATTTCAGCTTGATATCTCAAAAACTAAAGGCAGCCTTCTAGGTATTACAAACTTCGTGGCAATCTTATTAAACCCTGTTCAGGGTATAAAACTTTAAGTACACGTAGTAATATAGATGCAACCTTACGTCTTTAAGACAGCGCTGTGCCCAGTACACACATACATGTATAAAGTTATATAGAACGCGTTGAGAATTCCAAAAACCATGCTTCGGCGTCTTCGCCGAACACGACAGCGACGAAATCAGCAGCGAGAAAATCGAAAATTCCAAAAACGTAGAACGAAGGTAATAAAAGAAAATGTTGTCAGCACGCAGTGGTAGGAATAGCATAAACCTATGAGCATAGGGAAAGAACAACAAAAACCAATTACAATAATAAATACAACAACCAAACCAGCGAAAGCAACGACTACCAATAACAATAGCAATAAAATGAACAATAATGTCGCTGCATTCGACGAGCATTTAAGGGTCGCCAGCGCGTGCACACACACTCACATACATATCACCTCTCTGTACACGAAAAACAAAGGAAAATATGAAAAAATATGCCATTACGCGCCTTGCAACGCCGCCGGTAAATCCTACAGCCAACAAAATAGCCGTGCAACCCCGGAAAAGTCTGCGTAGCAACGTGTACGTGCAACATCACGAGGGGGTTGCAAGCGCACAAAACACGTGAAAATGCAATTTACGACGAGTCGCATTTTCCCTGCCAACAACAACAACATAGCAGCAACTATTAAAGGTATGTTAGCTGAATTTGGTCGAACGTAGACACAACAAAGCCATTGTCGTGGCGCCCTAACTAAAGTCCCATGCATTTGCCATGGCTGTCAGCAAAAGCACAAACGCAACAACAACGCCAAAATGAAAATGTAGTTACATGTATAATATATATGTGTATAATATAATAATGTTCTTAATACAATATTCCAGTCTGATGCGCTAAGTCAAAGTCTACATGGCATATTCCGCCATCCCTTGCCATCCCTTCATCCCTACAGCCTTCTGTGTGTGCTTTCCTTATACATTTGCCGCCATTGCTGGTCCCTTGGGTCCCTATGACCGTGACAGTGCGGCAGCTATGACCAAGGGCGACCACAAATTAAAGGAAATTATTTGGCTGTGCCTCCTTTTTATGCCTCGCATTTATGCTTTTGTTGTTTTCGTTTTTTTATAATCAGTGAGTATGACCGAAATTATTTGCGCTGCAGTGAGTGCCTAGTATTTTGTTGTAACCTGGTATAATGTGTGCCCACATATCTCTGCTGAACGTTAATAAATGTGCAACGCCATTAACACCAACCAATGCGACGATCGGTGGCAAGCTTGGTTATGCAACCATAACAGTTCCAATCTAAGCTGTTGAAGGCATGTGGGAAATAATTTGTGTGCTAAGGAGAATAATGCTTACTTTGAAACTTTGAAAGCAACTAATTTTGGATGATATAATGAACTACTTTGACACCAAAAAGCAAAAAATATTTCACCAAAGTGGATAAGAGAAGTATCGATCTAGTAATCGAAGACAAAAACCCAGAAAAAACTTTAGCTTTGAATGCACCGAAGCTACATACCCCTCACATGTGTATTTCCTTTAGCTATAAAGGGTATAAAATATATTTATCTTGACTTTGGTCGATCAGTTTAAATGGCAGCTATATGCTATTGTGTCCAAACATCGGACGAGATACCCTGAAAACAAACATGATATTAATACAAATTCCTGATTAAATATTTATTTCTCTCGGGTCCAAATGTAATTTTTGTATATAAAAAATTTTGTTAATTTTATTGCTACATGCTAAGAGGTAATGTATTCTTGAATTACATATATCACATGGAAAACAAGACTATTTATGTGAAAAATATGTAGTAATAAATTTTCATAAAAATAAAAACTATTTCTCACAAAAGTACATTAATTTTGTTAATTAGTGTTTATTCCATTACTTTTTGCAATACAATAAAAAAGTTACACGAGAAAGTTATTTCTCACGAAAATAATCATTACTTTTGTTAATTACTGCGTGAATTACATTTCATTACTATTTGCAAAATAACAAAAGATTCATACAAGAGAATTATTTCTCACGAAAGTAATCATTACTTTTGTTAATTACATTACATTATTACTTTTGCAATAACAAAAATTTCATACAAGAAAACTATTTCTCACCAAAGTAATCATTACTTTGTTAATTACTGTGTGAATTACAATACATTGAATTTCGCAATACAAACCAAGTTTCCAATACAAAGCGAACTATTTCTCACAAAAGTAATTATAACTTTGTTAATTACTATTATGCATTACACAACGTTAGTTTTTGCATTACAAAGTTTAGTACAAATTTTTGGCAAAAGTTTATTACAGGGTCTTACTTTGAATAACATTCCAACTTTACCGAGAATATACCAACTATTTTCAACAAAGTATTCATTACTTTTGTTAATTACCGTGTCATTACAATGCATTACCTTTTGCAATACATAGCAAGTTTCATACAAGAAAACTATTTCCCACCAAAGTTTCGTAGAAAAGTAATCATTACTTTGTTAATTAATATGTGCATTACACAACATTACTTTTTATAAACCAAAATAAAATTGCCTACAGGGTCTCTTTATCACCAATTCTACCGGTAATACACCAATTCAAGCATATATAACAAGCCTACAGCATATGGGCATACATTTATGCACACCAAAACGAAAGAAAGCAATAATAATAACAAAAGTCATTACTTCATTGAAAGCGCAGTTTTGAACGAGCGTGCTGTAATAGACGATTTTGACACATACTGCAACAGCAACAGCAACAACAACATACATTTTTATTTCCTTGTTGTTCTTTTTTAATGCATTTTCTGGTAACCTTTTTGAGTTGAATAATAAAAAATGCATTACATAATTTACATTTTTCGTCTAATGCTGTTGGTATTTTTCTAGGTCTACTGCTACACATGCAGATATGTATAAATGTCTGCAGCAAACTAGCTGGAAAATTTCGATTGCATGCAGGGTTGCAACGCACATTGCAGCCATCCTTTATTTTATGTGTTTGTAGGCGCCATGGAGGGGTAGTTTTATGGCGCAGTGTAAAAGGGAAAATTGAGAAATTCAAACAATTACTGGCTGCATAAAATAATGATGTGTGTGTGTAGTTGGAAAATTCAATGAAAATGCATGGCATGAATATATATGTATGTATATGTATACGTAAATGTAACATAAATATGTATGAGTCTATACAAGTTAGGAAATTAGCATTTTTATCGGCAACGCAAACGGTTCTACGACCGATAGTGGCATGCAACGCCACATAAACACAATTTGTCTATATGTAATTGTGGCTATTAGCAATTTGTTAAGTTTTCAATTGATTAATTAAGTACTAAAACTCACTTTAACGGCCATTGAACCAAGCAATAGTTGTCTTGAATGGCTTTCAGTATCGAGTTTTTGTACTTTCTACTAATATTTTTGGCGTCTATAATTTTTTAATATTTTCTGTTTATGTATGTATATTCTCCCATTTCTTCTTCTTCTTCAAGTTTTGATTGCTATTAACTTTCATAATTTTTTCGCAATCTTATCGAGTGTGATGTTCACGTCAAATATTATTAATTAATTAATAGAATGTCAGCAGACAAGCGTGAAAGCTGTAGCAGTAGTTGTACAAAAACTGCACAGTAATGCTAAAGTAATTAACGATTACAAGATAAAAATGGAAAAACACATAAACAAAAGACGTTGGGTTCATATAAATATACTTCTAAAACATTAATTTTTCATATACACAATTATATTAAGGTAGGTCATTTTCCGTGGAGACCAGATAGTATCATAAACAGACAGATCAAGTTAAATATAAGACAACATCGGACTTTTTCTTCTAACAAAATTATATAAAAAAGTAAAAACAAGAAAAAATTTTCACCGAAGCTATAATATCCTTCACAAAAAAAAACATTTCCATACAAGAACTTGGTTGCTACATATAGTATATGTATGGTCCGATGTGAAGAATTTGTTGGGAGATAATAGAGCAATAATCTGTGCTAAATTTCGGGAAGATAAAAAATAAAATAAAAAAGATTTCCATAAAAAGACTTCATTTTGACCGGTCAGTTTGTATGGCAGCTATATGCCACAGTGGCCCGAACCGAACAGTTTTTTTAGGATATTGTAGCGTATTGCCTTGAAAAATAATATGTGCCAATTTTCGAGAAGATACCTCGCAAAATAAAAAAGTTTTCCTTACAAGGACTGGATTATGAACGTTCAGATTGTATGGCAGCTATATGCTATAGTGATCCGATAATATGGATTACGACAAATTTGCTTCTACTTGAAAAGAGAAAGAGCATTTTAGGTAAATATCTCTATAGCTGGGGTTGCGTACAACCTAAAAGACGGATATGGCCAAATCGACTTCGTGACAATGTTCAGGGCATAAAAAGTAAAGGTTATTAATAACTTAATAATTATATTTATACATATACACCCGCATTGGGTATTGACAAAGTCAAGATATCTAAAATTCTAACTTAAAGAACTTTGATGGGAAAAATTGCAAATAATGTTACAATAACTTAATAACCTCTCTCCAACTAACTTCCTTTTTCTCTATTTATAGCTAATTTCAGCAAAATCAAATAGATCAGATCAGTCGCTGATCCACTCTAATATCTAGCTATGCTATTTATAAGTATATTAACAGATGTTTTCAACGTTTTTCAGATCAAAAGCGATAAAACTGGCAGCTCATGCTGGTTTACAACACAGCTGAAATGTTACAACAGAAGCCTAAATAAAGTAAAGTCCGCCTTACTTACGAAAATTACTAATCAAATTTGTAACGAGAAACGCAGATCAAATGTTCATATTTCAGCATGACAAGTCGATAAAACTCATTAGAAGTTGTTGCTGATATTGGGTAGATAATTAGTAATAAATATGGTAAGGAAGTTTAGATGGCAAAAACAGAAGAATATTAAAAAATGTAATTAATAATTAGTAATTAGTATTAATTAATTACTAAAATATGCAATTTAATATTATTATTATATATTTTCTTTCTTCAGGCCACATTTTCTGCTTCTTTTTGACTATCAGCGATACTCATTTCAGATATGTATTATTTTGACTTAAGCGCTTTTTGATTTTATTGCATAGAAATGTGAAAATTTAAAGTTAAATATTTGTGTTTTCTTTTAAAAATCATATACACTATATCTATATCTAAAAATATGCAATATAAAAAATTAAAAAACTACAGTTTTCATAACACAGAATAAAAAAATTAAAAAAAAAAATATTAATTAGAATTATTAAAAAATATTTATACGCCAGCCCTTATGATATTCAATATGAAAAAAAAATTTAAAAGAAATTATAATTTTCAAAAAAAAAAAATTTTAAAAACATTAAAAAAATAAAAAATAAGAAAAAAATATTTCTACATCAACCGTATCATTTCCAAAAATTCTATTCTATTCCAATAGTTTAAAAACTTATATTTCATTCCATTAAAATCATTAACCCTAAAACGTACACAATATACATATGTACATATGTACGACCCCACTTGTAGGCAACTACAGCAACACTAAGAAATAATTCTAAAACTGCTGCTAAGAACAAAAGATTCGAAACAACGAGTATTCCAACACAACACTTTCCATTATCTAAATGCGTGCTTGAATACAAGAAAAATGTACATCATTTGTCATTAATTTTTTTCTTTCCGATTTTCATTGTTGCTACCAAATTTCGTTTTCGTGTGTGTTTCTCTGAAATTGGGTATCGCAGCAGCGGTCATGGTTGTTAAATCTAAAGTGTATATGAGTGTGTATGTGTATATGTATATTCAGAGTGAAATATTTGTATATATGTATGTATGCATTGGTAAAATACGTAAATAGCAAACAAATCAAATTCGTGATGGTCAATCAAAGAAAATATTTTTTTTAGCTTTTGTAATTAATTGGAAGAAAAAACTGCGTTAAAATATGTTTGCTTAAGCTTAAGTGCTGAATTTTTCAAGTTTTTTATTTATTAACTTTGTTTAGAAAAATTTTCAAGTATGTTTTTAATTAAAAATTTATATTTTAATATTTTAATTTTATTTAATAGAAATAAATATAATTCTTTCTTAAAATCGAACTATACCAGATTTACGTATGCTAGAAAAGATTTATTTCAGTTTTTATGGGGCATCTAAACGCCTTTCTCGAATAATTTCTATTCGCTGTTATTATAATTTAAACGGACTCTAAATAAAACTTTAGCCGAACTTCTCTTAGACCCCAATAATATTTTTACAAATATAAACATTAACTTCAAAGTTAATAAATTTTGAATTCTATTATTTTTTTTATGTTATCGTTTCTCTCAACATTCTTGTAGCTTATAGTTTTTTGGGTTAAAAAACCTCCTAAATGTATTCATAATTACCACGGAGGATTTTACAATAATGGAACAACTCTCCATAATGTTAAAAAATATTGGCTTCCTTCAGGTGAGGAAAAAATACCATTTCAACAATTGTGGAAAAGTTATTGAAAAACTTTAAACTATTAAAGTTACTCATTATCGATCTATACCGCTTTCCATTGACAGTAACGGGGTCACCAGCTTCACTTCGAAAGACATATGTAGATGACTCCTCTAGACCAAAAACTACACCAAACTGTCAATTTAGTTGAATGTAATGCTTGTTCATGAATAATTTGAGGATTTTCTTCGCAACATAATCGACAGTTTTGTTTATTTACCGCACCACTCAGATGAAAGTAAGATCGGAGAAGATGATTTTCTTAAAAATATCGTTATCGCTTTCAAGTTGCTCCAAGGCAAAATCAGCGGTGGTCCAATGTCATCAGTTCTTGAGTGAGAAAAATTTTATACGGCTGCAAGTCCAAATCCTTTCTCAAAATCCACCAGGTTGTGGTTTGAGGCAGACCCAATTCTTGGGAACGTTTTGGAATCGCCAAATTGCGATCTTCAGCAAAACTTGCCTGAACAGCAGCAATATTTTATATAATAGAGATAGTGGACGAGAAGGTCAAGACTGGTATATAGCTGTTACCAGAAACATGATCAACATTGGAAAAATCACGTATTGCCTATACGAACTATGTATTCTGAACAGGAGCATGGCAAAGAAAATCAGAACATGGTGGAATGATCTACTTAGATGCAAAAAATGTGAAGGTCAGGGCAAAAGAGAAAGAATGGAATCTTGTGCACTTGTTCCACATTGGCAAGGTACAACGGTATGAGACACTGGAAATGGTATCATTTGCTCTGAAGGAATTCGCAAAGCATAGGTATCCTAAAAAATGACTATTCCACATGGACTTTATAATAAAACTCAATGTGATATCGGAAAATACCAAAATTTCTATGCGTGACGAACTAGCTACCAGACTAGCCTAACCTATTTAATTATCAGATATTTTAATGTAATAGAATATAAAAATCATTGATTTCAATTATATATGTATTATAATGTATAAATAATTTTATAACAATTGTTTTCTAATAAAAACTTATATCTCAAATATTTAAAATCGTGTAAATGATTATCTTATGGTAGATCTGCAAAATATTTGATATTTTATAAAAACAGAATAATTATTTTCATAATATCAAATTCAGCAATCCAACTGCGTGTATGCCAAATTGCCTTGTTTTACCCACTTCTGATTTATTCTTTCTCTATATAACTTGCCAACGCTTCAAAACTGAGTGGCAACAGATGTTCGAAAATCGCAAATTTATTCGCCAAAACAATCAAAATTCCAAAAAATAATAATAATAACAACAAAAGAGCGCCGAATAATGCCATTGTTTGATTTCTGCGCGAATATTTAAGGCAACAAAGTAATTGGTACTTGAGCCTTCTTAGAAAAAAGGAATACCTTTACACACTTCTACATTTAATAGTGTATGCGTGTGTGTGTGTAAATGTGTGCCTCACTTATGTAAATGCGAACATTTTAACTGTCAATTAAAGCGAAATTAAAACCAGTTCAAAGCAATCAAAATGCCACAGGTCGGTTATTATAGCGAAACGAAAAAAAAAAAAACAAAAACAAAAGCAAAAAAATATTAGTAAGGTACACTCATACACACGCACACATCCGTGGGCATGAAGGCAACGGCAATTTTGAATAATTGCCATACAAATCACAACTTAATAAGCATTAATTCTCGCATAAATAAACAGCGAAAAATGATGGACAAGAAGCATAATAGAAATATCCATAATTATAAGCCTTCAAAGAAATCAAATATCGGTTGGAGTCAAGAGCGCGAGTTTTTTTTTATAAAAAATATGAGGTAATAATTAGTCAAGATGAGTTATGTGAGTGTGTGTGTGTACGATTGAGAAGCAGTAGGAGATGAAGATAATGAAGTTGAAGTTGGTGGAAGCTTCACAGCAACAAGATTGGTCGAATTCTTTTTCATTTGTATTGGTAAAGCGGTGAGTTGGTTGAATTTAGCGCTCAATTTTGACAGCTCGAAGAGCAATTGTTTGGAGAAGCAGCAAAAGTAGAACGAAAAGATAAGTTTGAGCAGATAAATGAAGCCATTAAAAAGCGAAATTAACAATCTATAGCAGTTAGACCTCGCCGTGTAATGATGTAACAAAGTGATGGGAACTTGAGAGGTAGATATAAATATTAAAGTGAACTGTTAAAGGTAATCAACGGATGAATGTGTCTATATGTGTGTGTTCATACAGATATCTCTAATATTAGTTCTGATCTATTGAAGTATAACATATGTTTTTTTTTGAAAAAAAAAAATAAATTTTATTGAAAAAATTATAAATTTTTTGGTTAAAAAAATTGTATTTATTTATAAAAAAACATAATAAAATAATTTAAAAATAAATTTTTTTTTATAAATAAAAGTTTTTTTAAGTCAATTTAAAAATTATTAAAAAAAAATATTTTTTTATAATTTTTTTTTTTGTAAAATTTTTTTCCCAATATTTTTTTTTTAATTTTTTTTAAGTCATTTTTAAAATTATTAAAAACATAAAAATTATTTGTATAAATAATTTTGAAATAAATCAATTCAATACGTACACACATACCAAAACAATCACATGAGAGTCAAATATTCACTGCTACCACAGAGCGACACATCTATTGTGCCGCATCGAAATAAACAAGCATATGTACATAATTAACCGTTCATGTTTACCACAGTGTTGGTGTTGCTATTGTATGCTCAATGGCGGCAATGGCTCACAGCTCACATTACATTTAATGCCATAATCATTGATATCGAATTGCATTAGCCGCATGAGTAGTGTGCAAGCGTAAGCCTTATGTGAAGATCACACACATGCACATATGCACATATGTATGTATGTGAATATAATTGTTTGTTTATATTGAGAGTTAATTTGCATGCATTTTGGCTAATTCACAATCCAACAAATTATTTTTTGATGAGATAAATAAATAAATAAGTTCATTATAAAGTGAGGTTATGATTGAAATTTGGAGTTATAGTTATTTGAAATACCATTTAGAATTTTTAAGCAAATGATTTGTTAATACAAATTTCTATAAAAAAAATTAAAATTTATTTGAATACAAAAAATTAAAATTAAATAAATTTAAAAAAATATTGAAAACATTTTCCTAAAATTTTTATTAGAATATTTATTTCGAATTTTGAAAAAGTTTAACGAACTGAATGCATCCATGTTTTCTTAATTTTTTTAGTATTAAAATTTTTTTTATATACATTTTTTATTTTGAAATTTTTTTTATATAAATTTTTTTTTTATATTTTAGTTAACCTATGTTTTTTAGCTTTTTTTAATTTTTGAAAAATTGTGAAGCTTTGAAAATTTTTTAAATTTAATTTTTCAAAATGTATGTATTTAAAAATATATTACATTTTATCATAATTTTTTAAATTTTCTTAATGTTTGCCAGTATTCAAAATTTTTAAAATATGTTAATATATGTTTTAAGTTCTTATAAATAGTCCTGCCTATTTTGATTAGTTTTTTTGCGATTATACTTTTATAAATTGTTGACTGTAGTCCTGCTTTAAATATTTTGATAAAATTTTAGAAAATATTGAATTTTTTGGAATTTATTAATTTAATTTTTTTATAAAAAAGAATTTTCAAAATATTTTAATATATTTTTGATAAATTTTTTCTAAATATATATTACAATAAAATATGGCTAAAATACTTTTTCAATCATATTTTTATGATTTCTTAGCTGTTAGCCCTGTTTTCTTAACTGAATAGCATAAAATCTAGCTAAATAACCATTCGCATGGAAAGCGGCAAGAACAACTTGCCCCAAAAAACTAAGCGACTTCAAAAGATGTTTGAAAACTGTAGGAAAAATAATAAAACGCCAGAAATTATAAAATAAAGTAAGATTGGAATTAAAAAATTCTTATAATAAAAAAAGTTAAAAAAAAATCACAAAAAAAAAAATTAAAAAACCAAGCCACCAAAAACGCAAATGAATGATTACATTATTTCCAAAAAAGAATTATATTAAAAAAAATAATCACAAAACTAAAATCAATAAAAAAATTAAAAAAAAAAAATCGGCTAATGTTGTATTAAAATTATATCTGAAAATCCAAAAAACAAGAAATTAATATAAAACAATTAAATAAAAAATAAAGGCACCAAGAAATGCAAGTAAATAATTACAATATTTTCAAAAACCTTACAAAATATATGTATGTATGTATATTTTTCAAAAAAAAAAAAAATTAATAAAAAACAATAATATAAAAAATTTTTCGTAAACAATTTATTGGCATTATATCTGAAACTCGAAAAAAAATAAATCTTACGTACAAATGCAAACAAATAGGAACTAGAAATAAATATTAAACTATGAATGGGAAGAAAATTGCAAAAACCTATTTTTCAGAAAATGTTTTAAATTAAAAATTAAAGAAAATCGGTTAAAATTTTGAAATAATGTTGCTTGTTAATAGAAATTTGTTATACGAATTAAAAAAAAAATTAAAGAAAAAAATAATAAAAAAATATTTTTAAACTTTTAGTGGAATTCGTATTTAAAATCTAAATTTTTTCGGTTAATTTTTTTTCTTTCATTTATATGAATAAACTTCTAATAATTTTATCTTCATTCCCTTTATGAGTAATAATATTAAAAAAATATATATTTTAATATTCTTATAACAGAAATATAAATAAAGATATAATAAATAATCACAAATTGTTGTACAAAAGTTTGTTGTAAATTCTAAGACTAAGGCTCACAAGTTCCCAATTACCTCTTAGTAAGAACAAACGCCTTATTTGTCGCTGATTTATGTACGTTTGCAAGTCGCCAAATGAAACCTCAACAACCTACAAACAACGCATTACACACATACACATACACACACTTACATATACATACATGCATAAACATAGTTACATAAAATTGCCAACTCCCTTTAAAATCACAAGGCACCTCCATTCAAACACACCTATCTTCCTGACCATCTTGCCAATCACGCGATCCGACCAGTTGTCAACTGTCCCATAAAATGCAAAACTAATTTATTGACCCATAAATAAATAGCAAACACATTTTTCGCATTGCAATTCGCAAATTGTTCATTTGCCATGGCATTTTTTAATGATTTTTCATTTTATTTTTATTTTTTCTAATTGTCATTCGCCTTTTTCAACGGACGACTGCTCAGGCAGCAACAACGCGCGTTGCTCATTTGCGGCGCACAAATTCAATTAATGAAGTTGTTTGCATTTTTCAAACATACAACAAATGCCAGCGACTGCAACAACAACAACTGCAATGAGCAGCGAAACAACAAACACAGCGCAAATAGCATTAAAAGCATGAGCGTTTGCTGCTTTTGCTGTTGTTAGTTTAGTATTTTTCATACGCCAGCCGGCTGTTGTTGTTGTTAGCCAAATTGGAGTTAGTACGCGCGCATTCACTGCTCACTCGCTGCCCAGCTTTTACATGCAAACACACAAGCTCAAGCGCCGGCCGCCGACTGTCGCTTCGCTGCGCGCTGACTAACGCGCCGGTGCAGTTGAGTTCAGTTCAGCGCTTGCGGCACATTAATTTGCTGCCAATTTTCAAATCAATTTCTGACATTTCTGCTTGCCATTTCGAGATGCGCGTGTGTGTGTGTGGCTATGCCAGCAGCGCTTTGCGGCTTTTATGGCTGCTCGCCAAACAAAAAAATGGAATTATTTTTATTTTTTCTACATTTTTTAATTCATTTGCGCTTTTTGTTTGAAGTCTCATTTTCGCTGCATTTGTCATTATTGGCTTTGTGGCAATGTGGCAATGGGGGCGTGCAGCACACTCTCGATTGACTTGCTCGCTTTTTGTTGCTGCCAATATGAGCGCGATGGCGCGTGCATTTTTAATTATAATTGTTTGTTACAACAACAAAAACCATGCATTTTTATTTTTTGCTTGTTTTCTCATGTTGGCGCCACGGAACATAAACTAATTAATTAACTAGAATTTGCAAAACGCAGAATTCGCGCGCACACACACACTCAGGCAATTTCATTTTTTATGTTTTTTATTTAATTTTGGCTTTTTTGATTTCATATTTTACGCTTTAGGTTAACCGCAAACAAAAATATTTTTGGAAAAAACAGAAAAACAACTAAATTACGCGTGAAGCCATTTGTTGTTTATTTTTAGTAACAAAAAATATCAAAAAAATATTGGGAAAAAATTTTGCATATAAAAAAGCTCTATAAAACCCGATGCTTACCTTTTGGACAAAACAAATTGTTTAAATATAAAAAGAAATTGATATATTTAAAAAACAAAAATATTTAAAAAAAACTGAAAAAAAATTTGGAAAAAAATTCTGAAAAGATACATACATACATATAACATATATTATTACATATATATTAGTGACAATATTTTTCAATACTGAAAAAAAATTTGGAAAAATATTTAGGAAAAAATTGGTATATTAAACAAAAATATTTCAAAAAAAATTGGAAAAAAAGATTGAAAAAAATTAACATTTTTGGAGACATTTTTCAATAACTTTTTATCAACAACTTGGTATTTATTTTTTCTCCCAACATACATATGTATGTACATATGTATATTTTGCTAACAATTAAACAACAAGCCTCTTCACGCATAATTTAGTTGTGTTGTTTGCTTTTATTCCACAAAAAAAAACTTTTGCAGTACTTATATACCCTAAACAGCGTATATTCGGAACCTAAAATACATACATATTTATACCGAAATGGTCAGCGTGACGCAGTGAGTCGATTTAGTCAAGACCGCCATCCTGTCTGTATGTATACGTAAACTAATTCCTCAGTTCTTGAGATATCGACCTGAAATTTTGCACAAGTCTTTCTCTCACGAAAATGCTACTTATTTGTCGGAACCACCAATATAGGACCACTTTTGCATAAAGTGCTATATAAACTGACCAATTCAACTCAAGTCCTTGTATTGAAAAATTTTTTATTTTACAAGATATCTTCAAGAAATTTTACGCAGATTAATATCCAAAGTATTGCTACAAACTACGAAGAAATTGTTTAGGTCGGATAACTTTTGCATATATCTGCCATACAAAGTGACCAATTGAACTCAAGTCCCTGTATGCAAACCTTTTTTATTTCCGGCGGAATTTTCAGGAAATTTGGCAAGGCTTATTATCTTAGATATTACTATAATTTCCGGAGAAATTATGTAGATCGAATAACTATATCATATAGCTGTCATACAAAGTGACCGATCGAACTCAAGTCCTTGTAGACCAAACTTTTTTATTTGACGAGATATCTTCATGAAATTCGGCTTGAATTATTACCTTAGACATCGCTACAATCTCCGAAGAAATTGTTCAGATCGGGCCACTATAGCATATAGCTGTCATACAAACTGATAGATCAAACTCAACATATGAATTTTAGTATACCTTTTTATGTTTAAAAAAAAATGCACCTGTGTGGGATATTATAGTTTTGGTGCAGCTGAAGTTAACTGTTTATGTTGTTTTCCATTTTTTAGACTAATTTTATTTTTATTTTTTTGCTTTGAAAGTACTTGTTTACCAAAAAAATGTACATACTACAAATTACTTCACGCCTAATTTAGCTGTTTTATTTGTTTTTGTTTTTGTCTTTATTTTTGTATTTGTATTTTTTTTTATTGTTTTTCATAATTGTTCAGCAATATTTACACACACGCTTGGTGCAAAAACAAACCACTAAATAAATTTACAAAATTTTCAGCATTTAATGGACATAAATTTCCACGTTGTTATACATTTTCAACAAGCTATAATTAAAAATTTTCTACACCCTCTATTAAAAAAATTATTATTTTTGCTTGCTTTTGGATATTTTTTAGAATTTTCATACTGAATATTAATATCTATACAAGGATAATAACTCACTTATGAAAAAAAAATAATAATTATTACAACAACCCACACAAATTAACATACCCAACATAGCAACAAACACACACACTCCTATGTGTATTTAATCCCAGCTTTTCCAAACTATTTTCGCATAAAGCTATCAAGCTGCTAAACAACTGCACCACAAAATCGCAATAAAATGCAATAAATTGTTGTTAATTAATTTACAACAAGCGCCGCCCCGTGGCGCTCGGCCTCTCGTCCAGCGTTGAGCGCAACTGTCGTTTTGAAAAGCTATTAAAAATATTTTGAATTAACGTGGTTGTCAAGCGCTGGCGCCAGCGTCGCTCAACTTATCCACCGTTTTCCATTTAAGCAGCGCTAAACACGATCTTCTACCTGCTCGCTGGCAATTCTGGCTTGGCTTTTTTGTGTGAAAACTTGTAGTATTTTGCCCGTTCGCTGGTGTCTCTGGCGATTGCCGTGACATTTGTGAATTTATGCATTTTATTGGTGTATTTTGAAGTCGCTAATCAGCATATTTTGACACGCTCAGCGAGATCAGTGAGACTATTGTTGTTTTTGTTGTGGCTTGGTAGAAGTGGGGAGTGTGAATGGCGCGTGGCATAGTGGATAAATGTATGAAGGTACATATGGTTTATAGAGATAGTATATGTATGAGGTGTTATTAAACAAAAAGAGATCAGTGATCTAGTGAGTGCTTAGGAAGAAATAAATAATTGTTGGATCAGAGGATTCTTTGATATGTTGTTGTTATGTTACTAATAAAATAATAAATATGTATATAGTATTTAGCCTTTCTAGCGCAGCGATCGATGCTTGTATTTTAGTGATCGTAATCGCTAAGCGACATTTTATGGATTATGTCTGAGCTTGTTTGGAAAGAGGAAAGACATAAGTTTCTGATCATTGTAATGAAAATAGACACAGAGAAACCTTATGGATTATATATTTCATTCTAGACCTCATAAGGTTAGTTGGACTATATATTTTATAGATTTTCTTTTTAATAATTTTAGAATACGCTATGCTTTACACATAGGATTTTGAATATGTTTATGTTTGTCTGAAGGCTTATCACTATTCGGCGGCTTTTTACTTCTAGAGAAGGCTGAAATTATGATTAATTTGTATCGCTACAGCCATGATTAGTGAGACCAAAATTATAGAAATAAATATGAAACCAAATAACTATAGATCTTAAAAAATGATAGCTTCTGAAGACTAAAGAATCAAAACCTAAAATAACATAATTATACACCTACATATATTTTAAGGACCCTGACTTCACGATTCTAAGATATTAAAAAAAAAAACAAATTACGAAAACTGAAAGCAAGGATAGTCGCGTAGTCATTGCTGCATAACCTCAATATATGTATTTTTGAGAGTTAATTTATGATTCCTACAGATCCGAAAGTTTCTATTTTACCTGATTCTTGGCTGATATGTATACCAAAAAAGTGTTGTTAAAGAATAGAGGACCCTACAATCTGCGCAAACTACCGTGAGATAAGCCTCCTAGTGATTTTGCGGAGAACTCTAATGAAAGTCGTCGTATTTTTGTGAAAGTTTAAGACGAACATGCTTTCGTTGAGCGAACGAGCCAAAAGTGATTTGCCCGAGTTCAAAGTGACTATTTTGGCTTTGAAGACCAGTACGCCAAAAATATTTAAGATGAGGATTTGGAAGCATCACTCGATGAAAATTGTTACCAAACACAAGAAGAGCTCACATAATCTATGGTCAACTCAATTAGCCATTTCAAAAGCAGTCGAATACAATAAAAAGCTAGGAAAAGGGATGCTCTTTGAATTGAAGCGAATCGACGTTAAAAGACTACTTTGTCATTTACACTAGATCTTACATCATGTTGTTTATTGTGACTGGTTATCAAAAATGGATCCATTACGACAACCCTTAATGCGAAAAGTTTCCATGGGAAACCTGGCCAACAGCCAAATCAATGGCGAAGCGGAATATCCTAATCGCTAACGTAATGCTTTGTATTTAGTGGGATCAGAAGGATACGTTCACTTGCTAAGTCCAGAGGAGTCGTCATCGTTTACGACGTGAATTTTAGCAGACTCTGCGGCCTCACTGTCGATAAATCCTCCGGTGTGTCAAACTGTGGGGATCTCAGTTGCTTATAGCATAGTCTTGCCAATGCGGAACAAGTGCACAACCGATGCTACATTGTTTCTCTGATGCCCTGCTCTAGACATTTCCTTCAGTCTTCATGATCTGTCAGCCCCATCCTGCGGGCGTGTCGCCACCAGACAATGACCAGTTAGTATTGCCATCAGAAGAGTATGCTGTATCTCTAAATTCGGGTGAAATCATTAATGAGAAACGTTGCCGAATGCAATTTTATTCGGCGCAGTTCTTTTGTGATGAAATCCATAAATTGCCAGAAAGATAGGAATACTTTATAGCTTCTGATGGACAATAATTTGAAAAGTTTACTTATTTTTCTTAAATAAATGTTCGAATTTATAAAAAGAAAAGAAAAACGTATAAAATATAGTTATATACCCTACAGATAAAATCAGTGAGAAGATGATTTTCAGATTTGGTTTGGATATATACATAGATATATAGAATAGATATGGTTGTTAGAAGAACTACTTTAGACGACTGTAAAATGCTTTCTTAAGCACTCAAAGACCAGATATTTTATGATAAGGTATTCGGAACTGAAAAACAGTAAAACTTCTTGAAAAGTGGAGAAAAAATGATAAGAGCCTTCTATGCTAATTATACTATACTATAACTGATAAAGCTTCAAAGAAAGTACTATACCTGAGATTTGTAAAAGCATTGTTAGAAATCTGCACAATTTTATTAAAAACAAGATTTTTTTCATCCCATTGACTCACTGTACTCTGCATGAAATTCCAAGTACATATGCTTTTTTTTCATCCTACTACACAAAATTTATCAAATTTCAATGGCAGAAAATGTAATTAAGAGACGAGATAAAAGCGCAGAAATATGCCAGCAACGAACTTGTTACAGTATTTATTATAAAAAATTGCATTTATTGCGAATTAACCTTCGTTTACTTAAATAAATGGCCAAAGTATTTATCTCAATTTACATTTTCCAACAGCAACAACAACAACGGCGATGAAGGCAGCCATTTTGCGCCTTAATTATCAAATATTTTGCAGAGCAGAAATTGAAATGAAAGAATGAGAAGGAAATGTAAGCCAAGGAAATTAATGCAAGCAAATGAAATATAGTAGAACACAGAGCACAAACACACACACAGACAAATAGACAGAGAGACATATGCGCATATGAATATCCTTATTACTTAAGAGCCTCTACTACTTATTTGCTTACCAGCGGCAATAATGAATATATATGTACTCTTACTTATGTATATATATGTACATACATATATATTATATGGTTAACGGATCAGCTCGCAAATGAAAATGTAAAATTGTGCAACGAATGTGAATAATTTGCGTACAAAAAAGCTGTACGGGGGGAAATGGCTGCAAGAAAGAAGCGCCAAAAGAAAGGAAAATTGTTGTACTTTTTTGTTTTTGTGTTTGTATTTGTAAGGCATTGCCGCAGTAAGACGAGGCGGAAGTAAGAGGTAGAGATAAAATACTTAATTACTTGGCGTGGTATTTAATGAAAGTTTTTTGGCGCACAGCCAACAACAACAACAAGAAAAACATTACAATAAATACAATAGTCGGAGCAGCATGTCCTGAGGCCGACAGCAGTTGAATGTGCCAGCAAAGGTTGTGTAGACATATTTGTGTTTGTATGTATGTATGCATATATGTGTGTGTGCTGCATACTTTTTGGCTTGACTGTTAATGTGAATTTCATTTGTTGCAATATTTTCAAAAGGCATTCATATAGTTGAAGCAGGCAGGCAATATATGTATGTTGCAAGCATCTAACAGCAACATGCCAAATACAAACATGCATATGAGTATGTGTGTGTGTATTATAACTCATTTGACAAAAGGCTTAATATTAATCCACCTTGCCACCAACCTAACGCTAAAGGGTTGTCGTGGCTATAATAATGTTTATTCGTTTGAGTATGTATGTGTGTGTGTGTGTGCTTCCTCAAAGTGTGCCTGTATTTATTGCTTAGCTGATAAAATTTACTTTTCGACTTGATGTTTTCGGTTATGCTGCGCAGTCGAATGTGGCAATCGGTAAGCCAACAAGGTGGTGAGGCAAGTTTTTGACAGCAGCGCAGGCGGAAATGAAGCGTTTTTGGGCTTAAATGCATATCTA
The DNA here is from genome assembly GCF_024586455.1 of Bactrocera neohumeralis. Lineage (NCBI taxonomy): Eukaryota > Metazoa > Arthropoda > Insecta > Diptera > Tephritidae > Bactrocera > Bactrocera neohumeralis. The sequence continues at coordinate 14,451,858 of NC_065921.1, forward strand.
TACATTTGTATGTATGTGTATGTGCACGTGTGTGGTAAGCTAAAGAATTTATTTGTTACTTAGCTTGCGGTTATCATTTACCCGGTTTGTTGAATGCCAGCGGGTGTTATTATTTGGGGTGCAAAGTGTGGCACGGAATTTCTTTGAAATTATTTTACACAAACATTGGTTGTGCCACATGCAAATATGTTGCCTAGGAGGTATCTACAAAGGTCTGACATACATATAATTAAATATATTGTCGAAGCTTTGCAAAAAGTAACCCTTTCAGATCTTTCTATGATTATTTGTTGTATGTGGCTGCTTGGCAACCTTACAAGAGACTAATGTTTTTGATAATTGTACAGTAAAGATATGCGATAAAGGCTTTTGCTATCTTAAGGCGTTCTTATGAGATTAAAGAGAAATATTTTTATGCACATACCTGTACACATATTAATTTATTAAGTTTAATTTATTATATACACGCTGTAGTACTTCACCTCAAATTGCAGAAGTAAACCCTTTTCATCTATTTTTAGCTGTTATCACGTTTTGATCGATTTTGACGTTAAATATTGTAAAAAATACTAGCAAATTAAGAAAATTTCTAAAGTCAGTTTATTTTAGTCCTTAAACTGCATCAACCTCATTTCAGCTGTGGAAAATTCCAGAACAAATTAATTAAAGAATTATCGATATTTTATAAGTTACAGAAATTTTTATTGATAAAGTTATTAGAACTATTTTTTATAATGAAATATCGATATTTTATTTATACTGTGGAATTTTTTAAATAAATTAATTATCGAGATATCGATAATTTTTAGGTTATCGGAAATTTGATGTAAAAAGCTTTTAGATGTATTTCTTATATCGAAATATCGATATTCTAGAAGTTATCGAAAATTGAATCGAAAAAGTTTTAAGTAGTTTTCATATCGAAATACCAATATTTTAAAAATAATCAAATAATATACTGAAGAAGTTTTTTCAAGTACTTTTCATGTATAAATATCGACTTTTTTGAGTTATCGATAAAACGATATTTTATAAATTATCGAAAAGTAAATAGAAGAAGTTTTTAGATGTACGTTTCATACAGAAATATTGACATTTTTTAAGTCATCGATATATCCATGTATAAAAATTATCGAAAAATATATCGAAACAGTTTTTGAAGTTATTCTCATATATAAGTATCAGCATTTCATAAGTTATCAAATATGTGTCAAAGAAGTTTTCTGAAGTACTTTTCATATGGAAATATCGGCATTATATTCGTTATAGATATTTTATAAATTATCGAAAAATATATCGAAAAAGTTTTAACAAAGTACTTCTCATGTAAAAATATTGACATTTTCAAGTTTACGATGCATCAAAAAATGCATCGCGAAAGTTTTTCAAAGCATTTGTCATATAATTTTTCTTTTTTCGCTTCAAACAATATTCAAAGATTTTAAGCTCAAATTCTCATTTATCTATCTATATCGAGAAAATATCTTTTAATCAAAAAAATCAAATATTGCTTAATTCTGTGAAAAAAATTGGAGAAATAATAAGTACAAAAAAATTTATAAAACTGCAAAGTAACTTAAGCCACTTCTATACTACTTATTCTATATTTTTAAGTCAGCAGAAAAATATCAATGTGTTATTTATCGATATTTTTTCGTCTTTTCGATTAAAAAAAGTATTTTTTGAAAATTTTGTTATCATGAAAAAACACAACGAGGCCTTACTGAAGGGGCAGGACATCTTAACATTTATATAAAAGCATTTTTGAAACCTAAAAACTCAAAATAGAACTACGAGTAACCGAAATCTCTAACCAATACTCTCAGATAAATTCCTTTAAAAGGCGCACCTATGTACATATAATGAAATTTTGAGAAAATTATATTTTTTTCATATTTCTTTATGGTACACTTTTTGAAAACATACAAAAAAATGTAAGCCAATATCTTAAATTTTTTTGGAAATTTTTGATTTTTGATTTATGTTAATCTACCAGTCATTTTGCTCAAGGAAACTTCGAAAAGAGATTTTTGAAGACCTAAAGCGTATACATATTAAAAGATCTTTAGAAACTCTCATTAATAATAGAAGTAAAACATTGGTAACCAAACCGATAACCTAACCTATAACCTGCATTAATTCTTCGGTCGATAACATAGATCTTAACATCACTTTCTGGTAAAAAAATGGGTGATAATTTATTATTTGTGTGACTAGCTTGTTTTATTTCTGCAAAATAACTAGATTATACTGAAAGACTAAGCACCTGGAAACTGGAAACTCAAAACCCACTAAAATTGTCGTAATTGTTTCTGATTTTACTTTTGAGAGCATCAAATGAATAGGTTATATAATATGTAAAAAATAATGAATAATTAAGTATAAAATTGTTTAACATGTCTTCGTCCAGCGATATAGAATTATCAAAGAACATCGTGTCTTAAAAATATAAAATTTTAGAAGCAAGTTATAAATTTTCTCCATTGAACCAGTTAAGCATACTATTTATCTTCACAATTCTGTAAGAAAAACATACTTTAAAATGCATTTATCTACGTTTTATGCATTAATTGCTTTTATTTTTCATAAAAGTAAAGGTTGTTTTCAATTAAAATTATTTTATTATTGTTTGTGTACAGCAACACATAAATATGCGGATACATCAACAATTTGAGTATATATTCATGCTGTATTTGTGCTAATATTAGCACACACTCATACAATTAATTATTATTTTCACAAATGTTTGTATATATTATATTTGCATATTTCCATATTTTAAGCTGGTTAAGTCTGCCTTGCTGCCACACCACTCTTTAACACTTCTGAACCATGAAACATGCATTTTTCATTCAGGAATTTCCACACACCTTCATGAACACCTTAGCATAGAATCACACCCACACCAAGGTACAAAAATAATAACGGTAGAAGCAAATAGGTATTTATAAAGGTATATATTCATATGCAAGGTATTTATATAAAAGCTTTGAATAATGCGCATTTATGTCTATAAATACACACATATCCTTGAGCATTGTTGTAGTAAGGCCTTTGCCAGGGTTTGCCGCTGCATTAAGGGTTGCAAGCCTATTGTAACAAAGCAAATTTCAGCACAGCGCACATTTTCGTCACCAAACAGCTGTAATATTTAATTTCTTAATGATAAAGCGCTGAACACCCACAAAGACGGCGGCGACAGGGTGAGTGGCAGCGAAAGCACGGAAAAGTTGGATAATAATAGCAACAGCAACAACAAGTCTGTTACTCATTATGCGTTGCTATAAATGTAGATGGAAGTGTGTGTGTGTGTGCGTGTGTATGTAGAATCAAAGTGTTGACGCATTCAACGCGGTAATGATTACATCAACTTCAGGCCGCGTCGAGGCAACTCCGAATAGAAACACTTGAGCTCTTTATTCCTATAAATATATCACTGTAGAGAGCATGAATATTTTATGTGTACATGTGTGGGTGTGTTTGTAGGCTTTGTAGGTCTCAGTGCTTCTTGTGAACCTGCGTTTAAACCGTTGAAGCTGTCAGCGTTCAAGAAAGTTAAGTTTCGGCAACTCCCACTGACTTCTCCGCCCCAGCTTAATTATGCCGGCCACCCCTTCGTTGTGTGTTAGAATTTTTGTTACTTAAATCATTGAAAACTTTTCATGTTCATTGCTTAAAGCGTTTCTCTGTTTGCGGTCGCTAAGTTGATCTTATGTTGCAAGGCAAGGCATAACCTTCAGCCGATAAATGTGGAATATGCTTCTTGAATAGATAGGCAGCAAGCTTACCTTAAAAATGGCTACTTCTTGAGCCTGAGCCACATCAGTCAACTAACTTTTTAAGCAACAATTTGTTGGAAACAACAAAAACAGCGGTTAACTTTTACCCCCTCTTTTACCTGTTCGTCATATAAAATTTATTTCCTAACGTCATAAAATCCGTTTCCAAACTTTATCAATGATTTGTTTAGTAAATCTGCTGCCTGCTTCACCCTCCAGCAGCCCTCTTTGCTATCGCCTCACCTTAAATCACTTGCACTCGCTTAATTAGCCAAATCTTACAACTTCTGTTTGATTTAAGATTGTTGCATAAAATTTTTTTTGTCTTCCCCAACTTCTCCTCAACAATCAGTAATATTTATTTACACAAATTATGCGCGACTATTGACAAAAGAGTTGTATACGTTTTCTTTAGTTATTCTCCTGAGGTAGGTTTTTTCTTATATAGCCAACGGCGCGTGTGTCCACAACAACAACTTAACATACCTTTAACTTTACTATACTTAGTACTGTTAGCAGCAAGCAACCCTTGCAATATTTATGTTGTTTACTCGCCACAAAACACAAGTTTTCATGCCTGTATATATGTTCTTGCAACCCTTTGGGGCAGTTAGCTTAATTGCGTGTGTACGCCGCGTGGGCAGCGTAATTACAATAAGAAAATTCATTAGTACAGAATATTTTCGATAGAGCTCTTAACCTCAAATAAATAATTCGAATTGAGGAAAATGGGTGATGTGGAAATTTTAATTGTTGGGTTACTTCTATCAAGGAACATATCATGATTAATTGATGATTTTAGAATTTAAAATGCAAAAATTCTTGAAAAAAAGTTTTAATGAAAAATTTTATAAAAATAAAGTAAATATTTTAAGGAATCAGGCGAGTCTCGCTTTTTCAAACAAAATTAGAAATATTTGTTGGGCTTAAAGTACACTTATCAGTAAAATTTAGTAAAAATAGTGAAAAACGCAATCGAAACTGCTGTGGTATCGAAGCGTTTAGCTCAGTAGAGATAGCGAGTTGAATTTTATCGACTTTTTATCGTCAAGAAGCACCTCATTTGTCGAAATCGCCGATATCGAACTACAATTGCATACATCATCATACAAACTCAACTATCAAAACCATTTCTTCAATAAAATAATGGAATTGGTGAATGAGAATCGAGGATTAGCAATCCGAGATCTTAATAGCATTGTCGGACCAACAGAAATATCAGAAACCTAAGAAAAATGAAAGCACGTTTGGTTCCAAAAGTACCCAGTCGCGTTAACATCTGTGTAACAATGCTTTCCGACTACCAAGATTTTATCAAAAGTACTATAACTGGCGTTGAGTCTTGGATCTATGATTACGACCAGAAACAGACGATCAATCCGCCGCAAAGGTGAAACCAAGTCGAAAAAAATTTCAAATCAGGTCAAAAATCAAGGTTTTGTTGACAGTTTTCTTCGATTATCGAAGTGTGGTTCGAATTCCTTCCGACTGGCCAAACTGTCAACAAGATTTACTATTTGAGTGTTATACGTCGTTTGCGCGAAGCTTTTCGTAAAAAGAGGCAGGAATTATAGACCGACAACTCTTGATTTTGTCACCGCAATAATGCACCGTCACATACTGCATTGATTTTAGGTGAGTTTTTCGCCAAATTTTCAACAATTTCGTGCCACAATCACCGTATTCGCCTGATTGAGCTCCATGTGACTTTTGGCCATTCAGCGAAGACAATCAACAGCTACGGGGAAACCATTTTGAGTCAAGTGAGTATATTAAACGTGAATTGCCAAGCGTATTGAAGGCTATTCCGGAAATTTGCTTCGAAGATTGGAAAAAAACGTTAGCACAAGTGTATTGGGGCCAAGAGAGATTACTTTAATGAGGACGACATAGATATCGAAATATAAATTAAGAATTTTAAAAATATGAATAAAGTCTTACACTAAACGCTGAATGTTTGAAATTCGATTTTCTTTTCTTACATTTAAAATGTCAAAGTTCGGCATTTTTAGGGCTCTATATTGCTACACCTTTTACAAAAATATTTATTAAAATTTTAGTATATAACATTTAACATGTGTACAGTTCGAAGTAAGACAAGAACAATCTGTTTATAAATTCAAGATTCTAATCAATTTTTAAATTTTTTTCGTAGTTTTTCTATTTCTGGCGAAAAGTTAGTATTTATTCGCATTTTCTTAAGCTAAAATTAATTTTTAAAAATATTTAAGTACAATCAGAAAATTTAAAAAAATTCGAAAATTAATGTAAAAAAAGTTAATTAAAAAGAATTAATTTAAAAAAATTTCAATAATTTTAATTTTTTTAAAATTAATTCTCTTATTTTTAAGATTTTTTTTATATACACAAATAAATTTCTTGAGAATATACACATGTTTAGCTCAACAATTAGTTGTTTTTATTTGTAAAATTTATTTTTGAACACAATCAAATACATTTTATGAAAACATATACTTAGTGTATATAAAATATATGCATATATAGTAATACATTTTAGCTTAAGGCCTCCAAATTTCTTGCTTAATGAAGCGTAACTATTTACTCAGCTAATTCACCAACCCCTTCTGTTAATGCTGCCTATTTATTTAACTTAAAACTTTTGAGAAAACACAACAACAGCAGCAAGCAAAGAGTTTAATAACCACAAAAAGTCAGTCACACCTACACTTTGTTGCTGTTACCACCAACTACAGCATGAAATATTTACGAAAAGCATTAAAAAATAGCACGCTATAATCTCAGACAACTTTTGTTGTTGCTAAATTACTGTTATCACACACCACAAAAATATTACGGCAGTTAACTTTCGCTGTCTGCATCAAATTACCCTTTTTTACGAAAGTCAACCGCCCGGTAAAGAGCAGCAGCAGCAACAACAACAACAACGGCGGTAGTAGCAGTTGTCTGACGACCGATTTGCTACAGTTTGCAACCCTTAACTAAAAGCTATCAGCATCGGCATACAATAACAACAGCAAAGCGGAAGAGCAACAATGGCAAACGGTGCGAAAGGGTGACGGAAGGTGAGCGGGGAGTGTGTGCCGAACGCTGCTGCTGCTGTCGCTACACGTGCGTAATGAGTTGGAAAAGTCAAAAATGATTAATTAAATCAGCGCACAAAGGACGCGCGCACACACATACGCAGACAGACAGACATGCAGATAAGCCGAAAAATACGCGAACAAATTGGAATTTTTGATTTTTCAGCATTTGAGTTTGAACTGCAACAACAAATCGTTGCTGGAAATGAAGTTTCAATGAGGGAGCACTGGGCGAATTTTAAATAGAGACAACTCCACACAGAATACAGACATATATGTACATACCCACACATATTCGCCACCAAAATTGCGGAAATTAGTCGCATAATTTGCATTTCAATTAGCAAATTCCCATTTACCGTTTTCAATGCGAACGTCGAATGTGAGATGTCAATGCATTCAGTCATTGCCGTTTTCAAAGAGCGGGCGGTCATTAGTCTCGCTTGTAGACTCTTTAGTCCACTTCTTTTCTTCCTCTGGGTGCGGAGTGCAGAACAGCTGGTTAGACCATTAAGTGGTTGAGAATTACCGGCGATGAGTGAACAAAGCGTTTTGCATTTCAATGCACCGCAACAACAACAGAAAATATCACAATATCTACTGTGTATTTCTATAACTGTTTATAAACGAGTGTCTCTTCATTTTGCAATTTTTTGCAGCTGCTGTCATCTGCTGGCCTTTGACGCTGTCACAATTCATGTCAATTGCAATAATTACCTGCCATTGTTGTGGACAACCAGTCATTGGGGATATATTTGCATAAATTTCCTTGCTTTTTGTTGCCATTTTTTTGCGCATAGTTATTTTTTGCGGACTTTAAAGTGCGACAAACAATTATTAGTTAATTCACGCGTGAAGTTTTTGGTTCAGTTGTGGTTAATTTTTGTTTATATTTATGTTATAGAAGAAAAAATCGGAATATGTTTTTAATATTTGTGAATTTAAAATAAGGGATATGTAAACGATTTATCGAAGAAAAATTAAGAAAATAATAATATTTTACTATAGAATAAAATTTAAATATGAAAGCAAAGTTTTCCTGCGAAATTCGTTTGGTTATATATATTTTTGGTTGTCTCAAGGCGTAGAATCGACAGCTTTTCTAGTACTGTGATCAAATTGAAAGGAGACCTTGTCCATTTCACCTCCTTCAAAGTAATACCCTCCCGCTGCTATACATACACTTATGTCAACGAATTTTCCAGTCATCATAGCACCTGGAAAAATCCTCCGTCGTAATGGCCATCAGAGCCTTCTTCGATTCAGCTTTTATATCCTCAATTGAGTCAAAACGGTGTCCTCGGAGTGGTCATGTGAATTTTCTGAATAGCCAGAAGTTACATGAAGGTAAATCAGGCGAATGCGGTAGTTGCAGCACGATATTAGTTGAAAATGTGGCGAAATGATCACGCATAACCAATGCAGTATGAGATGGTCCATTATCGCACTTCTTTGTTCAATAAATCAGACATAGTAAAAATCAATAAATATTTTGACTGGAATTTAGCATAAATGTCACAAACAGTGTTAACAACTTACTAAAGAGTTTTTGACGAAAAATACGCAAAGTATAAATTAAAAATTTACTTTTCAAATTGATCATAGTAGTATTTGTTTTAAGGAATTACAACGGTTTACGGGTTTCAAAAAATCGATTTTTTATTGTCTTATTAAATCCTATAACACCTCCAGAATATTGTTCAAAATTTTGTTGATTTGAGTAATAGTTTCGGAGATACAGCCTTGAGAACTTTTGCGCTCGATGAAAGCGAAGCTAAGTACACCGTTTTTAAACGCGTTTTTCTCGAAACTGTGTTTTTGAAGTCGGTTGGCAAGATTTCCCGAGAACTGCCGAGCCGGAAAGAAGTATATGTCGCGAAATTTTCATTATGCAACAAAAAAAAAGATCCATCGTGTTTCAACAAAAAGATATCAAGAAAGCCGGACGATTTTTAGGCAGCCAGTAAAATTATGATCGAAATTATTGACGAATATGTTGTGAACGTATTCAAAAAGTCTCTAGAAAATCGACTCAACTAAGCTCAACTTTTCGGACGAAGTAGCACGAAGAAATCACTCCTTTCAAAGCGCCACATCAAAATTCTACTGGCATTTTCAAAAAGACAAACCTGCAAAATTTTGAAGGAACGTGCTTTGGAGCGATGAAACCAAGATAATTAGGAAGGGTCCAGATGGAAAAACATTTGTACTTTGTCCACAAGGTCAGGCCTTTAACCCTAGGTATACCAAAAAAACTATTAAGCACGGCGGTGGAAGTATCATGTTAAAATTAATTATTGGATTGGCCTGCGCAAAGCCCAGATTTGAATCCAATAGAAAATTGAATGAATAATGTCAAAATCAAAATAGCAATGTGGTTCATAAAAGGATATATGTATTTATACCCGAGTTATTAAAAAAAAATCTATCTAGAAATCCAAAAATTTAGTACAACTGTTTATTAATTTTAAAATCCAGGATTTTAAGATATTTGAGAAACTTTTATACATTCGTCTAATTAATAGCGAATAATAAAAGTTTCTAAAATAGTTTATCAAAAAAAAAATATTTTGATTAATTATTTTAATTTTTTTTTATTATTTGTTATAGTATTTTTCTGGTGTCATGTGCGGCACCAATCATTTTTATAATACTTTCAAGATTACTTTTTCACTACTTTCCGACCCCAACAAATTTTTGGACAATAATTACATATTTATTTATACTTAAAATTATCTGCAAAAAATATTTACACATATTTAGTTGAAAATTTTTCGCTCTTTTAATTTTGACTTAGTAAAATTTAAGTATTGCCATTTGCATGAAATTATTTAAACTTTTATTCTTTCCACAAAGTACAAAATATAAATCTTAAAGCCATGTCCAACCAGTATTGTTATTATGTTTACATTAATCAACAACATTAATACTGCTTAGTGCCTCTATAAATCTCATAATTAATATATTCCAAATACTTTAGCAAAATATGAAAAAATGTGACCAACCTTTTAGATATTGAATTTCCAGCGCTAGCTGCTAGTGTTCAGCTAATAATGTTCAGCGTGAAGACATTACGATCCAACGAAGCTGCGATATGTTTATTAGTATTACAAATTAGAATAAAAACCAGTATTGATTATTATTGACAGTTTGTGGCAAGCATATGTTATGTGCTAACCAGCTGTATTTTCATGTGTTTACATATATTTGTTTTTGTAAATTACTCACAATTTAATTTATTTGCATTACTTTTAATTTAATGCCAATTAATCACTTGTAGATATTTGTAGCACTTCATTGCAGTGATTTATTTATTGCTAATTTAGCATTTTATTACTATTACTTGGACACTGTTGCATTCACTTTGCTGATTTATGCACATTTGTATTTACTTGTATTTATTTTTGTAATTTATAACTGTGTTTTAGTTCAGCTACTGAGTGATTTGCTTGCACTAATTATTTGTTTATTAGTCGTTTAGTTTAATTCGCCGTTTTATTACTTTGCTTTGACTTTTTGTTGTCAGAGTTGAGCTTTATGATTTTTATTAGCACGATTTTAATTTATAGTTTGGCTAAACCAATTAATTTGCTTTTAATTTATTTTTATAATTTTTTTATTATTTCACTTATTCTCCTAAAAGTGCAATTACGTGCTTAATTATACACATTTGCCACAGTTTAAGACACTTTACTGCGAAATGACATTAATGGCGCTGTTAATGGTAAACCAGTTTATTGTGGCAAATTTGATTTTATGCCACAACTTTCAGTTCAGTCCATTAAATTAATTTGATTATGATAGTGGTGAAATGAAATGAATACTCGTTATTATTTTTGAGGTTAGGGGCCAAATTTGGTTTAGAGTTTTTTTAGTAGGTATTAGTTGAAATTAATATTTACCCACTTTTCACGTATTTATATTTGTTTTACTTTTGTAATATATTATTATTTTTTTTAAATGAATTTTTACGAATTTGTTAAAATATTGACTTTTGTAGTATGCATACTGTTTTTAAAACTTGCGTCAATAAAATTTGCGAATTTTTTTTATTTATTTGCTTTATATATGTCTTTTTTTCACGTATTTGTTTTTATTAATTATTTCATTGTGGAATATACTTTATTAAATTTTTATTAAATACGTTAATAAAGTTTGTGAAAGGTTTTCACTTGTTTTATGTTTAATTATTTTTCACGCATTTATTTTTTATTTCAATGTGGAATACGTTAATAAAGTTTATGATTTTTTATTCTTAACAGTTTCGTGTTTTTTGTTCATATAAAAATTCTTTTACAAAATTGTTTTTATAAAGTTTTCCAACCAAATATATTTTGGTGACATTATTTTTTTATTTTTCAACAGATTTGCTTTGACACCAATTAAGAGAAACTTTTTATAACAATTTGTTTAATTATTTTGTCTCTCTGTATTGTTTCAAGATATTTTTGAAACTTATTTTGGTACTTTTTGATTAAAAAAATAATGAATCTTTATATTTATTGAGCTCATGGTCTTATCAAGTTTTTGGTTTTGTTGTAATTTGTTTGTAGGTATTTTAAGCACCATTTTTTTTATTAAAACAGCAATTTCTGTTAATAGTTTTTGTCCTTTTCACAACATAATTGTATTAAAAATATGATATTTTCGCAATCAAATTATGTTTTTACTTTTCAAGTTATATTTTTGTTTTCTAAGTATTTTCTTTGTTCAGATTATTTTTTATATTAGTTAGTTTTTTATTTTATTTTGCAACCATTTTGTACCTGACATATTAATGTTTAGATATTTTGCCACAAATAAAACAGTTTATTCACATTTTTTTCGAATTTTTCTTCATTGTTTATTTCAATAAACGTTGTTTTTTTATTAGCTTGCAAATATTATTAATTTATAAGATGAAAAAATAAATTATTTTGCTAACTGAATTTTTTTGAATAAGTATTTACGCTTTTAACCAATTTATTTGTTATTTGGTCTCGTTTTTACTAGTTTTATTTACTTACTTTTTGTCAAAATTTTACCAGATTTTTTATGGTTTAATGTCGAATAGCAACTTTTTAATTATTATTTGTTAATTTTTCCACAATATACTTAAAATTTATGTTACTGCTGTTTACTTTGTTAATTATTTAACATTTATTGTTTAAACTTATTTTTATTGTTTTCAATTTATTTTTTCAGGTTATTTTTATTGCTTAGTTTTTTATGATAATTTTAGTTTTCTTAATTATTTAATTTTTTCAATATTATTTTATTAACACAAACATTTCAATAAATTTTTTATTGCCAATTATATTTTTCCAATACATTTCACTTGCACACAAAAATAAAAAATATTTCCAACCACATTTTTTGCTCAACAAACAGCTGGCAAGGACTTTGACTTTAGCGCTTTAGCACAATTTAATTTATTTAAGTTTTTTCAATTATACAGCCATTAATTTTTAAAACATTTGCATACATTTTTCCACTTAATCAACCAATTTGAGGGTGAGCAACCGACAAACAAACGAAAAAACCGAGCATTTCAAATATAGACGCGCATTTCGAAAATTACCGAAACAAAAAATAGAACGAAATGTGTTGCGCATCTCTTACTTTTAGTTGCCTTACTTCCTTTTTCGTATTTATATATAAGATTTTGTATTTCTATGAGCTAAACAATTCTGCCTTGTAGCCTTAATATCTTTCTGTCTTCCTAGGTCTACTCTGTTCTTTTTTTGTTTGCTACACCAAAACTCATTTCTAATTTAACGCTCTTCCTGCGCTGGTCTACGCCTACAATTTGCTCCTCTTTGCTTCCTTGAATTCATTTCAATCGTACAACTACAACTACGCTGCAGTACCAGCTCAAAAAAATAAAAACAAAAAAACTCAAGCGATAAAAAGTAGCGGCAGAAAAGAAATCTTGCAAGCAGGATTCGAAACCCAAATGACCAGTAAAAAAAAAACAGAAAAACAAAAACAACAATTTAATCCAAATTATGACTCTACCACAAACATATACAACAAACACAAGCACAACGGCTGCTTTGTCTGTCAGTCGTTTGGTCTATTTGTCAGTCTGTTTACGAGTATCTACCGCCCGCTCAAGTGTCTGCCTGGTGTTCCCTACACACACACACATACAAATGTAAATATATTCTTCCTTAATTTTATGTCTGCTTGCGCTTGTAAATATAGCTGTATATTTAAAGAGCCAGCCTGCCCTTACTGCCTGCCCATGTAATCTATGGATGTCTATATGTATGTATACTACATCTTCTGCTCAACCAGCCGCAGCGCTCGCTTCCTACTTGGGGTTGTTTTCTAATTTTCCACACAACCTTGCACATAACCGTTGAAAATATTTTGTTCCTAAATAAATTTTCATATTTTGCTGGCAAACGCCTGGCGAAGGTGGCGCAGACGACGCAGAAGAGATGCGCGCACACACACCTACACGTATTTGTTGCCATACAAACACTTGCAAACAAACGCGATATTGATTGCGAGGCGGTGTGTCAGGTCGCGCCGCGTTGGTTAGCTGTGTGATTCCCGTGTTGTCGAGCGCGTTGTCTGCTGGGCGCAACGCCAACGCCAACGCCGCCGATGCTGCTGCCGCATCCACAAGGAATTAAAAGAATATTTTTCTTGTAATAACTACCAACCGTGTTGTAAGCAGAAACGCGCTGCTGCTGTTGCTATGTTGCGCGTCACAGGTTGCGAACGTTCGAGGCGAGGAAGTGCGTTGCCGCACGATTTTTGCAAATTTTTGATTAACCTCAAACACCTTACTACAATTTTAGTTAGAACTTTAAATTTTGATTTTTCAATGAAATTTTTGTAGCACACGCTATTTCCGTTAGCTCACTAGTACACTTTAGAATGCATAAAACGCTTATAAATTCACTTCAACTCGATAGTTGTACTTCTTGCACCAAATCACTTTGCTATTTGTTGGAGAATAATTTTCAGTAACGCGTCCAATTCGTACGCTGACAAACGCGCCGTATTTTGTCCGTACACTATAACCGCACCGGGACAGTATCTGCGACAAACTGATTGGCCTACCCAGTTGGTAGCTGCACGCGAGAAAGCGAGAGAGCGCGCAGCCAAACTACAAGAAACGCCAGCGAAGTTGGTGTTCAAGTCGGCGAGGAAGTGCGAATGCACGAGCACGAAGCGTAATGTTACAATGGTCGGCCGACGGAAATGCAACGCACGGCGCATAAACACACGCACACAAGCGTACAGCAAACGCGTGAGAGCAATTGGAGTGGCAGCAGATAAAGCAGCGCAGCAAATGCACAACTCCAATGCTGAACGAAGTGGCGGCAACTTCCGCTCTGGCAGTTACATACACACATGTAAATATGTATGTATGCGCTGCTAAGCTCAGCAAGTGGACCAAGCACAGCGCTGGAGTAGCCGCATAATCTCGGTTGAACTGCCAATACCACGGAAGAACTTGCTTGTGGAACGTATTCATGGTTATCTGCAAGAAATAAAATACGAAAACAAAAATAAAAGTAAATAATAAATCTCTCACTCTCCCGCTCTCTCTCTCTCGGAAATGAATGTTTTGATTTTGCCAGAGCACTGGGCAGAACTGCTCGAACTGCTAGAAATTCCAGTTTTGCCCTGTTTTGTTTTTGTTCTGTTCGTTGGCGTCTCGCAGCTGATTTCCAAAGCAACAAACAACGAAGCAAAAGGGAGCAAAAAATATAATAGTTTGCGAATGTAAACAAATAACGATGATATACATATGTATGTATGGTATGCATACGAGTAAGTATGTTCGTTGAGTTATGTATGTACATACATATGTCTGTATATCTGTATGGGCGTCCGGGTCTTCAAATTGCATATAATCACTGCTAATTGAGAGCTAAGACGTTGTTGTTATACCGATGAGTTAATTTTAATATGAAAATTTTAGCTTGTCAATAAAAATGTTGTTAGTGCGCACAGTTGAGATGGTCGCCATAGGAAGTGATAAGAGCGTTAAGGTTAAAATGGTAATTTATAAGTGAACAGAGCCGGTGAAGCTAGTAGTAGTGGAAATCACCGTCGGAAGTTATAAGAAGAAGAAAGAAGCCGTTCCCACGACAGGCGGGTCTACGTAACTGGAACGGACCCGGGACCGGACATTTGTATCGGTAATTAGCAATAAGGATGGATAGTGAATCATATCTTTTGAAACAAAACTTCAGACAAAATCATTGTAAATATAGTATTTTTAAGGAACATTAATTTCTTCTATTGCAAGTGAAAACTGAACCCTTAAAACATTACTTTTCAACCTTCAGACTGGTTTAATAACTCCAAGTCATATTTATGGCTGCTTTGATCACGGAATCTGAGACAAACTGTTATATAATACTTTGAGTACAGCCACGTCCGCTAGAAATGTTTTTCAGGCGAATACAATTCAGATTAACAAATAGTTGAAAAGAAGCAGGCAGAAGTACTATAGAAGACTATAGATCATATGAGTCAATGTAGAGCAAATGCGGATGTTTGAGTTGATAGGATAAGATTTTGAGGAATAAATAGAAATCGATTTCTTAAAACACGGAATCCGCGAACTCATCGAATGGGTGCTTTGCCAATAAATTTCCTAAGGATAGTACCAGGAATAGGAATATAGTCTCTAATGACATTTAAATCTATCAGACCAATATCGATTTTTATTTGACCACGTAAAAATGTGAACAATTACTGAAGAACTTGTGAGTCTTTGGCTGCTGGAACTACCAATATTATGATTAAAACAAAAATATAAACGAGCTATCGAAAATTGGACTGAACGGATGGACTATCTGAGACGTAGCCGCGGCCAACATTTGAAAGAGATAATTTTCAAAAAAATAAATGCCAAAATTGTTCTTTCGAATGATAATAAATATTTCCCTTTAAATGTGAAGCTTTTGTTTTTTTTTCTTTAAAAAAGTGAAGAACCTCGAAATCACCCTTTATCATATTATAGGTTAAAACAATATCTAAATTTTGGGCGACAGTGCCACATTTTTGTGAACCTACCAAGCATTCGAAGCAATCTGTAGGCTCATCCCATTTTATACTTTCCTCAATTCGTCATATATGATTCATTAGCAACAGCAAGAATCCAAATTACATTTTCGAATATAATTTTAACTTTCGATTCTCCAGATCAGTTTCTAGTAGAGTAAAAAAGTACTGGCATATACTTCTCTGCTTTTGATTTTTATTACTTTAGCTAATAAAGTAAATGTTTTATTTCGCCCACTAATAGCATTATATCAATGTCCGATTTATTTTATAATGCACTTCCTTTCAATTTTATGACTACCCGACGTAAACGATGCAATTAGCACTTCGTATTGCCGGCTTTCTTATCAACAACACCGAATTACTCAGACCTACCTGCATATCGGCGAAAATGCCAAACAAACATAACACACACGAGTGCTTGCAACGCAAACGCATTGGAAAACGAAATGCAGCACTGACTGGCGCTCTTCGCTCTCAATATTTTACGCTCCTTATCATACGAGCTTACTCTTTTGTTGTGCTCTCCAGCTATAAATGCTCATTTATCTAATGGGTTTTGTGGAATCCAAGGAAATAGCATCCACAGCCGCACACCTTATTAGGCACAGTCAGAGCCCGTGTTAGAGCCACGGCTAGGCTGCTGTTGGTGTTGCTGCTGTCGCTTGGTAAGTCGAGGTCTCCTGCATTTGGCGCGTGCCTCTAATTGCAACGTTCCGCAATTCTTTAGTCGCCTAGTTTATGTGGCAAATGCTATATATGGGCGCGAGCACAAACATATCTACATGCATGCATATGTATCGATTGTTGATGTGTTGTTGTATTGTTGTTTTGTTAAATATACATATATGTACATACATATGTGTTTGTGCGGCACTCATGTGCTTGGCAGGTTGTTATTGCTCTGGTCTATTCGGCCTTTTGCCATTTTCGGCAACCACTCGACCCGTTTCAGTGCAACTGTGCCTGGTTGTGCTTGTGAGTGACCATATACATATATATATATGTATGTATGTACATATGTGTGTGTGTAAGCGTATGTTGCACGGTTTATGTGTATTTAAAGAAGTTGCTGTGGTAGGCTTGCGGCAACAGTCATTGCACTCGAATGCGATTTTTTGCCTTTTAAGTTATTTTTGTTGTTTTTGTTATACCCTGATCAAGGTATTGTAAGTTTGCCACAAAGTTTGCAACAACCAGAAGGAAACTTCGGCAGTTTTATAAAAAATATATATAAAAGATCAGCGTGACTAGCTGGATCGATTTTGCTTTGACTGATCTGACTGTCCATTAGTCTACATATACAGGAAGTCCCTTAGTTTTTGAGATATCAATATGAAATTTTATAAACGTCTTTTTTTCGTCAAAAAGCTGCTCTTTTCCGGAAATCGCTGATATCGGAACACTATAGCATATAGCTGCCATACAAACTGAACGATTCAAATTAAGTTCCTGTGTGGAAAACTTTTTTAGTTTACAAGATATGTTCACGAAATTTGGTACATATCATTGTCCAAGGCAATGCTACAATCTTCAAACAAAAATTTTTGGATCGGCCTATTATAGCATATAGCTGCCATACAAACTAACCGAATATTATCAATTTTCTGTATGGAGACTGCTTTATCAGTGAAGGGTATTACAGCTTTCTTCTTGTTGTTGTTATACCATATATTGTTGTTGCTTTTGCTGTTACTGCCGACTCTCTAAGTGACCTATCTTCTGAACCTCAAGTGCGTTCGACAGACTTTTAGGGAAGTGCTGCTTTGCATTTAAGGCTCCGTGGCTGTATGTGTATGTGGACGGCCTCTTTGTGGCGCCACCAAAGGTTAGTTAGGTATTCGTAACTCTTCGCTTGAACTTAGCTGAAATGAAGCAGCAAATTGAATTTCAGCAGCGATTGAACCGACTCAATAGTTCATTTGCATTTACGAAATGGGTCATAAGAGACGAAGCAAAGACGTTAAAAGGCCAAGAAACAAACACAGGTGTATATGAGATGTGTGATAAATGTCTGTGTGTTGGTGTTGCCAATAACAAATAAATATGCAGAAGTACAGCGCTCAAACGTTCATTGCACCTGAGGGCTTTCATCTTAATTAGCCGCAAGCCTGCGCTGTCTGCAAACATAAATGTTTATATGTATGTGTGTGTTTTTGTGTGTGTATATGTCTGTGCGTCTGCTAATACCAATCACATTTAGCAGAAATTAGCATTTTGTTAATAATTCAGGAAAATCAAATATTTGCCAATGTGGCAGCAACAGCTTGTAAGTCCATATATACATACATTACATACCAGCAACACATACACGCGTATACATATGTATATAAATATATACATATACTTACACATACTTGTATCTATGTTTAAGGCTAACGGTCGAAACGCTTAGCCGCTCCGTTTGTTCCATACTAAGCCAATAAAATATGCCACCTCCTCTCAGCTCGCAACACTTCTAAGCCATAAAAGACTACCTTAACGGTCTGGCACTAGCAACAATCCACATACACTTATATATGTATGTGTATGGTGAACACATACAACGGTACACTCGTTAAAATGAAATGACTACAACATAGATTCCAATCAGTTCGCAAAGTAGCCGAGCCAATCACTCTGCCCGCACTCAATTGGTACCACACACACATACACAAGCGCAAAATCATAACGTACTCATAAACAACAACAAAAACTAATGGAGCAAGCATAATATTGAGTTTGCCGGTTTAGTTGGCGAACGTGCAGGCCTGTATAACGGTCTGTACTAAAGTTTTAGTATTGGTTTTTGCGCTTTATGGCTCGTACGCCTAAAAGGCGGCAGCAATTTTCTTGGCCACTACTCGCCAAGTAAGGGTAAACATGCATATGAGTGTAAAAATGTGTATGTGTGTGTGTTTTCGCAGAACTTATGCGCATTTTATGTATGATATGCGTGGGTTACAGGTCATTCATAAAAAGCACACACACAAACATAAATCAGAATGACGCGTACGTATGTACACAATATTTACGGAAGTCAATAGGCAATGAGTTGATATCTTCTTGAAGCAGAGGTGTGCGCTAGAATGCACCGTTAGGTACGTAAAGCGGCGGTGGCAGCGACTAATCGAAGTTGTTTCATGGCTTTATTCATATGTATGAATTCAGTTATGTGTAGACGTGTGTGTGTGTGTATGTTTAGGGTGAATGTATGCGGAAATTATTATGCATTGATAGACGCGAGGAATACACACATTTCATATATACAATATGTATGTGTAATAATTTTATTTGGCGCACGCTGCGCTGCCGACATTAATTTCGCAATTACTCAATTCCCAGACGAACAGAGGCGCACAAATAAACAAAATTGGAATTTGGGGTTTTTCATGTGCGAGATGAGAATTTCAGTTATTAATGTTATAACGGTGAAAAGTTATTATGATAATGATTTTGTGAAAAATGAAGCAAGATCAAGAGAGCGTGATTGAATATACAAGATTGTAGACGGAATATATAAAAATATAATAATAATAAGAAGAAGAAGACCAAGAAGAAAGGAAGAAAGGTGCATTTCTTATAAAATATAAAAAGATCTTTATCTTGATTTTCGGTCAGAATATAATATAATACCTCAATATTACCTATATATAACTATAATAGTCAAAAGAATCTTATTTAATCAGCTGCGCGGACGACAAAGCAGCAGTTACCACAGCCCGAGACACAGAGGAAGTGCGAAGAAAGCAGAATCAGGTCATAAAACGGACGCAAACATGGCTTGACTCATGTAATCTCCAACTCGCTACAGAAAAAAAGAGCTATAATTGCTGACGAACAAGCACCATCCTCTCGAAATAAGCATGGAAACGACTAAGAATATTCTAAGGACACAAAAAATAGTAAATTACCCAGGCGTAAGACTGAACCCCAGATTAACCTTCTGGGCACAAATCCAGCACGCCGCAGGAAAGCAGCGAAAATCTCCTCCTATCTTAGCAAAGTAATGGCCAACATAGGTCTATACAAAAAAAAAGAAAGTTCTTAATGTCAACAATCACCAGCGCATTACTATACGGAGCAGAAATTTGGGCAGATATGGTAAAAAAGGAAAACCGGCGTAAAATATTGGCCAGAGGGCACCGCATCGCAGACCTCCGAGTTGCAGCAGCTTACCGAACTATGTCAGGTGATGCAATATTAGTCATAAGTAGTAATGCCCCTATTGACCTTCTAGCGCACGAAAGAAAAAAGCTATATAAGAAAGACACTATATTCGCATAGCAACGAAGATGGAAGAATCAGAGTCGCGTTAGATCGCCGGCCAGACTAATAATAGATTTAAACTTATGAACAAATCGTAAATTTTGAGAAGTCGACTGCTACACTACACAGCTGCTATCTTACCATAGATATTTCAGATAGTACCTGCATAGAATGGGAAAAGTCGAAGAGCCTGTACAACGACGCGCCAAAAGATGACGTAGAATACCCACCCTTTAAATATGTACGATGGCAACGAGAACGCACTGCCGTAGTTTTAGACTTAGTTGGCTCAATAAACGTGAACCATATTTTATGGTTGTCATGCTGGAAAGTGAAGCAAACGGGAGAATCATCCAGAAATACGCAGCAATTTTGCTTCGCCGGAAAAAGTGCGTTCAAGGCTGGTCAAGGAGTGCCTAACTCCGTTGTCAATAGCACCGAGTGTCTTTGTGATAGGACTGGTATGGATGCCAGGCACAGCGGAATCGCAGGAAATCGTAACGCTATTGAGCTATGTAGCAAGAAAAGTCACCCTAAAACCGCTATTGGAAGAATGGGAGCAGGTCGATGATAAGTACTTTTAGATAGCTGCGCTTGGTGGAAGCTTGGTCAGCGCTGGACCACCATCGGTACATGTGCTCTTGCAAAAGAATTTAGGTCCAACATCGATTGCAAGAGATCCAGTCATCTCTTTGTCCTCATAAGGCTAGCCTTTCTTTAGTTGTGGGGTCAAAATCCTATTGGCGTCCACGCAGTAAGGCTGGAAATCCTACCAGACGCCATCTGAAGAAGCTGTATGAATAGAGATAGACTGTCCCGCGTTTTGGAGATCAAGACTTAAACACTTGGGAGCGCATACCTTCAGACATACCACCGAACTGGCGAGAATGGAAATTAAATGTCTGTGCAAATTTGTATGGGCTACTAAGCGTTTTGCTAACTTATAAGTTCGAACACAAGAGTTCTTCTTTGGTTTCTTTTCTATGGATTCACAAAGGACTATATATAGCAGTTCACGTGCGATCTTCGATTAGCCACTTAACCTAACCTACCGACAGTGAGAAAATGCATGAACTCGGATGATAAAAACGCCCACTCCCCATATAACGGTACTGTTAAAAACTATTAAAAGCATGATAAATCAATAACTAAATACCCCAGAGGCGTTAGATTTTAACCCGAGATGATTTGAGCAGACTTTATAGGAGGTTAACTAGAAATGGGACGATGGACGCCCATATGCCTAAGATTTTCGGACTAGCAGGTGACTTTAAACCGGATATGTCGGCAAACATGTCGGTTATCTTAATAAAATTGAAAGAGCGAATTTCTCCCCGGTGCATTTCTATGCTTAAAATTTATAAAATTGCCTAGACCCCATATAACTAACAAGCCTTATATACCTGAAAAATACCAGAAAAATCTATTATTCTAAGTTGGCAACAATCCTACGTTTAATGCCCTCAATTGTCAATTGTGGAATATCTGCCATTGAAATCGATCTTTTTATTTGAGTAAAATTTTAATTAAAATTATCTCCTCAAACGCAATTATTCTAACAGTAGTGGCACTCTAATTAATACATATGCATCTTTACTAACGATGAAGTGCTAATATCATGAAATTTAAACTTCCTTTCAAAGTCTCAACACAACTTCAAATGCCAATAAATATGCAAAATAAATTGTTTAACCTTTTGTTCGTACCAAATTATTTATATCATAAATAAAACAATAATTTATGCAAAGCAAAGGTGGGCACACTCTTCGGCGGTGACTTAAAGACCTAAGCCAGTTAAGCAATTAAGACAACTTAGCACGCATCACTTGACAAAGGGTTGTCAGCTATGCCTCAAAAGCTCCTCAAAGCACGTGTGGGACACTCAGGGCTTACCGCACGCACACATACACAGACAAAGTGATGTAGGGAAGTGAATATAAGCATACACTGTTGTAATTTGTCTCTTCATTCATTATGTCAAAACACGAGGTTTCGGATCACACCGCAATTAACGCAAGAACAAGCAAAAACTTACGAAACTATCGCCAAGACTTTGGCAAGAAACTTTCGAGCACAAAAAATTTACAAACAAAAAACTTTGAATGAAGATATATACATACCTATGTATGTATGTATATAGTATATACGTTCAAACGATATCAATGACAAATATGGGTTACAAAAACCCAAAACCGCAAGCAGCAATGTTGCAAGCAAATAAATTACATGAAAAAGGGTTGTGGCAAGTCCTTATGATGTCAACTCAAAAAGGGATGTAGCAAGTGAAGGCGACCACAAAACCACAACTAAGCTCGAGAAAGTTGAGTGGAGGCTACACTTGAACGCTACAACAAATACAACGCGCCGTCAAGTCAAAACTTGCGGCACTCTCAGTTCAGTTAGACATAATTGGAATGTTGCATGGACTTGTGTGGCATACAGTAGCGAACAAAAGTATAGTAAATTATGAACGAAAGTCAACCAAAAAACAATAAAAAAAAGTGAAGCAAATAAAAAATAGCGTACAACAATGAAGTGTGAAATTGAAACCGCTCAAAGCATCGTGCTTAAATGTCTACTTATATACAAGCGCTTACTTGCTTACTTTAATGGCCGAGCGACTTATCAGCGACAGCCAATCAGTAGCCGCATCGCGTTAAATGCCAACAAGCTGTAACAAAAGCGATACTTGTATTAAAGTAGGCGAGAAATTTGCATTTTGTAATTTTCTGTTTAACTCACATATACATACATAAGAAAGTAATGAAGTGTGTGTGTACTATATCTGCTTTCTCTTTGGAGCTAACGCTGATGAACACAATTGGATAGTCAGCAAAGCTAATAAAACTTCATGCTTGCTAAAGTAGTAGAAATATTTTTATGAATTTTTTTTTTGTGAAAGGAAAAAATAAATGTTTGTAAAATAAAATGACACCATCTTTTTTATTAAAGCTTAAATTTATTCGTTAACTCTTTCCGTTTTATATAAAAATTGAAAACAAAATCTTTCATACTTCATATTCATTAAATTTTAGAGATCCTTAATCCTTTAGTAAAAGCTCTTAAAAAAATATTTCCATTCAACAGTCATAGTTTCTACAAAGTACTTAATAACTTGCTGATCAAATTTGACCCGGATAGACAAAAACCAGCTTTTTCACCACATTTCTTAACAAATTCCTACCATTGCTTTTAAAATAGGCTCTTTTTTTGAACCAAGTCAAGCACGCCATTTTCAGGTCAATGAGTCTCGGCTGACATGACCTTAATGATTTGCTGATCAAGTTTGACTCGGACAGATAAAACTCAGTATCGGCTGTGATAATAACTTCAGTAACTTCAGGAAACTGCTTCGATTTCAGTTAATTTTTGAAGAGTTATTCATTATATTGTTGAACACTGCTTTTTTTTTTTGAAACTACGACGTGCAGGTACCGAAAGACTGAAGTCCAGCATTGACGGGCTTCATAACCAAAACATTAACTAAAATGTATTTAGGGGATTCATGAGTGATGTTGAGATCCTCTATTCTCTCTCTGATGCCAACACGATGGTTTTCAATCACTATTTCTTTAACAGTTTTAATGTTATCCTCTTTAACAGAGGTGGATGGACGACTCACATGAAGCAAGTTTCGATGACTTCACGACCTTCACTGCATGCCTTGTGCTACTGAAATACTTGGGATCGTAATAAAGTAAACTCAAACTTAGATGTGGGGCTTTGATGGATGCTTACCGAGAGGTAGGGGAAATTATTTTATTTTACCATTGCGCCCAAATGTAGACATCTTTATGTGTTTTCTGACTATTGCACATGACAAAATGTAATGGTTCGGGAGTTAAATGAGACTGAGAAACTAAAGGGATATTAATTTAGCCGTATTATATATATTTATAGTCTATTATTAATAGTCAAATTAATCAAAATTTTTACTCGAAAACGCGAGAGCAGCGAACTAACAACTAAAAAGTCGAAGTCTAGCGATTCAGATTTTTTTTATAGCATTTAAATATTTCCACCGGCGCATAATAAGCAAATTAATGAGGGAGGCGAGCACTATGCCATGCTAGATGCTGTCAAAGGCAGTAAAAACTTAAGAGCTGTTAAAACAAGTAAGCCTGGATCGAAGCGGGATTGTTCGCACAGACTTTAGACTTTACATATCCCATCAGGAAAACAGTCTAACGATGTGAAATGACACGTTCTTGGTAACCAAGCGACCGTCCCAAAACGTGAAATTATCTGCTCACCAAAGTGTTCTCTCAATAAATTCATTGAATGATGCGATGTTTGAGAAGTGGCGCCGTCTCGTTGAAATAAATGTCACCGAGATCACGAGCTTCAATTTCAGGCAACAAATAGTCGGTTATCATGGCGCGATGACGGTCGCCATTGACGGTTACGTTTTCACCGGCATCATTTTTGAAGAAATATGGAATGGAGATTCCACCAGCCCACAAACCATACGAAACTGTTGTTTTTTTTTTGATAAAATTACAGCTTTTGAATCTTTTCAGGTTTCTCTTCTTTTCAAATGTGACAATTTTGCTTGTTTGCATACGCATTGAACCAGAAATGGACCTCATCACTGAACAAAATTTGGCTCGAAAACGTCGGATCCTCTTGGAACTTTTCAAAGAGCCCATAGAGTGAAGCAATGTCGCTTGGGAAGGTCGAGTGATTGTGTATTTTGTACGCTTTAAATTTTAGATCTCGACGTAAAATGCGCCAAGTCGTTCCATAATTCAGCCCTAGGTGCTGCGAACGGCGCTAAATCGACGCACCACGGTCTTCGTGTACACTTTCAGACACGACTGCTATAGTATATTCTTCACTGCGTCTGGACGTGGTCTATTCGGTCAAATTTTATCTAATAATGAATGCTGGACCTCAAGATGGGTGATAGTGTTTCGAATAATACGCTCAGTAGGCTGATTGTGTTAACCATAAGTTGAGCGAAGCGCACGAAACACATTCTCCAAAGAACGTGAATTTTCGTAATGAAGTTGAACGATTTGCCCACATTGTTCAGGCATAAGTCTTTCCATGATAAAATGTCAAACAATACCCAAAAAAATCCATGACAGCTTGACACGTTTCACCCGTGATCTGTCAAAAAAAGCTATTGAAAAAGTATCTCAACTTGGACCTCCCGTATTTTAGACCTTAGATGTGCAGAGTTATTAATAATATGAAAAACTGAGCTACATATCTTCTGTGATAAGTCTTCTGCGACAGCCTTCTGTTGCTGCAAATAAGAAAAATGTGGGCAATCATACAGAGATCTTCAAATATATATTACATCATATTCCTGCCGAACTGTCCGTTCTCATATATTTGAACTGAGGAAAACTTTTGAACCAAATATGATTACAATAAAGCGCTCAATTGCATCCAACTCATTATAAAAATTAAGTAAGTGCAGCTTAAGAAAAAACCTCTAACACATCCCACATATGCATCCCCCCTAAAAAGTTCTAACAAACGTGTTGACATTACCCAGTTACGTAATGAGGCATATAAGTAAGCATTAAAATGCAATCTCACACCTCTTTAGAACAAGCCTCTTGTCACTTGGGCACTGCAGCGTTGCTTCGAATGACACACCTCTCTTTTCGGAGTAATCAATGGCTTTCCCTAATTTGTTCAAATTCACTGAGCTGTCACCAATTTGTTTTGTAATTAAATGCGAAGGTAAAAATAAAATAAAAAATTAAATACACACATGCATACCAGGAATATTTATGTATGTGTTGCAAGTGGCTTACGCGCATATCCGCTTCAACAGTTATAGGCCGTGAAAACAGATCGAATTGAAATTTCAATTTGCCGCTGACGAATTCATTTCGAATTTGAATGCAAATTTGGTTGCTAGAAGAATCGCTTGATTCAAAAAAATAAGTAGCTGCTTTTGAAACTTCAACAAAAATAAGTCAGTGGTCGATGAAAGACAAAATAAATTAAATCGAAAATTAATAATTAATTTGTTTTTAAACATCGCAATTTCTAATATTTTTTTTTAGTTTTCTGCCACCATAAACATATGTTTGCCTTTACAGTGTTGACAAAAAACATAGCACAGTGATTACTTCTTGTCTTTGTTTTTTTTATCTTGAAGAAAAGTTATGATTTTCCTAACTTATTCTGTTAAAAAATGCAAGTAAAAAAGTTCGCTTTCCTGAATTTGAAACAGATTTAGATTTTCTTTAAAAATTATATTTCTTTAACATTTCTTGAAACAAAAGTTTAGCGCGTCCCTGAACTTGAAATGAAGCTCTATATCAATGCAC
The DNA here is from genome assembly GCF_024586455.1 of Bactrocera neohumeralis. Lineage (NCBI taxonomy): Eukaryota > Metazoa > Arthropoda > Insecta > Diptera > Tephritidae > Bactrocera > Bactrocera neohumeralis. The sequence goes on from NC_065921.1 coordinate 14,478,255, forward strand.
ATGTTAAGACTCTTCAGTATCACCGAAATGGAAAATTTTTAAAACCATATCCAGTAGAAAACTGACGCAATTCAAGTTCGGTAATCCTTCCGTCGATATAATAGTTTACCGTGTTCCGCAGACAGATCCCAAACCGACTGAGAATTTGAGGTCAGAGGTACAGAAAGTAATTCATACTAGAACTGCTACTATGAGAGCTTTACTTGATACAGATTATTTCCGAATTCTCGGGAGAATTTTGAGGAATTGAAGGTTGAGTAACGAAAAAAAAGATAAAGATACTGGCATCGTTGAAATATGGGAAGGGTAAGGTAAAGCCATTTTGGGTATAAGGAAAGTTAAAGCCAATAAATTTTAAAATCACTCAATATTTTCGAAAAACTCTGTCGTGTTTACGTCTGCGGAACAATTATTGCCGATTGTCATGAAAGCTATTATTACAGGCGACGTATCTGGGATCTGTGCTTACGTCCCAGAAACAAACTTCCAATCACCGAATATCGTGGCAAAGGTGAGCCGAAGCCGAAAAAAACACGTCAAAAATAAAGGTTATGTGGCAGTTTTCTTTCACTATCGAGGTGTGGTGCACTCTGAATTCCTTCCGACTGGCCAAACTGTCAACAAGGAATATTATTTTAGTGTTATGCGTCGTTTGCGCGAAGCATTTTTTAAAGAGAGGCCGGAATTAAGGGCCGACAACCCTTGATTTTTGCACCATGTAAAGCACCGGTTCTTGTGTGCATTGGTTCTTCGAGAGTTTTCGGCATATACCATATTCTCCTGATTTGACACCGTGTGACTTGAAGACATTAAACTGAGTCGCTACAGGCATTGAAGGCTATTCCGGAAATTGATTTTAACAACTGTTTCGAGAATTGAAAGAAATTTTGGCGCAAGGGTATTAGGGCCAAGGGGGACAACTTTGAAGAGACGGATATAGATTTTGAGGAATAAATTGAGAATTTTAAAATTGTGGACAAAGTCTTACTAGTTTTTCAAGATCAGTGTGATGAGCTGAGTCGATTTTGTCATATCCGTTCGTCTCTACATACGCGAAATAGTCCCACAGTTTTTTAGAGACCGATCTGAAATTTTGCAGATGTTCTTTTCTCCCCAAGTGGGTACTAATTTTTTTACAAAGCTGTCATTGTCAGACCACTATAACATATAGCTGCCATACAAACTGACCGATCAAAAGCAAGTTCTTGTAAGAAAATCTTTTCTATTTGAAATATGAATAGCGTTTCTTGCCTTTGTACTATTAATTTCAACGCCACTGTATACTAAAAATACAATGCATACATGCACCCATTCACCTCAAACCCAACGCCGTCCATCTTAACACCTCACCGATTTGCTCGGCAGCTGGTGAGTAAGTAAGTTGCGCTAACTAATCGGCCGCAACGAATGCGTTCAACTGCTTGCCGTATAATTAAACACAAATACATTTTCATTAATTTAAAAGTTTGCCGTTGTCGATTGTTTTTTCTCACTCTTTTCCACCTCGAATAATCGCATTAAGTCAAATTACAATCGCCGTTTGGCAGTTGGCGTGAAAACAACACTTTTTGGGTTGGCCACTGTATTTACATACATTAATTTCTAAATACTAACACATGCATACATACATATATATATATACATATGTGTAAGCATATGAGCTTGCAACAATACTTAAGCTTTTTAACACTTTTCATTTAAGCGGCGCTGACAGCCAACTGATTTGTGCAATCTTGTTTGCCGGCAGCTAGTTAAGTTGCAGATATGCATCTGTGTGTAAATGTGTGCGTCAATATATGTGTGTGTGTGTGTGTGTGTTAGTGCGGCTGCATATAGTGGCTCTAACTGCTTTTCAGCATTTTTAATAATTTTAGTATTCAATTAAAATGTAAATAATGGAAATAAAAAAGAAAAAGCGCTTGCGTTGATGACAGTTGCTTTCAAAACTTTTATGTTTTTGTCAAATTAAAAATTATGCTTATAGCTGGGACTTTGCATAATTAATTTTTGTGAGCGAAAAATGCATAAGCATACATATGTCATGTTTTATTTAATTTAGAGATATTATAATAGTTTTTAGTACTTATCATAGCTATGTATAATTATAAATGCCTTTTGATTTAGACCGAGCAAAGTCGTGGATACAATTGTCTACACTACCGATGGACTTAACGAACGCCAATTAAAAAAAAAACAATACTTTTTATCAGAGTATCTACGTACTTTCAGCGATCTATGAGATACAGGCAAAACTTATATTAGCTGCCATAACAAATGTATAAGAGTCTTTATGATCAAAGGGCTTTAGGTATCACAACGGATCGGCGTTTAAAGATGTCCAAAGGAAATTCCTGTATCAGAATCAGAATGAAAAATTGTAGCCTGAACAAAAAAACTGTCAAAAAATCATCACACTACATGCAACTGATTTCAACTTATTGGTCTCTTAGTGACACTTACTTCGGCTTTGCAATCGAAAAAGTGAATTTCGTTATCTGATAAAACATGGTTCCCTGTCTTGTTAGGTATTGCGGAAAATCTGCGCCAGCATATTAAACGAAATTAAGTAGTGGTTTCTGAAATTAGCTGCAGCGATACCATCGGACATGATGCACCCAATTAAGAAACATCATAAGATTCGGCAAAGCTAAAAACATACCGAAAAATCTTGAAATTGTGTTAGATAAAAATGAATCAATTCATTCTAGAAACAAAAAAGGGATGCGTGCAATAATTGCCCGGTTTCTTGAATATAGTCGATCCTACAGCTGCTGATATAACAAATAATTATATTATAATTTAAAATAATTACCTTATGAACTAGTCCACACCCACCGTATTCGTCAGATTTGGCTCTCAACGATTATTTTCTCTTTCCCAGACGTAGAAAGTAATTCGGAAAATAAATTTCACTGATAATGGTGAAGTCAAAATGAAAACAAACGTAGCTTCACACTTTCTAACCAATATCGTAACGTTGAAGGTCCGCTACAACAAACTTCTTCTTATTTACTGGCGTAGACACCGATTACGCGATTTCTTCTTTTCGCTAATTGGCGCCAGTTTGAGATACCAAGTGTTGCCAGCTCCTTTTCTACCTGGTCTTTCCAACGAAATGAAGGTCTTCCTCTTCCTCTGCTTCCATCGGCGAGTACTGAAGCAAAAACCTTCAAAGCTGCAGTGTTCTTTTCCTTCCGCACAATATGACTTAGCCACCGTAGCCGCCTTAATTCTGATTCGCTGAACTATGTAAATGTCGCCGTATATCTCATATAGCTCATCGTTCCATCGAATGCGATATTCGCCGTGCCCAAAGCGCAAAGCTCCATAAAATTTCTGCAGAACCTTTCTCTCGAAAACTCGTAGCGCAGACTCATCAAAAGTTATCATCGTCCATTCCTCCGCACTATATAGCAGGATGGGAATGATGAGGGACTTGTAGAGCTTGGAATTTGTTCGTCGAGAGAGGACTTTACTTCTCAATTGCCGTTGTTGTTGGTGTTGATGCTGGTTCCAAGATAGACGAAATTATCTACGACTTCGAAGTTATGACTGCCAACAGTGACGTGCAAGCCAAGTTGCGAATGCGATAACAGAAGATTTTTCGTCTTGTCCTCGTTCACCACCAGACCCATTTGCTTCGCTTCCTTATCCATTATGGAGAAGGCAGAACTAATGGCGCGGGTGTTGAGGCCAATGATATCAATATCTTATAAAAGATTGTACCTACTCGATTAAGTTCTGCAGCTCGAATTATTTTCTCCAGTAGGGAGTCTCCTTCTCTGAAACCTCGCCTGGTATCAAGGAGCTCGGAGAGGTCCTTCCCGATCGTTACAGAGTTTTTGGTATTGCTCAACATCAGTTTACACTGCCGTATTAACTTTGCAGGGATACCAAGTTCAGACATAGCGACATAGAGGCAGCTCCTTTTCGTTTTTACGAAAGCTGTTTTAAAATCGACGAAGAGGTGGTATGTGTCGATCTTCCTTTCACGGGTCTTTTCCAAGATTTGGCGTATTGCGAAAATATTGTCGATACTTTATTTTCAAGATCTAAAGCCATATTGATAGGTTTCAATCAGTTTAATGACGAGGGGCTTCAGTCTTTCACATATTACCCTAGAAATGGTCCACGATGTGATACTTAGCCAATGGTTGGGAGTGTGATAGGTTTTATCAGATCAAAGTTCCGCACTCCGGCTTTCGATACTTCACCCTGCTATAAAAAAGGTCTTATTAATATTATTATTAATGAAATTTATCACACGATGTTTGGCGCAGATTGTGTTGTCCCCCTTTTTGAGGATTGGACAGAGGACACTACAATAAACACATCACTCTAAATGGAGATTATATTGAAAATTTAAGCCATATTTTCTTTCAAAATTTTCATTCATTGTTAGGGTGAGAAGCTCTTCCCCAAAGTGGTATGATAGGTAGGGGAATAGAGTGCTTTACTGACGTCGCACCCAGACTTTTAGGAGGCTCGTTATGATACTAGCGGGACAAAAATTCCTTCGCTCTGTTGTCTCCTTTCTGACCACCGTATTGTTCTGAAGAAGTTCATCAGTACAAAACATCAAACTTCGAAACATCGGCAAGAAACCTTCGACTGAAAGTTGCGAATATTTTCCGAATCAAAGCCTTACATTCGCATAGAAGATGTTTTATAGTCTCCCTTCTTGTACCTCCTGTTCAATATAATGTACATATGTACAGATGTATAATATATAAAGATCTGTTTCGATGACTAAGCTTCCATAATTCACTAAAATAATTCTCAACTTAAATCACAAGACCTAAAGAACTAACGAATAAGCAATCAAAGTTATCCTATTAGACACACAAACGCAATGCCAACACTTCTCTGGTCAGTATATAATAACAGTTATTAACCGAAATGGCAATAAATAACGAACAACTAGCAGACAACTGGAACGAAATTCGATTTCAAGTCGCCAAAAAACAACAGAGGGCAATAAAATCAAAGCTATTGATTGCCAAAATATTTCAAGGGAACAGACAACAACTAAAACTGGGGCGCGACACGGTCATTAAGGCGAAATTATGTGACAAGGCGTTTATAGGCCGCATAAGCAGCACAAAAAGAGAGCACACATGAGCTGATATGTGTGTATATATGTAAATAAACTTACATATGTATACGTGTATCGGATAACTGTTGAAAAATCCAAGAGAGAATATTCTAGCAACAAAAACAACAACACTTTAGCTAAACTGAATCGGATGCGCGCACACACCCAACAATAAAATTCAATTGTTTTTTCCCGTTTTTTTTGCTTTATTTGGCAGAAAATTAAATGAAATGAAGATAAGCAGGAAAGCGCAGAAGAAGTGTGTAAAGCAAGGCCAACAACAAAATGGCATATTGCCTGCGAGGCAAGCAACACAACGGCAGAGCGGAGCATGAAAGCGGCAACAAAGCGATTCGCTACGCGCAACCAACACACATTCTTGCAACGGCCGCACAAAAGCCGACAAATATAAGCTTGCAAGCATACATGCTTATCCTAACAGTTGTTTTTGTATGCTCGCCACTATTTTGCAGATGAAGTTGGCGCGTTGTTGCCGCCTTTTAAATAGTTGATTATGAGCTTTTTGCATGCCACAACGCTATTAAGTAAGTTGTTCATACCTCGACACACACACACACACATTCACAAGCATATTAATACATCCGCCAAACATATGCACGCCTTGCAGCAACAACAACAACCCGCTGTTATACGCAATGTTGCAAGTCCGTATTTGCGTCGCTATTGACAATATGCGCCGCGTTGCTGCCTTTGCGGGCCGCCGCCGCCGCCAATGAGCGCTGTCAATAGCAATAGCAACAATATTAACAACAATATATTGTGGCATTGTTGCTGCATTAATTCGCCATCAACACATTTTCTCATTCACATGTTGCACGCCAACTGCTTGGCTGTGACGTGGCGTGTCTTCGGCTGCAACTTACTTTCGTTGTGTTTGTTGCTGTTGTATTCGCTGGGAATCGGCAACAGCTGGCACAGCTATTCCTCCGTGTTGTCAATTGGCAGATATTTATTTGTATTTATCTTCCCATTTGTCCGCTTTCTTACGATCGTCTTCTATGCTTTCTATTGGCCGCCCTACTGCGCTTGCCTCGTGTCATTCTCAGCTGTTTGCATGTTAGTTGGCGGTCAATTTTTGACAGCTGACAGCTGTCAGACACAAAAGATGCTGGCAGATTTTCTCATCGCTGTCGGATAATTTTTCAATTCGCACGAAGCTATTCTGTGGCTTTTCTGAGAGAAAAGAATATTATCAATTTCTATTACCTTTGATTATGAATTTAATGCTCATTTTATTATTCTAATATTTTGTGTATTTGATATGGTATATAGACTTCTGAATTTAAATTGTTATAAAAATATTTCAAAACTTGGCGATGCCATATGAATTGTATTAGACAACAAATATATTCTTTTTGTGAGTTCACTGACAAATTTTATGTTTTATGGATCTGTATCCATTTGATCAAATTTGACCCGGACTTACAAATTTTTTTTAATTTATTGTAATACAAGTCTTTATTTTCGCTTTCAAAATAGGCTCTGAAACAATACAAGCACGCATCGCTTCATCTATGTATTTTTCCATTAACCTGTTTAAGGTTACCGTTCAATTTTATAAAACAATTCGCTAGATTGTTGCACAGTTTCAACATAAATTCAGGTCTTGTTAGTTAGAATAAGTCTTTAATGGAGATCAAATATTAAAAACTGAGTAAGGAAGACATCGGTTGCCTAATATTGCTGTAGAAGAGTTATAGGGAAAAGGTGGGGACTCTAAACAATGGCGATGTTCCAGCACTATACAATCGTAGTCAGGCCATTGACGTTTTATGGTTTATTCGCCTGGTGGAAGGCTCTCGAAAAGGATACACGGCGGCTCTTAACGGCATCTCCTGTGCACTGCTAACTGCAGCAGCAATAAAACTTAATGCCATTTTGCCTATAACAACCATGGAGATTGCTAGTAAATGCATTGCTGCGAGGTGTGTTCCAGCTATAAGAGACCGGACAAGAACACGCTGAAATTCACTCTTCCCTCAACTGCATTGCATCCCTAAAAAATTAGTTTATTGCGTCCCAGAGGCTATTCATAGTGGTCTTTGCTTTGCTCATATACCGACGAAGGTTTTGTGGAGGTGGATGTGAGGAAGGGTCAAAGCTGGGAGTGAAAGTGGGAGGGGTAGTTTCCTGTAATGATTTTTCCGTCAATCTTAACTGTAGGCTACTGGACCACTTTAGTATTTTCTCAGACTACAAAATGCAGCCTCATTCAGGGAGATAAGCATTCACTCCGACAGCAGAGTGACAATACTAGCCCTGAAGTCGTTAACTGTGTGCTCAAAGCTGGACTGCCATCCTTTGTTCCGCCACAAGACCAATAGACCTCACGTGCGCTTAGCAGGTTTTGGTCGACAACCCTCTCCATTGTGTCTGCGAAATCTTTTGAACTACTTACTTTGAACAAAGTTCATTTTGCCGCAATCGTAGGAGTTCTTACTGAACACTGCTTTATAAGCATTCATGCGGTAAACTCGTTTTCCAGCCTTTAAAAGACTGAGACATCTTGGCAGTCTTAGCTTCCGAAACCAGGAGACACAGCCAAATCTACCTAAAACTTATATAATCGATCATAATATCCTCAAAACCGATGAAGCGCTATGTCTCCTGGTTCCCGGAAAGTAAGACTGCCGAGTTGTCTGATTCATCTCAGAAGATTTTGATAGGCTCAAAGTGATTTGTGAGGATATTATGATCTATTATATAAGTTTTGGGTACCACAACGGATCGGCGTTTTAAGCTCTCTAAGGATCGAACTTTTAACCTAACGTAACCTAACATATGAAGATCAAACGCAAACAAACAGAAAAAAAGGTTGTACTAAACTAATCTCTTAATGGATTCGTTTTGCTCGAGCAGTTTAAATAAACCAGGGTCTTGGATCATATGACCTCCCTATAACATGGGTTTAAGCTGGGGGAAGAACAAAGCAGTAGTAGCAGTGATAGTGAAAAGTCTAGTGAATTTGACATTTCATAGTATGTATATCCATAGATTAAACTCACACTCTGGCGTCTATAGGGATCATCGAGAACACTCAACCCCACTATCTTTAGTTACGATATGGAAGTTCTTCTCTCCATGCAATTAAATATTATCTTTAAAAAAAATTATAAACTTAACCTTTCAATAAGTAGTACTTACCGAACAACCGAAGCAATTGATCAAAACAAAATAGGTAATAAAAAAAATATTCGGAAAATTCTTCGTAAATTGAAATTCAATGTTTTTTGTGTGACTTCGAAATTTGTCGGCGCTTGTCAAAAGTGTTTATATTTTATTTCATTTTGCACGCTTTTATAATTTCCCCACATCTACTACTCAACAATTAATCATCGAAGACGCCACAATCCACCAAAGAAACCAAGCTCAATTCGGACCTACGCGGTATAAAAATCAGCAATCAAATCGGAGAAGTGGAGACGAACCGGAAAAGTGGCTACCAGTAGCAACAGTAGTACAGCGGACGGCAGGGAAAATGTCAAAGAATTATATCTCAAAGGAAGAGGCTATCAATCAGTTGTATGCCACAATCAAGACGAAATTCGAACAGGATGGCGTGTTACAGGAAGTGCGTTGCATGTTGCAAACCAAAATGGTGGCCATGATGAAAGGTAAGAATGATGGTCAAACCACATTACTGGGACGCAAACTACCCGACCTAAGTAAGCTGAGCGCTAGCAGTAGTATACCAGCGTCTAGTGAGATAGACGACCAGGAACAACGACAAGATCCACGTTTGAAGATGATGCAACAGCTGATCATGGAGTACTTTCATTGGCATGGCTTTCACTACACAGCCGAAATGTTCGCACAGGAAAGTGGCACGGAGAATGTGCGACCGTCGCGTCAGCAACTCGAACGTGCGGTCGGTTCGTTCGAGCATAAAAGTCTTCCCATACTACTGGAGCTGGTGGCCGAACTTATGGAGAAAAACCAGCCTTAGAGAGAGCGAAAGAGAGATTTGTGGTGTAGCGAAAGAGTTTGTATGGAAAGTTGGAAACAGAGAAAGGATATTTTTGCATTTAAGAGACCATTTTTTACCTTCAGTGCAGCTTAATAGCTTCATACGTATACATATGTAAATCTACATAGTTATTAAATAAAGCGATAAATATACGCTAAACTTAGGCACTCCGCTCTTGGTGTAATTAATCGCTCCAGAAATGTAAGTGATAACAAGTCACCAAAGAGTTAATCATAATGTCTTGAGTCAAAGAAAAACCTACGACTAAGTGTTACAAAGTTGTTTTGAGCACTAAGTTCTCGTCTCGTTTCGAAAAAGTGTTTCCACGGTGTCCAATGATTATCTGTTTCCGAAGGTGATGTTATCAGAGCGAACTCATAAGCTCCTGTCAAAGCATTTCCGGAACATATATTTTTGGGAAACGGATTCTTTTAGAATATTATTTAGTATTTTATTATTCACTCGCAAAGACCTACATATATGTCTAGAGATCTATACTAAAGATCATTCAGTTTTATAGAAAGAAATTTTCCGTTTATATGTATATGTAGGTACATGTTTGTAGTTTAAGAGAAAAATTTTACTTGTAAGCAAATACAGACCACGAAAATTCTAAGCTTTAAAAAGACAGTTGCCGTACTTTCAATTCATTAGAACTATTGTGCTGTATTCTACTGTATCATGAATACGACAATAACATAATATTTATATTAGTATTTATAACATTCTTGGCAATTATTCTTGGTAGTGTTTTTTGAGGTCGCCTGTAAGTCTACAGTTCTACAATAGATCGCTTATATCGACATACGATTATATTAATTTTGATGCTGTAAAGCAAATTTTAGTTTGCTCAATGAACTTTTCAATTTTATCACAGTAGTAAATCTCATAAACTACTAATTCTCGGCGATCGGATTACGCAACCGCCTCGAAGGCAAGTCCAGCCTGAAGGAAGCAGAAGTCAAACGGCTGGCTTGGGCTAGAGAGGAGGTGAAGAACGGCCAGGCACACCTCGCCACTCGTAATTGGTGTAATGTCTCGGATCCATCTCATACTCATCGCGAACCAAAGGCGTCCACGAAAAAGAGGAAGTGCAAAGAGTAGCCGGGAAGCTAGACGTTAAGCACGCGAACGACAAACCGACGACGTCCAAAGCAGCGGCCGCAACCAATGAGTTTGCGAAACTGCATTTGGCCGTCCCGGTCATAGATCACAGCGACCCGCTGGGACAAATGTCAAAGAAGCGATGGAAAATAGTGGAAATGAAATTATTAGAAGCCCTTTTTTTGAGAATTGACGCCCCACCAAGGGCACCCGTGCCGACATTTTATGGAGCAAGATGGCTTAGGAGTCAAAATATTGAAATGAAATGATGGCTTGACGCTAACATAGGTAAGGGAAGCTATCAGAACGCCTCCAAACCAGTGGGAAGAAGCAAAACTGGAGGTGGTGGATCGCAGCAGTATTCCATCGCTGTGCAAAAAGCGAAAATAACTATCCCTCACGTGATGGACCCGAAACATGCTCTGCGGCTCTTACAACGACAGAATCCGGACCTTCCGATTAGCGGCTGGGGGGTATTATCAGTCAACAAAAATCGAAGCCAAAGTTGCATCCTCCAAAGGAATAAGGTAGCAGAGCATTTTCTGCTCGCGAAGTACAGAAGCGAAGTCAAGAAGCGCCACCTCGCGAACGGTAAAAAAAAAACACGTTGGAGATGGATGAAGTGAAAAGCATCTCGGCATAGAAGAGATCTTGGTGATTTCACTTGTCCTATAGAATGTGGAGGTGGAGGTGGAGATAAAACACAGTCAGCAGTCTGATGGTCCAAAACCAAGAGCTGAGGGTACTCCAATTGAATTTCCACAAAAGTAAGTTCGCCTGTTCTGTGCTGAGCTTCTTCTTAACTTAGAGAAGCGCGGCTATGACGTGGCTTTATGTGGATCACTGTCGTCATATGCCTGCTTTTTTATTGAACATATCGGTCAGTCTGTGAATTCCAGTTGAAATACGCGAAGAATTTTTTTTTGCTGACATAATGCTCTTGTGCCAAATATGTGTGAAAACGGATCAATACCACGGTTTTTCAAAGTTAAATATTTGTATTACCTATGCATTTTCCTTGTTTCCATAAGACTTTTAGTTTTTTCGGACCATTTTAAACCTTTTAAAACCCTTCCCTCCGTCTTCCTGAGCTCAGATCGCCCAAATGTTATTTTTCCTTCCATTTTTGTCATTTTATCTTCCTTTTCCAATGTGTTTCTTATTACTATGGTTTTGTTTTTCTTTTGCGCTCAAAATGACCTACCCTGATCTAAAATACCCATTTCTGAGTAAATAAGTCAACCGTCACTGCAATAAGTATCCCTGCATAGCTGTTTAGGACAACAACAAAATGCAACTCATGAGACTCATAAGTATATACCATACATATGTAGGACCACAAATACACGCTACGCGACGTATAATTATCAAAATACATTGCCTCATACAATCTACAACACCCGGGGTTCTCAGTTCGCAGAATAGCAACAACATGCCACTTAATTTAATTTCGCCAAATTTTTACCTTTCTCCAGTGAAAAATTTGCGGCGCAGAAAATGATAGTTGTAAACGAACTTAACAGCAATAAAATAACAAATTACAGTAGAAAAATACTCCGCTCGCTCCCCACCTCACTGGCCTACAACAACAGTCAACAATAGTCAAGGCGCAGAGATTTGCAACATGCAAATGCAATGTGGCAACAAGTTTGTTGATTTTACAGGCAAAAACAACAAGACAACCAACTCGGATAATGAGACAGCGAGACGGTGGCATGCAACAATGGTCAAGTGGTATACATAGATAAATAAATATGTGTGTTGTGCTGGCATGTAAAAGCCAAAAAGCGCAACAAAGCCAAGATTTTCGGGTAAGGCGAGTGAAAAGTTACAACAACAACAACAACTTGGTGTGCACAAAAAGAGAAATGTGCGCTCGCGACATATCAGCTAACAACGATCGACAGGTAGCGCCTGTGGCATGAAAATGTTGCACATCACGGCAATTACATTTATCGCTGCCATTACTTTTCGTATTTCTGCGCCGTTGCAATTGTTGTTGCTGCAATTTTTACCTGTATTACTAACAGTTAGACGGCTAACGATGCCCGACGATGATGGTGAATCGTGATTTCGTTATTAGTAACAGAAAAAAATTCGCCGAAAGACGCGAGAATTTGCCAAAATATATTCGAAAATAAAGCGAGAGACAATGCAAGGCGGGCATGTTGCAACAACCGCCACAACACCACAAAAAGTGTCGCCGCCGGCCATTCGAAACTTAAAAAGGCGTGTTTGTGGTGTTACAAATGTACTAGTGCAAATGCTGCCACTTATTTGTAACAAAAATTTGTTGTTTTTTCTATTTTTTTAATTAATAAAAAATCACTGCCCTTTTATTTGCTGGCGGAGCCCGCAGCGCCGCCGAAAAAGTGTGTCCACTTCGCGCTTGTCAGTTGGCAGCTGTGGCGTTGTGGCATGCAACATGCCGTTGTACACACAAATAGCGCGCGGACATTTACTGCTAAGTGTGGCATGTTGCATGCCACCCAAAAACGCGCGCCGCCAACACACTGACTGGCAGCTGCGCATGCGCTTTTCATGCCAACCACTGTGTCAACTAGAGAAGGGCACTGCCATGCGGCCAGCTGGTGGTCAAAGCTCGTGTGGCACGCAAGCGTCCTCAACTAGCGCCCGCCCAGTGCGATTAGCTCTGATTGCGCGCGGGCGGACAGCCAGACAGCGTGTGCGCCAGCTGACGGCAATGATTTTCCAGCGTTTACTTAAATCTCCGCCGTCATAATTACCTCGTGTCCTCCGTGCTGCCGCCACGCCAATTGTCTGCGACAAAAGTCACTCGCAACATGCAACAACGCCCGCAAATAATCAATCGCCCGATGTTGCAAGCGCATGGCCATAATTTGTTAACGCCGTACAGCTAGCAGAGCAAACAAAAACAACAACAACAAAAACGCACATTGCTAGGCACCCACAATGGCGCATTTAAAGTGGTGCAACATGGCTTTGTGTGTGCGCACATTTTTCCACTTTGATTTATTGCTGTGAAAACTGTCTCGCGCTTAAACGCTTCTCGAAATGCCACTAAAGCTGACGCGGATTGACAATGTGCCAGGCGGGCGAGTGAGCGCGCGCAAAGTGGAGATGCCACCATTCGCCGTCCCTGCCATTGCATCCGTGGCTACACCAGCTGCCTAAGCATAAGCACACAGCATTTCTTTGCTTCCTTGCTGCGCCAAGATGTTGCACGTAGGATTAACAACACTGCGCCACGCCGTACGGACCGTTTAACCCACGCAGCATTTGACGCGCAGATGTGGGTGTGCCCATTTGTTGTAAATGTTGCAACAACTGTTTCCAGCCATTCTTCTTCTTCTGCTCCCGCTGGTCACTCGGGCTGGCAGTTTTACATGTCGAAATTTGCACTCATTGTCATTCAGTGTTGCAAGTTATTGCCAAACGCATTGTGTCTGTATGTGCGTAGACAAGCATGCGTCACTCACGTGCAACAGACCGTTGTTCCAGCTTTGAAATACAATTTTCTTAACGCCTTCTCGCGGCTGATCTGGACATGCTTTTGTAGGCAACACGTGCATTTGAAAGGAGAAAATTGTACAATAAATCCAAGGGCTTAAGCTCCTACAAGGCGCATGTTGGGTCGAGTCCACCAGCTGCTGCGTCATTTTTTAGAAAATTATGTTATAGCACAATTACCAATCAGCTTGCGATTCACTGCAAGCCATAAATTCATAGCATTCATGGCACAGATAGTTGCTCCAAATTCCAAGACGAAGAACTGAGAATACAAAATATTTTCTAGAGATTTCAGAACTTAGAAATCCATATTCAAGTCTACGACCACTATGTGCTTTCTCTCAAACCGTTTTTTAGCACCTTTTGTCAAGCTTATATTGTTCTGGTATTGGTTCCACTTATGCTGAAAACCTGTATTCTAAGAGAAGATTGTAAGCAAGGAGCTTAGTGAAAAATGTACTTAGGAAGAAGCTGGAAAAGCTTCTACTGTCACTGAAAGTCATTGCTTAGGTTAAAGACGATTGGAAGCTAACTGTACTCTGCCCAATCTTCCGTGGGAATCTAGCGTAGTGCGTGAAAGACTGAAACCCACCGTCAACAAACTGATTGAACGTTATCAGTATGGCTTTAGAAAATCTACAATCGACCAGATTTTCACCGTGCGCCAAATCTGCGAAAAGACCCGTGAAAGGAAGATCGACGCACACCACCTATACGTCGATTTTAAAGCCGCCTTTGACAGCGCGAAAAGAAGCAGCCTTTATGCCGATAAGTTTGAACTTGGTATCCCCTTAAAACTAATACGGCTGTGTAAACTGACGTTGAGCAATAACGAAGCTCAGTACGGTTCGAGAAGAACCTCTCCGAGCCGTTCGATACCAAACGAGGAATCAAAAAAAGGAGACTCTCTATCGTGTGATATTTCAATCTATTGCTGGACAAAATAATTCGAGCTGCCGAGCTCAATAGAGTAGGTACAATCTTCTATAAGAGTGTATAGCTGCTGGCGTACGCCTCAAACACCGCAACGTTAGTTCTGCTTTCTCAGACTCGATAAGGAAGCTAAGCAAATGGGTCTGGTAGTGAACGAAACAAAATATCGCTTGTCATCAAACGAATAGTCTTTGCATTCGCGACTTGGCTTGCATATCACTATTGACAGTCATAACTTCGAAGTCGTAGATAACTTCGTCTATCTTGGAACTAGCATTAACACCAACAATAATATCAGCCTTGGAATCCAAAGCAAAATCACTCTTGCGAACAGGTGCTACTTTGGAATGGTTAGGAAATTGAAAGTAAAGTCCCCTCTCGACGAACAAAGACCAAACTCAACAAGTCCCTCATGATTCCCGTCCTACTATATGGTGCGGAAGCAAGGACAATTACATCTTCGGATGTGTCGGCCTTAAAGAAGAATCAAGCTGATTTTCGTAGAACCACGAATGATTCTACTTTGAAACGTCGGTCCGCTGTGATGACCAGAACTTTTAAGTATGGAACAAAATGTCCGATGCACATCAATAACACGTGTTTAGCCAACCACAATTTTATTGAGGCGACTGTAATCAATTCTAACCAATCCACCTGGTTCATAGAAGGGACCAAGCTGCTTCAACTTTACTCTAGCTAAGCCTTGATAGTGGAAGATAAACTGTCTAGGTGTTTCCATCTCACTCCAATTTGTCTAGAACCCCACAATGTCCAGTTAGAACTTCTATCTTTGCGACGAGATGAGCCTTGCTACGTTCAAATAATTCAAAGAACGTCTAACGTTCCGCTCTTGATTGGATGGATTTCTTAACTGCACATGTGCTGGTAGCTGACCAACGCTAAGCTCGGACGATATTCAATACAGGAACGCAAGTGGGCACGATAATACCGACTCATTACCAGCCTGATGTAATTTGCGTAAGTGCTGGTCTTTCTTGTGAGCTCATCCGCTTTGCACTACCCAGAGACACCGCTGTGACCAGGCACTCAAATAGGTCTAACATCGAAGTTGCTGACGTTATTACTAATCAAGTGAAATACTCTTTCACCAGCTTTGAGTGCATTATCGGAATGAAAATATACCCCACTGAGAGACGTGGCCCAGATTTACAGGGATGCAGTCTATATGAGGAGGATTTTAGAATACACTTTGCTGGGACCATTAATATAACCGATATCCTGAAGTAAAATCAAATTTATTCGCTGATCTATAGTCATCACTTAGACTCCCCTATAAACTGTTGAGAATGATTTTCGACACTTAAGACCGCTTAGTTCGATTTAGTACTTATTTCACAGAAGTCTCTGGACCGTTTCGATTTCTGTCCGCAATATAAATTCAAACAATGTTTGGTCCCCTTTTCGCGCTTGACTTCTGTCCGAAATATCGGAGCACAAAACTGTTTCCATATATCACTTCTTCGCATATTTTCGCTTAAGTGACCCTCCCGTTTCTTTTCTAACCCATATTCTATCTAGAATCTAGAATCTAGATCTTAGATTTGCGCCTTCAGTACACGAATTTTTAGAAATCATTATAATTCAAGTCTTCTTATACTGACTTAAATTATTATAATTACTAAAAATACGTAAAGTATATGGAGTATCAATGATGATAATTCGAGATGGGAAAACACAATAGAGTCGAAACTCATTTCATTGAATCACTTAGAAGAAATACTGAATTAAAATAATAAAAAGCAGAGATATATGCAATGTTTAGATTTCAGTCGCTACAATGACTTAACATGTACTTAGTATAAAGTGACGAAATAATTGCTTTTCATTATCTGCAGACCCACTCAGCCGCATATCCACTTGGAATACAAGTATAAAGTCTATTTAGCTAATGATTAACGCTTCTAAATAATTTACAGGGTGGAGTAGTGTTCAAAAAAAAAAAAAAACAACCACAGAAATTAAATGGAAAGCCAGCCACGCCTACAGGCCATGAATTGTTTGCACACTTGCCACATTTATCAGTTTTTTTCTATTTCCCCTCAAACAAAAAATCAAAAATACAAAGCGCACAGAAAGTTTTTTTTGGTCATTCGTTGGGCGCACTCGTCAAGTGTTAATCATCGCAGAACGGTAATGCACGAGTATGTATGGTTTGTTGCTCAATACAAAGTGGCAACGTCATCATCAGCGCGCTATGCGCCCAGCCTGACTGTCGCAAGGAGCATGGAGAGTGACCATGCTGGCAGCGGACAAACTAAGCCAAGCCAAGCCTCGGTGACGTGTGTCATTTCAATTAGGCACATTTTTATTTTCGTTACGCTACTCCGCGTTGTCCACCACATTTTCTTCTGTTAACTAGACGTCAGTCTGCCTGTTTGTCTTTGCTTTGCTTACACACCTCCTCCTTTACTGCTCTTCTTTTGCCTCCAAGTGTCTTGTTCTGCTTTGTTTAGCTAAAACATCCGATTAGCGATGTCTCTTGTTGGCTCTTCAACGGCACAATACACAGAAACGTCCGTCGCTCGGCGTCGGAGAATTATGTCGCTTTTGCGTGTCGCAGGTTTTTCTCCCCACACAGCTGCTCCGCCTTAGGCGATTAATTTGCGCTGTCCAGCGCACAACGCGACGCACTCCATGAGCTGTGGGCAAAGTATAGTATAAGTGTAGGTATCCGCAACCATTCATCGGCCCTTGTCTAAAGCTCATCGTCGGCCGTTTGTTGTCCATTGCCGCCTTGGCAGAACATTTAACGTGATTATTTCCGAAGATTAATTGGTCGCGGCCCGCAGTGACAGGTCGCGCGAAAAGTTGCAGATTGACTGGTAAGAAGCGCATAAAAAACGCAAAGAGCCTAAAAAATCCTTAACCTCAATTTGTGTAAGCATTTGGCTGTGATTTTTAAATGAAATATATACATTTCTTTACAAAATATTTAGTCTAACATCGGGGCCGTCATTATTTGCTCTTTAAAGATTATTGAGCAGAATATTCTCACATTCTTTTACCTTCCCATATTCTCCTCCCAGTTATAGGTTCTTAAGTATGTGAAATCTAATATGTAACTGAACAGCTAATGGTTCCATTTCTCTCGTTTTTAGTACGATCAGAACCTAATAATATGTAAATCTTGAATTTAACACTATTATATTTTCCTCCATTGGTTTCTCGGTTAACAATTATAAATAGTGACCCAAAACTTAGTTAACAGAGACACTTTGTTTGGAAAAGATTTGCTTGAAGGTCTAAAGACCATTAATAAGTGTTGATCTAAAGACGCGATGGCATAGAGTGGTATAATAAAAAAAGCAAATTCAACCGGAACTTGAAATGTTTATATAATACACAATTGCATAGAGGACAAGATTTCTTCTGTAATCGACAAACTGACTTCGATGCAGTTAATAGACAGGAATAGACACGATAACCCTCTTGCTAACCAACACTCTTTTGATTTAAGTGGTTAACCTAGAGATAAGATTTTCTCTCTGAAAGAATTCTTTATAAGTCTCAGCCGACTCTACCATTGCAATCGAAGTGGCCTCAACTTTAAGAGCGCGACGTCCAATTTATGGTCGTCATAATCATCCTGTCTGATCAACAATTTAGCGTCTAGTGGAAAAATTTGAAACCACAATACAAAATATCCCCGTGCCAGTGCGACAAAGAAGTGCTCGTAGTGTAGAGAGTAAAGCTGCCGCTAGCGCATCTATTGAGGAATACCCAAGTTAGTCTTCCACACGTTGTTCTCAAGCGTCGGGCATCTCTGTGACGTCGTTGTGGCGAATTTTGAGAAAAGATCTTGGCCTACATCCCTACAAGACCAAATTGACGCAAGAACTGAAGCCGCTTTGGATTTTCATCGAAAAATCATCTTCATCGATGAGGCTCATTTCGGACTGAATGGCTTCGTCAATAAGCAAAATATGCGTTATTGGTCAGGCAGCAATTCACACGCACTTCATGAGTCACCATTGCATCCCCAACAACTTACGGTTTGGTGCGGTTTATGGGCCGGCGGCGTCATTGGCCCGTACTTCTTCGGTGATAATCAATACCGGCACGTTACTGTGAGTGGAAATCGATGATAACCGAATATTTTTGAACCCGAATTGGATGATATGGACTTGGACAATATATGGTTTCCAACAAAATGGCGCCACAAGCCACACAGCGAATGTCACAATCAGTTTATCGAAAACCAAGTTTGATGAACGTGTTATCTCACGAAATGGCTCAATCAATTGGTCGCCTCTGTCGAGCGATTTGACGCCATTAGACTATTCCCCGTGAGGCGATGTCAAATCTATGATTTATACCAACAAGCTAGCCATTGATTAACTTCGTATGAAATTATCATTTATGCTTGAAAACCGTCGTAAATTGGGTTTAGCGTTTGTTACTTTCAAAGGAATAAAGAATTTCATTGATATCCCAAGCTGATTTTTTTTTTTTTTTTAATTTGTAACGCTCTAACACGTTATATTCAAAGAAAATCTCACGAAAGATTTGCATACTCTTTGAAAGGTTAGTATCGCGTATACTGAAACATAATGGTTTAAACCTTATGACGATTGCATCAAGTTCAGTTTAATGAAACATAACTCATCGACTACGAAAATGACGTACTCTCCGAGTTTGAAGGTATAAAATTGATCCATTGACAGAGTGAGAGTGAAACTTGTAGAGACCAAAGGATTGGGATTTAACTTAATTTGATATTTCAAATTATGGTCAATCATTGTCAACTTCTGGAACGAAGGAGGTTTAGTACCGGATTCTGGTTCAAAGAAACAGGAAAGATTGATTGAGGACTATAATTGCTTCAGAAGTCACCAAGGATTTGCCGACAACCCCAAAAGTCTTTGACTTTGGAGTTTTCTGTATTGATTACAGAACTTTAATGCCACAGAACAGAAATAAGTGGCTCCTTGCAAAGCTTTAACTCTAAGAATATCCTAAAATATCAAGGGCTTCAAATTCGGATAGTTTTCTGATGATATGTTTATAAAATGATTTCACGTTCTACTGGACAATGTGCAGTAACTTCTTTGATTGCGGCAAGATGAACTTTGCTAAGAGCAAGTAGTACAATAGGTCTTCTGCGTTCTAGGCTAGGCCAGAAGCAGCTTGCAGTCACATCTTATTTGGTAATCGACCTGCGCATGCTAAGTTCACATAAAATCCATATATTCAGTACTAAATCGCAAGAGGACAGAGAAGATCTAACTCTTTCGTACTCCGATGAAAATAGGATAAAAGTGTCGCCTCTTACTAACTCACCAGCTTTTTCAGTTTTCAGCGATTTCACTCAGGCTAAGTACTCAATTGAGTCTAATAATGAAGTGGCTTGATGCCATTGAGGGCAGACACTTATAAACTGTTCCGATCCGAGCTACTGCTATCTTAGTGACAGCCACTTCTTCCTCAAAATCATTACAGTGATCCAGTAGCCTGAAACTAAGTTTGACGAAACTTCTTCAATTTTTAATTTCCGAGCTTCAAATTATCCGTTCAAAAGTTCATTGCGCCATTTCTCTTGCATCTTCGTCCCGCCCAAATATTGTCGGTATATTGAGCAGAGAAAATCCACCAGGAGAAATCTTTTCGACAAAGAGATCCAAGTTTTCAAGATGCAGTTGAAATTGGCGAGAATTTCAGAATATCGCAACTTGGACCCAGTCATACACCCAGCTTCCCTGAGCCTTGAAGCCACCTTAGTTAAGCTTAGTGTTGCTAAAACCAAACGGTAAAATTATCGAGGTGTTGACATGGATGAACTAACCTTCTGGGGGATATATAATAATCTCGCTTTGAAATTTATAAGTCAAAATTTTAAATTTCCTTCCTTCCTTCATATTCCTTAATGCAAACGTGCATAGCCAAATTTACAACAACACAATAGACTGTACTATACGGCGCATATTGCTGTCGGCTGCGAAGGCCGAGCGGATAATTGGCGTAACGGTTAATTTCGCAAATGCAAAGCGAATGGCCAACTTTTAAATGCCTGCAGCGGTAATCTGGTTTTAAAAATCAGTTGCAAATTACTTTGCGCAGGCAAATGCAAATACATGTGTGCGTATGTGTGTATGCAAAATTATTTGCCCAAACATTACATGCCACATAAACATAGAAGTGTACATACATTACGTAGAAATTTAGCCGCGACTTTCATTAAAGTCATCACACAACGCCGCATGCCATACTAGACTTGGCGGCAAGCGCCAGCCACTGCGAGTGCGTGTGTGAGTGTGTGGCAGATTGGTCATGCCGGTAAACGCCCCATTTGCTGCGCCGATAGGCTAATCCACATTGTTGGCTGCGCAAATAAACAAACGCAAAGCAAACAAATGAACTTGCCGCAATTGCATGCAATTTACCGCTATAATTGCCACAAAATACACAAATCGCCCGATGCGGCGCGGTCT
This sequence comes from Bactrocera neohumeralis, assembly GCF_024586455.1. Lineage (NCBI taxonomy): Eukaryota > Metazoa > Arthropoda > Insecta > Diptera > Tephritidae > Bactrocera > Bactrocera neohumeralis. Next base: position 14,499,316 of record NC_065921.1, read on the forward strand.
GGAGCGGTGTGGAGCAGTGTGGCACGGCGCAAGCACACAAATCTCAAGTTTCAATTTGCTGTCGATAATGAAGCAACTTGCAACAATCGTTGCCGCTGCTAAATTATTGTGCACCAAGCCAATAATTGCCACGCAAACAACAACAACAACAGCAGTGTGGATAAAGCAAGCCATAGTAGTGGCGGCCCGCAGCAGCTTAGCGCATTGATTGTGGCAACTTCAATTGGCCATTAAAATTTCTTTGCCTTGCCGATATTTGCATTGCGAATGTTGCAAATTAAAATATGCCGCTGTGGCATGCAACAACACACAACGCCAGCGGTACAATTATTACTTGCCGCAACAATAGCTGTGGAGGCAATAAATGTTATGTGCAACATACAACTATTCATGCGCAACCGTGCAATGTGGGTGTTGTTGCAAGTGCCACAATTAAAATTCATCGAAGTTTTCGTTTAATTGGCGATTTGTGGCACAATTGAATTGCTGTACAGTTACTTGCGGAATTTCGGTTATTTGGTATACGCACAGTGAGTAACTTTGTTGTTGCAACAAGTGTTTGTGGCATTGTGGGCAGGCGAGTGGAGGGTCCCTGAGGCCTCGTAGTCGTAAAGCGTAAGTCATCAATCAAAGGTATTTGCGCTCACGGCGTGTTAACTGTCAAACTACAACAACAATAACAACAACAAAAACAAATTTCACTATGTAGTTATGCAAACAAAATTTGCTTGCCTGCGATCATTCAATTACACCTCAGCTTATCGCAACAGCATGTGGCAGTGTTGCAGGTGTTTGTGTTGCAAGCACCTCCGAACTTTTGTATGCCGCTAACGCCATCAACGCCATGTTGGCATAAGTTTAATGCGAACGACAAATTTGCGCCATAACGCATATTGCACAACAACAAAAACAACTACAACAGCGGCAACAGCAACAATTGGAAGTGCAATCATGCAACAAAACAAGGCAACCGCAACTCAGGTCAGCTTTAGCGGCAATATGGGTTGCGTGTAGTGCTGTTAAACACTCCTCTTATTATTATTGCTGTTGTTGCTAATGTTGCAAGTAAACTTCCTGCCACAGCAGCGCCATCAGCCAGCCACACCGCTGTGCTTGTTGCAAGCGACACTCAACTTGAGCGATGTGCCACTTGGTAACCGCAATTCCAACTCCGCTCTCAACAACAACAACTCAACAACAACAACAACGTCAACAAAAACAACTAACAGTACATGGTTTGCAATTTGACTGCTTGTGGCGAGTTAGCCTCCATAGAGCGGCAACTGGTGCAAGTGCTATTATTGTTGCAAATGTAAGGCGGCAAGTGCGTAGGCTAACCGATTGTGGCAGGAGTGGCATCAACAACAACAATACACGAAAAATTGCAACATGCAGCGTAGCGGAAGAAGAAGAAGCTTAGATAAATATGTGGGTAGTTGAAAATTTGCATGTGCAACACGGCCACACTTCATTGTTGCCGCAACCTGGCAGATGAAAGGAAATGTATGTGCGTGTGTGCGTGCAACTTGTGATTGTTTGCCTACGTGCAACCAACGAAAAGCTGCAACTAGCTGTCAAGGTGAGCAAAGGTTCTGTACTTGCAACAAGCGCACCCCACACTGTGTGTGCTACAATCCTGCACTTGCCACATGCGTGTGCGTTTAACACTTGCGTGATACTCTTATTATGCGCAGAAATGTTGCATGTTGCTTTTGTTGCTGGTGTTTTCCGACACATCGCTCATAATTCAATGTCAGCGGAAAAGTGTTTGTTGTTGCATGTTGGTTGCAGCAAGCGATCGTTGTTTGTTCTTAGTTTTTGTTAACTAAAATAGTCGTAACAACAATAAAAAGCAATTGTTGCAACGCCGTGTTGTTGCTTTTGTTAGCATTTGTTTTGAAAAATTGAAATCTAAAATGCAGAATATGAAATTAGACACTTGAGCAGTGATATTGTGCGTGACAGTTAAAATATTAACGGTACTTACTCGTGGCAAGTGTGAGAAGAGAGGGCAGTAGGAATTGTTTGCCTATTGAGGCTGACTGAGATTGGAAATCCAACACTGCGTTAAAACATAAGTTTAGTTCTCTTCAAAGTCACGGTGTAATATTTTTAAGATCCATTCTAAAGTTGAAGGAAAGCTTCCAAAAAAATCTTTGAAGCTACACTAGCGTAAGAGAACAACAGGAAAGCTTTGAAAAAAATTGTAGAGGCCACAGTATTATCCACTAAACGAAAAGGAAGACCGCGATCAAGATGGATTGACGAACTCGAGGAACAGCAAATGATCCAGACGTCTAGCTTGCAAGAGACGCCAAAAAGCGCCAAAAGTTGCATACAGAAAATATATGTATATGTTAAGGGTTCCATAACAGACTGTCACACCAACTTTCCACGAAATACAGACTATAAGCTCCACAAAGAACTAACTAAGGAAGAATATTATGATTTTGTATCGATTTTTTTTTGCAAACAACACGAATAATACTGAAATAGTTATCGATTTCCAAAAATTTGTGAATTATATAGTAAAAGGCGATCCATTTCGAGGTTCCATACTTTTTTAAAGAAAAAACAAAAGAAACATCAAATGTAATGGCGAATATTTATTATAATTCATACGGACATTAGTTGGCATTTATGTATTTTTTGAAGATTGTCTCTTTCAAATGTTGGCCGCGGCTACATCTCAAATAGTCCATCCGCTGAGTCCAACCTTCCATGACTAGTTAAAACATTTCAACTGATAACTGCCGAATAACACGCGTGATGTTTTGCTCCAAAGACTGAATCGAAGCTAAATTGTTCGCATTGACTTTAAACTGTTCATATGCTCACAGAGAATAGTCTAACGGTGTGATATAGCACGATCATGGTGGGCAATCGACCGGCAAAACGTGAAATTATCTGCTCACCGAAATGTTCTCCCAATAAATCCAATGATTGATGCGATGTATAGGAAGTGGCACCATTTTGTTGAAATCAAATGTCGCCGAAATCACGAGCTTCAGTTTCAGGCATCAAATAGTTGGTTTCATGACGCGATAACGGTCCCCATTGGCGGTTACGTTCTCAACGGCATCATATTTGATCAAGTATGAACCCATGATTCCACCGGCCCACAAATCACACCAAACCGTTGATTTTCTCGATGAAATGGCAACTCTTGCATCTCCTCAAATTGCTCTTCGTCCCAAATACGGCAATTTTGTTTACATACTCATTGAGCCAGAAATGGGCCTCTTCGGTGAATAAAATTTGGCTCGAAAATGTCAGATTTTCTTGGAAGTTTTCAAGAGCCCATAAAGCGAAACGATGTCGTTTGGGAAAGTCAAGCGTCTTCAGTTCTTGCACAAGCTGCATTTTGTACGCTTTCAATTTAAGATCTCGACATAAAACACACCAAGTCGATCCATACGTCAGTCCGAGTTGCTGTGAACGGTGCCGAATAGACTCTCCACGGCCTTCGTGTACACTCTCAGCTACTGCTGCTATATATTCTTCACTGCTTGGTGGTCGTGGTCTATTTGGTCGAATATTATTCAGTAATGAATGCTGGGTCTCAAGATAGGTTATGGTATTGCGAGTAGTTCGCTGAATAGGCCGATTATTTTGGATTTAAGTTGAGCGAAGCCCCCGGGAACACATTTTTTACAGAACATGAATTTTCCTAACAAAGTTAAACGATTTGTTAACGTTGTTCCAGGATAAGTCTTTCCATGATGAAATGCCAAGAATACTGAACAAAAATGATATGACAGCTTAACACTACTCGCGCGTGATCTGACAAAAGAAGATTGTTGAAAAAAGTGTTTCTCTTGGATCACCCGTTTTATGGTCGCTAGGATGAAGACTGCTCTTTAATCAAATTTGCACTGTGAGGACAGATCTGTCTGTCTGGGGGAAAAAACTATTCTAGTTTAAGACAATTCCTTCCGGGACCGGAACTAGAGGTTTATTGAATTGTTTTGGCTCAATTACGGTTTCTTCTTTAATGATGTCATTTGATTTCAAGAATTAACTGATTTTTATATCAACTGAATTCAATATTAAGTAAAATCAGTTTGAGAAACTTTATGTCAACTAAAACATTATGCCACTTAACCTTTTCAACCCACAATCATAATCAAATTTGCGCTTTTAAGACACACAGTTTAAGTGCTGATTTAAAGATCGCTGTCATTTCCTAGAACCTACAAGGACAACATGGCATGTGGCTTCAAATCAAATCCAAAACAGATTCGCCTACACACATACACACACTTACGCAACTGAAAGTCGACATTGAAAAATGATGCAAAGTGTCTAAAGTCAACTGCCGAGACAAGTCAGCAAAGCAGGTGAGAATGACTAATAGTTGCAGGTAATATGGCAACAAGATGTGGCCATATTTGTAGTGATTGTGACAATATGATGACATAGTTGTAGCAACTAAACAAATCAACGTTGAGTTAGAAAAAAGATTGACTGCCACAAAATTGAAGGCATAACAAATGATGGTGCGTACGGATTGCTGGATTAGTTTTTGTAAGCTTTTAGTGTAGCGAAAGATTACTTGGCATGTGTAGTTATGGATTTATAGTTTTAATAAACATAATTTTAAATAAACTTTTAACAACTATATCGAAATAAAATAAAATAAATTATACTCACGCCCCATTTGGAAAGAGACCAAAAACTAGGAACTGCCTCGTACAGTGAGTTGATGAAAATGGGCGTGGCAAAAATTGTAGTTAACTCAGCGCTCTAACCGAAACCAGAAAGCTATTCCTCTGTTAAGTGGCAAGTCATGGGAGCTAATCAAAAGCATCACTGGCTCATCATCAAGCTGCTGACGGACGGATGACAGCCTGCAGCCACTGTACAGCTGTCGTTGCTACTAATTTTTATGATTTGAAGAGAGTTGCATTTTCCGGTTGCAACAGTTGTTGCATAGTTTGATTGGCAGGCAGATTACGCTTTTGGCAAATGAAAATTTATGCTCATGTGATATCTAGAAAGCGAAAAATATTAATATAGCTCCAAACAATCAAAAATTGTGCATCAATTTAAAAATAAATTAATCGCAGTGGTGGCAGAGTAGATAATACGGTGAGGTAAGCGATAGATTCTTAGACACCCCTACATAAATCTCTCGAATATAAAAAAAATTAATTACCACTCTTTAACTGGAATTTGGAAACTCTCCAAAAAAGTTTGGACAATGATTAACCTCATTATGTAAATCTCAGGTAGAATCATAACTCATATTATATTGCACCATCCCATAAATGGCAGGTGAATCAGTTATACCCTTGTTAACCATAAGAAGATAAGTGCCTTTACTTTGAAAAACGAATCAGGTTAATATGCGTAGATCTATACTATATTAAGAAATTATACCACAAAATTTTCAAAATTAATGAGAAATACCTAAAAACCTTTATAGGAGGGTTTTCAATAAGGACGCTACAAAAGTTTAGTACAAACGTTTGGGATATTAATGAAATTCTTTATTCCTGTGAAAGAACATTCGATGCCATTATGTATGGAACTCGATTTCGAGGCGGCCAATTGACTGGGCCATTTCGTAAGATAACACGTTCACCAATCCTGGCTTTTACTTTGGAAAGCCAGAAACTGTTGTGAAAATATAAACTATAAAAGGTCGATAAAGTCTGATATACCATCTGATCAATTTTAGCCCGGACTGGTCCATATAAACTGTGCACTCAACCCGAATCGATAACATTTTTTCCGTTGCTTGGTACAAATTTTTATGACTAAGTGAAGTTCGATGTCCATAAGTATGTCAATCAGTGTGTAACTCTCAGTAACCTGTTTGCGACTAATCGCGATCGCTGAAAATGCTGCAGAAGTAATTTTAATCCCAAACACAAGTATTTGAGTGGCAGAAAGCATTCAGTGAAGGTCGAAAAGTCATCGCAAACTCTGTTAATGCAAATGACATCCGAAAAGTTAAGTAAACGTGGTTTAACAACCGTCGTGTTGGCATCAGAAAGATGCATTTTGATTACTGGTTTGGATATGAAAGATGCAAGACTTGTACCAAAAACGATTAAAGGTCGCATTAGAGATGTTTGACAATGCAACTGAGAACTCTAAATTTATAAAATAATTCATTAGAACTTTGAGGAAAGCGAAAAAGCGCTAAAATTGTTGAAGTCACTGAAGTCATAAGATGGATGAAGAACATTCCAGCTAAGGCTTAAAGCAAGTGAGATTTTATTAAACGTTGCCATGCTTGTCTTGGAGCCTATTTTAGAGGATGTTATAAAGACTTTTATTAAAATTGGTGAAAATGTATGTTTTTATTTTTGTCAATCCGGGTGAAATTTGATCAGATGGTAAAAACGATTAGATTATAGTAATTTATTTTAGAGGAAGTTGTAAAGGCTTGCTTTAAATTTCGTAAAAAAGGATTTTTTTTTATTTTTGTCAGTCCGGGTCAAATTTGATCAGATGGTAAAAACGATTAGATTATAGTAATTTATTTTAGAGGAAGTTGTAAAGGCTTGCTTTAAATTTCGTGAAAATGTATTTTTTTTATTTTTGTCAGTCCGGGTCAAATCTGATCAGATGATAGAAAACGATTTGATCGTAACAATTCTCCGAACATTTATAGAACTGAGAAGCTAGAGGAACAAAGCTTGCAATCGAATTGGAAATATTCAAAGTTATGAACCATACAAAGCCATTTGATATCTTAAGGAAAAAATTTTAGTTAAAAAATCTCATTTGGACGCACTCATCAAATCAAATCAACTTAAATGATTTCCTATTAAAGGATGAATAAAAATTGTCAACCTTTTTTGTGTCGTATGGATAAGTCACTACTTTTTAAGGCTAAAAGACACAAATAATTGTTGAAAACTCAAGTGAGTCGCCTGTCGAGCTACAAATAACTGACAACTGCTGTCACTGCTACCAGACAGTAGTTGCATGCAACTGAATGCCACACACTACTCGGTAGTGCCACAACAACAAATATGTAAATGAGTTGAGTGTTGGTGGCGCCACTGCAACGACCAACATTTGATTAGTGAAAGGTGTTGTAAGGCAAATAAATTTTTAGTAGAAAAATTAGCAAAAGAAATACGCAAACAAAATGGAGAGAAAACAAAACGAAAGCCGCTTTCGCAAAGAGACGGCTTTGCCATATGTAAATGTAGTCATTGTAACTAGCCAGTTCGTCATATGCCATCAATAATATTGTTGTTATGACGATTGATTGAAGTCACCGCCTTTTTACCAACTGATTGACGCTCTAACCAACTGTCACTCAACTGTCTCATCAGTGGTTTGTCTTACGACCAACTTCAACGTAGTCTGCCTTGTCATAAAACGCGGCTTCACCTCAGCCAAGTCTAAGCCAACAAACACCGTCGCATACAAGAGGCAAACATTCCACGCGTACTGCCGCGCAGCTTCGATGCCGTTCGGGTACTCATTCCACTCATTTCACCGGCTGATCGATGGACTATAGTCTCTTGTATGCATGTATATACATTTATACTAGTTATATACGTTAGATAAATCCATGTGTGCGGTTCCGCTTCAACTTTCGATCTCTCCATAAAGGCTCTCGGCATTCCTGTTATTCCCGCACTTTTTGTTTTTGCTTGTTGTTGTGGTGTCAAATGTCGTCATTCCGTGTTTATTGAATGATTAGCGTTTGAAATCGATACGCGTCACATTTGCCGCTGAGATTGCGCTGTTTTACCTCTCCCCAGCTGTGATCATTTTGCGATCACATTGATCATCGCATTTGAGCTGTTTGCTGCGTTCGGCTGATTGATGGTTGACATTGGCGTTCGGTAATTTGTTACGTGTCAGAATGACGTGAGTCGAGCGTATATGGTGTTGTTATTGGTGGTGGTGGCTACTAAGCGAATTGGTGAATAGATATAGAATGACATTTAGTGTTCGTGGATTAGCAATTAAACTGGTTTATATGAGCGCGTTCGTTTTCAATTTGAAATGGATTTTTCAATTGCAGATACCGGAACAAGTAATAGTTCGAAGGTGCCAAGTCTGAAGAATTCGATGGGTGTGATAGCAGATCATATACAAGCTGCAAAAGTTTTGGGTGAGTCAATAAACTTTTATGAGATCTGGCATTATCCTGATTTAACACAACACCTTTTCTATTGATCAATTCTGTACTCAATTTGTCCAGCAGATCATGATATGGCATTGTCGAGCAAAAGCTCAAGTAAACGATTACCTTGAAATCCCACCGTACCGGCAACATAACCATTTTTAATGACTATCGGCTTTCCAAGTGACTTCATCCGTTTCATTCTTTATGTACCATAGTCTCCTGGGGCTTACATTTTAGCAAACAACCAACTTTTTATCGCCAGTATCAATGCGCTCCAAAAACTCATTAATTTTTAGACATTTGATGACTTTTCAGCAATCTTTCAAGTTCTTAATCGATGATTTGCACCGACCAACGACATTAGTTTATCCACATCGTCCTTCCCGGACTTGACGTATCCTCAAGATTGAAATTGCTGGCACGAAATTTTGCAAACCAATTTTGGTATTGGTATCTCGCACCGAAAATGGTCATCTAGTTCTACGACACCTTAGTCAAGCCCATTATGTTCTATGGAGTCTCTATCTTGTGAAAGGCTCTGAAAATATCACACTTGCAAAGAAACGCGTTAGCATTCAACGGGCGGCCCTCATCATCTTGCACATATTGCCCGTGGACATCGCTGGAAAGTGTATGGCTGCGAAAGCGTCAGGATCATGGATTCGCTAAACCAAACTCTAGAGGCTCTTTCTCTAAACTCCGGCGAGGGAGTTGTGGGTGGGAAGAAGCCGTTGTAGAGGTCGCAGCGAGGCTGGTGGAAAGGTTTACTGTCAAGAGCTCTCTATCAACTCCAGTTTCAGACTTCCCGAATATTGCAGTGTTTTCTAGGTCGAGGTGCCAACCATTAAGGTAAGTAGATTTACTGCTCCGAAGTGCAGCCTCCTTCAGAGAAGTGACAATCCACTCAGTTAGCAGAGCGGCGATACTAGCCTTGAACTCATTAACAGTGCGTTCAGAGTTGGTTGAGGAGTGCCTAACCTCGCTATCAATAGCATCGAGTGTCTTTATGATAAGACTGGTATGGGTGCCAGGCCACAGCGGAATCGCAGGAAACTGTAAAGCTGTTGAGCTAGCAAGGAAAGGCGCGCTAGAACCGCTATCGGTAGAATCCCGTATCTTCTTGAGTTCTATTACTGGGAAGCTGGGCATCGCGAAAGCTAGCCTAATTGTTTACATCAATCGAAATTACTTAGTGAACAATATAATAGTATTATCCAAAGAATTGCCCATCTGAGGCTATAACATTTTCTTATTTTTCGGGCTGTTTGTGGATTACATGCAAAAATAACTGCGCCTGCTTATAAAGAATATTAAATCACTCCATTAAATATTATAAATTTAATTAAATCAACTGGAAATTCTACTATGCTCTCCTTTCGCTCATGCTCTGTATCGAATACTAAGCTGTCAAACTTCGACCGTATTAACCATCTCTGCATTCAAGCGGCATTTTACAACCCTCCGCGCTCTTTGCTCCGCTGAGCGCCAAAAATCACAAATCACTTGTTTATTTATACCTTTGCACTGCCTCTTTGTTGTAATACAGTTCGTTCGTTTTTTTTAATTAATGGCGAACATAACGCACTTTTGTCACATTTCAATTGAAGTGCATGTTTATGGCAGTTGTTGCAGTTGCAAGGCACATTGTGTTGCATATTTTGCAACAACCAAAAAGCATGTTTTGTATTAATTTGTGTCATCAGTTTTGGTGAAAAAGCAAATGTGTTAAATAGTGAAATGTGTGAATGCCAACAAAGGGTAAAATTGTAAGTGTGTGTGTGTGTGGGTCGTGGGTCAATAATACTACGTTTACGCACTGAAGTACGCAAACATTTACTTATGTATATGTATGTATGTGTGAGCTTGTATTAGACTACATTCATGCCTTTTGACATTTGCATTCACAGTTACAAGCTCTGTAATAAGGGGCGTGGCACTATCACCCACCGGCTATCAGTGTGCCGAACTAGACAACCTGTCTGAGAGAATTATACAGTTATATATGTGCACATACATACAAACTCGTATAGTATTTATTGCATGTTTGTAGCTCGACTGTCAGGTAAAATACTGCCATGCACTTCCGCTTGCCCTCTCACCCCCTTAAATGCAGTGATATGAATTTATTAATGAACGAGTGTGCTTTTACACATGTCCAAGCCGCATATATACACACATACAAGTACATATGTAAATCTATTCCCTGTGGTGCAACTTAATTAATAAGCAGATGCGTGACACGGCTTCCAAGCTTTAGCGGGTGTTTACCAACACACGATACACCTTCGTATATAAAACATGCATACATATATGGTTTATGGACTTTAAATTTGTATATCCTTGCACATATTCTATATCTGTATATGTATATATGCGTATGCATGTTGGTCGCATTTGTGGTCTGCATTGACACGTCTATTTTATGCCATTAAAATCCTGATCAAAGGTCATTAAATTTGCATTTGCCAATGTGGCGGGGAAGCCTTTCCTAATGTGAGAGATCTCTCAGCTGGGGATGATTGTGGCTCTGTTATTTGTAATATATTATTTAATTTTCGTATATAATTATTTACATATGTACTTAAATATTAATGAAATACTGAACAGTGCATTAAATTCAGCAGCTCATCGTCCCATCGAATGCGATATTCGCCGTTGCCAGTGCGCAAAGGACCACAAATCTTCCACAGAACCTTTTTCTGGAAAGCTCTTAACATCGACTCATCAGATGTTGTCATCGGTCTTTGGCCTTTGTTCGTCGAGAGAGAACTTTGCTTCTCAATTACCTTCTTAGTCCGAAGTAGCACCTGTTGGCAAGCGTTATTCTGCGTTGGATTTCGAGACCAACATTGCTTTTGCTGTTAACAGAGGTTCCAAGATGGATGTCAGCAGTGACGTGCGGGCCAAGTTGCGAGTGCGACGACGGTTTGTTTGATGAGAAGCGATATTTCGTCTTGCCCTCGTTCACCACTAACCCGAAACGAAAAGTCTGAAACCTCGTTTGGTATCGAACGGTTCAGAAATGCTCATGTCGAGGCTCAATCAGTTTGTTGACGCTGGGCTTTAATCCTTTATATACAAGGTGTGTTCCAAAGTAAACAGGACCTTTTGAATCTATATGTCGACTGATGCGTTAGAATCTGCTATCTTTATCGATTGTCCAGTCGACATTTCATCGATTGGAAGTGAAGTTATTGCGTTTTAAGTGTCTGTATGTTTGTGTTATCGGTGCGAAAATGAGCTTCGAACAAAGAGCAAACATTAAATTTTGTTTTAAAATTGGTAAAACTTTTACCGAAACGTTTCAATTGATGAAACAAGTTTATGGCGATGATTGCCTATCTCGTAGCAGAGTGCACGAGTGGTTTCAACGTTTTCAAAGTGGTCGTGAGAACATAAATGACGATCAACATGTGGGCCAATCAAAATCCGTGATCACCAGAAATTCCATCGAAACTGTGCGTGAATTCATCAAAAATCAGCCGAAATCATCATTGAAATTCATGGAAATGGAATTGAACATCTCCAAAACATCGATTTATCGCATTTTGACCGAACATTTGGGCTTACAAAAGGTGTGTGCACGGTTTGTTCCGCACAAATGGACTGATGACCAAAAATTACTCCGAATCCAACATTCGAAGGACATCATTAAAGAGGTCAAAGAGAACAAAAATCACATTTTAACCATTAACCACTGCCCGTATTCACCTGATATGGCACCCTGCGACTTCTTCCTTTTCGGAAAAATGCATTTTCCCATGAAAGGAAAGCGTTATGCAGACGTAGAGGCCATTCAAAAGGCTTGCACCGGCATACTGGCGGCCATACCGGCCAACGAGCTAAAACACTCGTTCGACATGCTTTTGGACCGTGCAGAAAGCTGTATTGAAGCAGAATGAGACTATTTTGAATAAAATACTTTGATTTGGAAAAAACAATTTGTTCCGTTCGTTCCGTTTACTTTGGAAAGCACCTTGTACATCGCTACCATCGAAGTTGTATACAGATTATAGCGCTCTCATAAGCTTTGGATATGATTTTAAATACTTCAAGTGGATTTGCCTTTTACTTCAAAATAGGCCTTAATCTTGAGCATTATATCTTCATTGCTTCTAAGTCTGAACTTATCAGAGAGGTTTTTCTTAAGATTTGAAAAAGGCAAAAATACTCTGAGACTACAAATATTTTAATGTATTTATAGTAGCGTTCACAGAAAAAAGAAATAAGCACTTTCATACAATTCATCTGATGTGAATCAAAGTGTCTCTTAGAGAGAGAAAAAATTCATTACAACACTGTTTAGCTAAGCATATTTTTTGAGCCTGGAAAGTTCAGAAAGTTCATTATAAAATAAGTTGTGATGATGAGACTATGTTTTTTGGGGTTTTGGATAGATAAACTGTTTTCGGATTCTCTCTTGTATAAGAAGTAAAATATGGTATGCCGATAAGGACCTCAGGACTAATGATCGGAATGGTAAGCTGGGTCGATTTAGCCATGTGCACTTTACTGCCTAGTCCCTCAATTTTTGAGTTAACGCTCAGAAATTTTATACATGCGCTTTTATCTCACGGAAACTGCTCATGTGTTAGAACTGCCAATATCGAATTAATATAACACATAGCTGCCATACAAACTCACCGATTTAAATCAAACCATTGTTTCGAAAACCTTTTATTTTGAAAAATATCTTTCTGAAATTTGGCACAAATTATTACCCAAGGTAAGGCTACAAGCTACGAGTATTATATTCAAATCGGACCACTATACATATAGCTGCCAAACGAACTGACCAATCAAAATCGAGTTCTTGTACGGAAAATGTTTTGATTTGGTGAGACATCTTCACGAAATTTGGCAGGGACTATTGCCCAAGACAAAGGCACAATTTTCGAAGAAATTCTTCAGGTCGAACCACTAAAGGATATATGTAGCTTTCAAACAAACTAAGTCATATAGTTGATTTAAGAAGTGGATCTGTAGCTTCGGTGCTGCCGAAATAAACATTTTTTAATTTTTAATTTAATTTACTAATTACGCTATTAATCCTCTATTAAAACACTTTTTTATATTCAGGCAACGATCTCTGAAAATATAAAGACACTTAACGTTATGGAGTAAAAGTTTAGTTGTCAATCGACTAAGAGCTCCTTCTCCCCTGAATATGGCGTTACTAAACTTTGTCTCACACAACGATTTCTCTAATATTTACAGCTCAATTCTGCAACCAGTGCTGCCGTCAAACCCACCATTTAATTATGGTGGAAAGGTGTGAGAAAGCTTATTAAAAGTTAGCTTGTCTTGTTGCACGTGCATGCATGTTTACTTAACTGCCACGAGCCACAAACGCTTTCCAACAAATATATGAAACTTATGGACGTGTGTGTGCTGTGGCATGCCATTACCACCGTGTGTTGTTGTATACAAAGTTGCTTTCATATTTCAATATAATTATGACCACTGCCATAATCAAGTAAAAACATAAACTTTTATATCTTAAACGCACACGAGATTGCCACAACGCATGTACCCCTCCCAGCTGACTGACAACAAGGCTAACATGAGCATGACGTACCCACCAACCCAACTCGGCCAACCTCACTCAACGCACACGAATTCATTAGATAAATGCGTGCAACAGCAGCAGCAGCAGCAAACGTCAGCAACATGACAGGATACTCAATGTTGCACGTATCATCATAATTATACATACACACACACACACATACAGATGTGGTAGCCACATACTCGTATTGAAATGCGTGCTCCGCAATGCGTGCGTCAACCTTACCTGCCGGTTGCAATAACAAATTTCTAGTTAGTAAACTTATTAGCAACAACAAAGGCAACAAGCAAAGTATGCCACAGCAATATAATTGCCGCAGCCACTCCAACACACAAGCACCGCTGCATGCGGCAACATTTTGGTTTGCCCCAAATTGTGGCATACCGTGTGTGGGGTGTATGTGTGCGTGTGGCACGTCGCTAAAATCCTTCGATAATTATTTATCCGCAAAACATGCTCAAACAGTGTTGGGGCAACACGTACTCACTTGCAACAGCGGCAAATTATAGTGTGTGCCACGCCGCTGACAGACAAACGGCGACTGCAAATACGCTTATTTGTATATATTATGCATGTGTGCATATATGTATGTGTGGTGCTACACGGCTGTAGAGATCAGGTGTGCATTGAAGTCTTCAAGCTCTCGTTGCTAGCTACCACTTACGCCACATATACGTATGTATGTGTGTGTGTATTTACCAAAATTGATATTCGCGTAACTGGCACTAAAGTTATTACTGTTGTTGTTGTTGTTTTAGTCGCGTTGTTCCAGTACGTGCACGCGTATTTTTGCCTAAATGTGGCACGTACACGCGCAGTGGCTCACGACTTACACCATTTGCGGCATGCATAAACACCGGATTGAGCTTTATCTGTTGGGCTATTTGCGAAGCGAGGGTTTCCTAACTAATCCAACACACCACGAAAAAGGTTAGTTGTTGCATAGCGAAGGTGAAAAGTTTTCAAGTATTTTTGTCCGAGCTGATGAAGTCAATACTATTACTCTCTTCCGCGAAGAAGACTGCGATTAAAAAGTCCAGAATTTTCTTTCCCAGCTCCCCAACAGAAATCTCTACGAATATTGACATCATTATGCACTATAAATTATTAAATATGTTAGTTTTTTAGGGTTATTTTACATTGTCTATAGAGGAGTTCGACGAAAAAAATTCGGTCACATATTTTCTCCAACTCCACAGTTAAATATATTAGGTTGGAAAATATCTCCCTTCCGCCTTTTTGCCTTTTGAATTTTGCGGCTATGTATAAAGCGCTACAGGGCTAGTATCTGACAATACTATACATCCTTGAAAGCTCTTGACATAACGTACAAAACGACGCTATGCATGATTAGTTTGGATATTGCGTTCAACAGTTATAGACGTGCATTGTCTAAGTCACCACTATGTTTCATGTATTTTCGTTTCCTTCTTTTGAGAAGTGACGATATCACTTCCTTACTGAATTCTCCTTCCATCCGGAGATGAGCGTAGCACCTTTTCTATCTGATCCAGAACGACCTTCCTAGATGTTTCCGTAGTCAAGCTTATGGTTCCTTCAGAGCAGTCTTTTAACATATTGTCTTGAAACCTAAAAGAAGTGACTTCAATCTTCAAACTTTGCTATAAATGAAGCTCATAAAATAAACAATAAATTCTTCATCGACCAAAAATTAATCATGAGGTCTCAAACTCATATACAAAAATTATTAGCAATTAAATCAGTTTTCTGTTGAAGTTAGAAATTTAATGTTGTCTTTAGTGTACATAACTGTACGTTCACAGTTTGTCAAGTAGTCTCTGTCCTCACTAAAAACAGCAATTTGATTATCAGACTCATAAGTGTACCTGATCTGAACGGAATCGCTAGAAACTGCAAAGCTGATGAGATAGTAAAAGGGGCACCCTTGCCCTGCTCTTATTGGCTTGGGATTGCCTTGGAACTCCGCTGTTATCTTTCGTTCAAGCACTGGACCAATGAAACTCGCATGCCTTCATTTTGCAAAAGTGTAGGAGTTCTTACTGGGTATTGCGATAAGGCTAAAAATCTTATCAGACGCAAGTTATGAAAGTTATATGAAACAAGGGAAGGTAGAAACATTCAAACCCTTTTGCTTCATTGTCCAGATGTTACAAAACTGAGGTTGAAACATCTAGGCAGTCATATGTTCGGCGAACCAGGAGACAAAGCTGTAACTGACATTACTAATGTGCTTTGCCAAATTATGAAGCTCTTTATCATCAATATATAGGAGTTTTATGGAATATAACGGGATGTCATTTTAAGCTATCCAAGTGAGATCTCATGTAAGGGTCGATCTCTCTGCCTAACCTAACCTAACTTACTACATATACATCGCATGATAATGAAGTGGGAATATCCTATTATTGGTAAATGAACAACTGACCAGATATTCACCACCCGCCAAATCTTGGAAAAGACCACCCACCACCTTCGTCGATTTCAAAGCTGCTTTTGACAGCACGAAAAGGAGCTGCCTATATGAAGCTATGTCTGAATTTGGTATTCTCGCAAAACTAATATGGCTGTGTAAACTGACGTTGAGCAATACTAAAAGCTTTGTCAGGATCGGGAAGAACCTCTTCAAGCCGTTCGATACCAAACCAGGTTACAGACAAGTCGGCTTCCAAATTGCGGCTTCTTCAATCTACTCATGGAGAAAATAGTTCGAGCTGCAGTGCTAAATAGAGAAGAGTGTATGGCTGCTAGCGTATCCCGAAGACATCGATGTCATTGGCCTCAACAACCGCGCCGTTAATTCTGCTTTCTCCAGAATGAATAATGAATCCAACCTTATGGGTCTGGTATTGAACTCGCGACTTGTCTCCCATGTCACTGTAGACAGTCATAAATTCGAAGTCGTAAATAATTTCGTCCTTCTTGGAACCAGCATTAACACCAACAACAACGTCAGCCTCGAAATCCAACGCGGAATAACTGTTGCCAACAAGTGCTACTTCGGACTGAGTAGGCAATTGAGAAGTAAAAGTCCGCTCTCGACGAACAAAAGTCAAACTCTATAAATCGCTCATAATTCCCGTCCTGCTATATGGTGCAGAGGCATGGATGATGATAGCGTCTGAAGAGTTGACGTTACGAGTTTTCGAGAGAAAGGTTCTGCTGAAGATTTATGGTCCATTCCGCGTTGGCCACGGCGAATATCGCATTCGATGGAACGATGAGCTGCATGAGATATGCGACGACATTGACTTAATTCACGAAATTATGAAACAACGGCTACGCGAGTTAGGTCATGTCGTCCAAATGGATGAAAACGCTACAGCTCTGAAAGTATTCAACGCAGTACCCGCCGGGGAAGCAGAAAAGGCGGAAGACCTCCACTCCGATGGAAAGACCAGATGGAGTAGGAGCTGGCTACACTTGGTATTTCCAATTTGGCGCCAATTTACGGTTATAACCGCGTAAGCGGTGTCCACGCCAATACAGAAGAAAAAATGGTTATTTGAGGATTTGATATGCACTCAACTGTAAATTATGGCTGTTTTAAGAGTATCGGGATTTAGGTCATTTTATTGTAAAGATTTCTGAATAAATGTTTAGAGATTTGGCTTTTCATGACATTATTTAAAATTACCAAAAGTTACTTGGTCCAACAATTGGGTTAGTATTTAGGTACTTAGATTTCACTTAATACTTCGTTAACACTAATTTTGACAACTTTCTTAGATTTTCTAATTTTTTAATAAAAAATAATTCTCAGGAAAAATGTTCACCTTTTCTCTCTCTCACTATTGTTTATATTCCTTCACAGCGCCATACATTTATTTGGTTCTTACTTTTATTTTTTTTTACTTATCAACCGAAACTCAATAACTGTAAAAGGCTTATCGCAAACGAATTTCAACTGGGGTAGCAACCATTTGCCTTACCTTGTAATTGCAAATTGGAAAACTTCATTTCATTTGCGGCATATTCATAACTGCATTCATTTGTGGCATGTGCCTCTACGCCCGCAAAAGGCGACCAACTTGTATTAGAAGCAAACGCACACATTCACACATATATACATACATATTTGTTAATACTTACACACACACACACAAGGAAGTGCTTCCCTTACAAACTCATATTTCCAGCGAAAAGGCAAGCAAACTGACGCGTTGCAATATTTGTGTGCACATAACCGTAAATAAGTGTTTACAACATGCATTGCTTATGTATGTGTGCCCCCAGTGTTTGTGCGGGTTTGTACTTTGCATATGTTGTTGTTTTGCTTGTTTTCAATTTCCGTTTCAAAACAATTTTGTGATCTGCGTAAAAGTTTTCATCAAGATTGCAACATGTTGCACTCAAATTGCAGTCACAGCATACGCCACACAGACGCACACACACGCATGCCTATATGGCAATTGATATCAATGTGTCGCAGGCATATCAATGGCTCAATGGAGAGCATAACATTGTGAATGAATGAATTTATAAATGAATATCGACTTATGCACTTTTGTGCTCTCTCACACATACACGCATACACATGCACATGCTTTATGCATGACAAAATACACGGTTGCTTTTGTGATTCCATGTTTGTATGTCAGTTTAAGTAATTCTGTTGCTGCTGCAAGCGTTGCTATTGAATATTGCCTTTCGAAACTTTGACATAAATTCAGTAAAAATAACAGTAAAATATCTGTCCGTTGCATTTAGAAAATAATAAAAATGAAAAATTGTACAAAGCTTCGTCATTTCACCGGCATGCAAGGATTGTATGGGGTCAATTTAATCGAAGCATGTTCAAGGCAACTCAGAAGTGTTCTACTTTCAATTTTGTTCAATTTCATTTTAGTTTCATTTCATGTCATATTCGGAAGCGTAGCGTATGACAAATAAAATTTGAACATATTACTGCTACAGGTAATAGCACTTTGTTTTGAAAATATGTTTTAGAATAAGCATACATTTTTGAGCACAAAATGTGCAAAATAATGGCACCAAAAGAATTGACGAAAAAATTTCTACATTTGGATGCTAAAACTCTTAATGAGTCCCACCATAGGCTTAGACTAGCACCAACTAATATCTGAGCACGAAATATGTACGGAAAAGCTCATTCCATAGTGATCCAGACCATACCCTAAGACTCCCGCAAATATCCTAAACGAGCTGCAACTACCTGACAAGCTCAGGACCAACAAATAACCCGGGCCGGATGGGATCCTAGAAGAAATTCTGAATATTCTGAATCGCTGCAAAGCGACCTGATCCTGAACCCTGCAAAAACCAACGGCTAGTATTAATCAATAAAGGAAAAGCAGATCCCAACTTGCCATCAGCATACCTTCCACTAGCCATGCTGGACACAGCGGGAAAGCTCTATGAAAGGCTACTTAAGCCCAGACTCGAAGCGGCTATCAACGAAGCTGGAGTACTCTCCCCCAGACAACACGGCTTTAGACCCGGCAGATCAACTCTATGAGCTATAAAATCCCTCATTGAAAGGGTAGAAACCGCACAGCGTAGATGGCATAATGAAAAGTGTCCGAAATACCTTCAACAGCGCTAGATGAGTGGATATGATCGACGCGGTCGAAAAAAGCTTGAACAACTGCTGCACCAAACTAAGAAGGGATCACGACAGATAGCGGTCACGTCAGGAGCAGCAGAAGGATGCATTCTAGGTCCAGACTTGTGGAACAATCAGGATGCGGAAGACATTTTCCACCCCCACAACAGCAAAAAATATATGAAAATATAGCATATATTGGGTAGTCGAAAAAAGCTTTTCGTATTTCTAATCAGAAACCAACTTATTTTTTTTATATTTATAACAAACTATTATGAACAAAATATATCCTTGCTTCAATACATCAAGTGTTGACAGTAAAATGTAGAATCAATCGTTCGATCAGGCCGGAGCATCTCATAGTGTATGATTTCTTTCCAATCCTACCAAACACTCAGCATAACCTTTCGAGGCGTTAATCCTGGCTTTGCGACCATTTGTTGAGCTTCACCACGCTTGGACCATGATATTTCGTATTTGATCCACTTTTCGTCTCCTGTTATCACTCGCTTCGGAAATGGTTCGTTCGCATTTTGTTTCAGCAAAGAATCGCAGATGTTAATTCGGTCCATTAAATTTTTCACAGGCATTTTATAAGGTACCGAAACATCGAGCTTCTTTTTGTAGACAGTCTTTTTTAAATGGTTCAAAACCATTTGATGATGAATGTTAAGTTCCTTAGCGATGTCATGGCTGCTTATGTGACGGTCCTGGTGAATCTTTTCCATAAAATCATCGACATTTTCATGGATAGGTCGACCAGAGCGTGCTACATCTTTTACATCGAAATATCTAGAACGGAAGCGAGATAATCATTGTTGTGCTACACGAACTGATACAGCATCGTCTCCCTAAAGTTCACAAATTTCATTGGTGGCTTGCGTGGTATTTTTCCTTTTTTATACAAAAATTTCAAAATATAACGAATTTCTTCAATATTTTCACTAATTTTTGAACGCTTCAGTTGAATAGCCATTTATTTTTTTCATTCCGTCCTACATATGGAGTCACACACAAATCCGACCTAATACTTATATTGATTACTTTTTGAGGTACCGTTACCATTGTGTTTTACGTCATAACCAAAATAGCGGTAATAGAAGGAAGAAAGAGTGATAAATTTTAAGACTTTTGCCAAAAAATAAAAAAAACTGGAATGAAAGTGACTGGGAGAAGGTCGTGAGGTCGACCGAGACCAAAATAAATCATTCGGGATCGTATGGACGCGAACGGGCCAGGAGAAGGAAAGGTGCGGAATTATAGGTACACCATCTTAAGCCTGCGCTGAAGCTTTTAGGCGGTTACATTATAGGTTGGGGATGCCTGACGATCAATGGTGGTTGTAGGGTGTCGAAAATCAAAGGACGAATGGCGGCAGAGTCTTACATTGAGATCCTAAATACTCATTTGTTTGGCACTGTAGGAGACTCAGCCAAAAATTGGTTGGTCTTGTCAGCAAAGGCAACTCGAAAAAGGATACATGACAATAATATTAGTACGCTAGATTAATCTCCGCAATCAGCGAATTTTAACCCCCTCGTACCCCCTCCGTACCTGCGTGGTAAAAAAATCGGTGGCGGGCTAAATGGCTTCAATGAGCGTATTATAACCTAAGGTACAGTAGGTACGGAAACATACTCAACTTTGTATTTAAGTATACCAAAAAGAATCAAAGCTTTCTATAATAATTTTTTTGACAGCGTGGCTGAATTAACTGCATAAATCAGCGTTCTACTAATTGCCATCACACGCTTCGCGTCAACTCATTAAAAAGAAATCGATAAACTTTTCTGCTCTGATTCCATTTGCGGTCATAATTTTGTTGGCAGAATTTCCACAAGTTGACCCAGAACACTTGTAACCCATAAACTGTAAGTGAAGCAAGCATAATAGCACAACAAAAACACATAAATTCCGCTGTCATACACATTGCCACACATGCCACATAGCGCATGCGGCATGCCTTATGCGGCAATAAAGATCTTTATTTTTATACTTTTACAACATCATAATTTAGCGCAGCCAAATGTAATCAGCCGCTACTAATCGCTGCCGCAAACTAAAGGCAACAAATGGCAAACAACAACAAAAACAAAAATTATATAAAAATAAAACTTAAATGCAGTCGTAAAAATATTAGAGCAAAATTTGCAACGCAGCGCTATAACACGTACTTCGGTATGCGGTTGCATGCCACACTCTTGGCTGGGTTGTAAAAGCAGTACTTGCCACCGCCGTAATAACCCATACTTATGGCAAATGCAGCTAATTAAATTTCGCTAATAGCGCTCATAAAAGCAGCAACCAACCGAAGTGGGGTGTGCCGACGCCGAACACCCCCTCCACCACCACCCCGTAGTAATCTAACTGAATTGTTTGTTGCAAGTGTTAAATAACAGAAAAAACGCAGGGAATTTAATAACCGTGAATTATGTTGGCCAAATTACATGCAAAGACAGTCGTTTAAATGGCGCCAATTGAGGTGAGAAACGAACGCGCATACAACAAAACACCAACAACTACAAAGTAGTTGAAAAATCGAAAAGCAACTAACTGTTGCAATGTGGCGTGGCAAATGCCGCCGCCAGCGGGTGCGCTGCGATCACAAATCACTTTTATTGCACTCGCAGCCGCGCTGTGTAAGCTCAGCTCAGCTGCCAATGCCGCGCGTAACTTGATCGCTCGCTGCGCGTCCAGCTACTGGCGGCTGCAACTTAGCGTTGTACGTGTCTAGCCATATGTTGCATGCGGCGGCGCTTAATCTTAAATCAACGCTTAAGCGCACATAATTAGCGCACTTTGATTTGAGCGCACGACAAGTGCTGTGCGGCGTGCGCGATGGTCGGTTTTTCCTGTTCGTTGTCGGTCGGTCGGCACAGTTGAGTAGTTGGCCGATTGCTAAAGGCCAAATTGTTCTGTTGATGCCACCGATATGAGCAAAAGGTGTCGGCGAAGCGATTAATGTTAATACATGACAAGAAAATGTTTTAGAAAATAGAATGAAAAGTATATTTATGACTAGTAATCGTACTTTTATGGATGCGAAACGTAGTGGAGGGGATGAGGGAAGCTTGATAGAATGCTAGTGTGAAATCATATTAGGTGTATAGTTTTATATGAAGAGTGTGCTTATTAAAGATCAGAGACTTCAATACTTATATTGCAGAATAAAGTTTCAGACAAGCGAGTAATCTTTTCGTCGCTGATGAAAATATATTTTGTCCTATCATCTGATCAAAGCTGATCCGGACTGGTGAATTTTAATCGCAGGCGCAAACCAAATCGGTAAACTTTTTTTAAGCTGAAAAACCTTCTTTTTGTTCGTTACCATTATATGTATTTTTGAACTATATTTCGTTCACAAAAAGGTTTTACTAACAGCTCTCGGCCTGTAAAACTGAAAAATTTTCAATCATTTACCGCATGTCAGTCTTCTGTTAAAGTCAGGTCAAGCTTCCAAGTACAAATCCACATAACAAGTATTGCGTATAAATTTCTGGGTCGTAATTCCACACGAAATATATTATTGTCAATTTTTATGAACTTTCAAAGTGGTCTCTCATAACGTTTCCATTTATAAACGCCATATTTATTAGTGCTAATAAATGAAAGAGAATGAGAATCCAAAATTATTTGGTTTTCTGTCCCGAGAATACCAACGCTGAGCTCGCTAACTGTGCGTTCAAAACTAGCCAAGGAGTGTCTGTCCTCACTAAAATTAGCATCAAGCTATGTAACTGAAACGCTGGCAACTACAAAGACTATGAGCTATCCAGAGGGAGCGCCTTTGCCCCCCTCACATCAGAATCAGACCGAGATGGGTTTCCACAAGCATCTTGCGTTCAAGTGCTGAACCAATGAAAAACGCGTGCGTCGAACAACTCCATTGGGAATGCAAAATCCTTTGACTTGGTGTAGAACGCAGGAGATCTACTGACCTGCTTGCTTTTAGCAAGTTCCTCTTGCCGCAATCGTAGGGTTCTTACTGAGCCACACTGTCCAATAACAATTAATCTCGGATGCTAGTTGTCAAAGTTTTATAGAGGAGGGTGAGGTGGAAAATCTCTGCAATCTTACCTTTGGCGAACCAGAAGACATAGCCGAAACTAACATTAGGCGTCTGTACAAATTTGAGTTAGACTTAAAGCGCTTTGTCGATTTGTAAGGGTTCTGTGATTTATTTTATAGGATTGTTGGGTAACACAACGGACCAGCGTTCTAAGCTGTCCAAATGAGATCCCTGTTAGAAGCAACCACTTAACCTAACCTTATATTTATCTCGATAAAGAATATTTCCAGCGGCAAAACATTTACATCAGTATTTGCACAGGAAACTTTGTTCCAAAAAGACAAAGAGAAAATTAAAGTTTATTAGTTATAACTGTTTAATTTTTTTGGGAAATTTAAATCTTATTACGATGATAATAGCAATCGTTCAACTTTAAGATTTGTCTCACGTTCAAATTAGACCTCAGCCTCAGCGATTAACTTTTCAATGTCGCTACATTTTTGCCATTCAAAATTCTTTTTAGATGTTAAAGCCGAACAAAGGCATTGGGGGTCGCTTCGGGGGATTACGTTATACGGGGAAGTAATTTGAAAAACAATACGACCCATTTTGCAATTATTTGAATTGTTCTCACGAATTAATATTTTCTCCTTCCTCAAATTTGACCATTTTATCGCGATTTAATTCTTCAAATATTCTCATAACGTGGCTAGTTAAAAAGATAGCTTTTTTCATTCCAAAATATGTTGTTCTATGAACATCCTAACATATAAAGCCATCATTCTAAAAACAGCCAAGTGAATGTTACGATTTCTTAGGATTTTTATCAGCGTCATCGTGTGCAATTCCCTCGGATCGCTGATTGGAATATGATGTGTAATGATAGAGCCATTTTGACAAAAATTATTGTTTATTATGATTGAAAATCTCCTGTCAGAACAATCAAGTCGTTGTTCATTTCGGTGTTTTGTCCAAATGCCGAGCTCGGCTAACAAGCAGATAGCTGGATCATACTTAAATATTCATATCTTGTATATCCCTAATATTTTTTCATATATTTAGTCAGTCAGTCATTTACATCAGCCTCTTTTCATCACGAAACAATTATTCTACAGCTGTGATATTTGTACCCATTGCCTTTGAAGGTTATACATAACAAACGAATATATGGATCCAATTGTGGGTATATTCTCATAGAAACGATACGTACTGCCTGGTATACATATTCTTATGTACATATTCTTACAAGAATTAGATTCCGATCGTTCAGCTTGTGTCGTAGCTATATTCTATTGTGCTCCGATATCAGCGGTTCCGACAAATACCTCGATAATCGAAGGAAAATGTGAAAATAACCTTGACTTTTGATCTACTTTAACGTGTTTTTTTCGGCTTCGGCTCACCTCTGCCACGATATTCGGCCGATTGATCGTCTTTTTCCGGATTTTAAGATATATATTATAGATCCGAAACTCATCGCCAGTAATAATATGTTTTATGATACCCTGGTAGGCGAAAAATATTGTTTCACAGACATAACTCGACGCTGGTTTTCGAAAAAAATTTAGTGTTATTGGAACCAATCGCGCTTTCACTTTTCTCAGGCCCAAATGATCTTTCAAAATGGTTTTCACTGATCCTTCAGATATTCTAATAATGCCAGTAAGATCTGTTAATGGTCATGGTCTGGACGTGGTTGGTCGTCAACGCGTTCTCGACCTTCTTTGAATAATTTGTATCAATCAAAAACACTTTCTCGTGACAAACAATTATCACCGAAGCCTTTTTCCAAGATACTGAAAGTTTCAGCGACAGAAATTTGATTCCGCACGTAAAATATAATGGAATTTCTTTATTGAATAATTGCACTCATCGTAAAAATCGCTGAATGCACTTTATGTACATCAGAAAGACAGGCGTATACTAAACACTAATGATTATTTTGATGTGACATTTGGCACAGATGCCACTGACAGTCATACCAACCCTGAAAAAAATTGTTCGTCGAATGGGTTTTCGCGCGAAATATACTATATATTAAAAGTCTTATTACTACTTTATTATTATTTCTGTTTTTTTTTCTTGTAAATTAGGTTTGTCTAAAATGCCTCCAAAAATGCATTCACTAATTTCTTAATACCACACAACCCAGTTGCATGCCGCTTTGCGCGCTTTCATAACATTGCGTAGGCGTAGGGGTTCACCTACATACTTGTAAACCGTTAGGTATTACTTTACTTGCGAAATAAATAACTCAAACTGACTTGACGAAAAATTGCATGGTGTCAGTTTAATAAATGTACGTAATTACTAATCATTATTTAAGCGGCTTTTAAAATTCCATAATGGCGCCATAAAGTTGGTCACATGACTAAGCTGGTCGTTAAAATGGTGTGCAAAAAAATTATGTGGAAAATATTACAAAATATTGTACTAATATAAAATCAAAAACAAAGGAAAAAAAGGCAATAAAAATGTAAAATATGAAAATATAAATAAAGAAAAAATATTACAAAAACAAAGTGGCGCCTAAACAGACAGTGATTTAACAAAACAGTTGTATTGGAGTTCACGTACTATGGTACATACATATACTATATGTTAAATCATAATAATATACATATAGTATGAACAAAACATTTACTGAAATAGTTGGGGTTACGAACATGTGGCAAGTAACGCGAAAGTGGGCCAAACTCAAATAAATAGATATCGAAGCAGCCTCATAGAACACCACTAAAGCTGCAGCCAAGTATTAACTTAATCTGTGGCATGATTTGGCAGCAGGAAAAGCAATAAATTAGAAGAAAAAAAAACTGAGCAGTTAAAGCTCTGCGGAAATCAGAAACAAAAGAAATTCCCAGCAGTCTGAAGCCGAACACATACACACAACCACTTGACAGTCTATTCGATGTCGCCAAATCCTCCATTGGTATGTGCCACATTTGTTTGTGGCAGCTCATGTGCATATATCAAATTTTGTCATTCATCATTTGCATGCAACAACACAAATTAACAGCAACAAGATTAACAAGACATTTGTTAAGGAATTAAAATCGACGCAGAATAGACAAAGCATATGTGTGAGAGAAATTGTTAAATTATGAATTTAATTAAAGGAAATCCATCGAGCGATAATTCCGCTGGAAAATTACAGTTATACATATTCACATACAGAATCACATATAATCACATATAGAAAATAATCACTTGAGAAAATACTGTAATGCTCTTTTTTGACATTTCCTCCGCCTGACAGCTGCACTGAGTTCGGCGACGCGAGGGCCGCAAGCCCTCCGACAGCGCCAATATTGCCACAGCGCGGCAATTGTAAATCGCATCAATGATGTGACACAATGGCTGGCAAATAAATGCATAGTTGTCCACTCATTGCCACCCCCTCTCTCGCGGCGCAATTCATAAATTTAATATTCATATTCCCGCACAGAGTTTGACTCAGAAAGCGGTTAATAAGCGTGCGCACGTTCATATGTATGTGTGCTTATTTGTGAACCCGCCTTGTTGTTGGTCGCTGGCTTTGTTTGTTGCTGTAATCATGTTCACTTTGTTGTTTTTATTGTTGTGTGCGTTTATGACAAGCGCAAGTGTCAGAAACCGCATAGAACTATTAATCAAAATCATCTCTTTTACAAGAACAATATGATTGTTTGTTGTTGGAGTACAATAACCCGAGTGGTATAGTTCTCTTCATTGATTTGGCGATTGCAGTTTGTGAACTAGTAGTTGTTGTTGTCAGTTTTTGTAAGTCGCATGATTTAAATTGCGAATATTCACAGGCGGAAGTTAGGAAATCGAGCTATTTTGAGATATACATATAGCATGTACATACTTAAAGAAGGTGCTGAAGTGGATCAGAGCTTGTATTTGAAATATTCTATATAATAAATAAGCTAGCATCTGCGCTAGTGTGTTAAAAATCATTAAGAACAACATCTAGTCTAACTCTGGGATCATTAGGGAACAAATATTCGCGATAGATATACAGAAAATGTATTCGAAATATTGGCTCTAGAACAGTATTCGTTTTTTTTTTCTTCGAAAGTTGAACGTCAAGGTATTTCCCGTTTAAAGCTAACATTTTTATATATTGCTGGCAGTTTGTAGATTTCATCACAACTTAGGGGTCTAGTAAATTTTTGATACCCTGCACTGAGTGAGGCCGTGTTGCCCCGACTGGAACAAATGTCAGAGGGACAAGAGCTACAAAAACGGTTAGGTAAAACTTTCCACCCGCTATATTTCAAATAGTTTTTAACCGTTCTTGAAAAATTATGTCGACCGTTGTCATATTAGAACACTATTGCCTAATATCCAGTCGCAAATTCTGGTCGTTATTTCGGCAATATCGCTCTTCATTTTATAAAGTCTTGTCTGACCAATCATTAGAGTATTTCAAAGATGGTCCTCCACTACAATACCAACGCGGAACGAATGACAAACTTCATAATTATTGTCAAGAAAGAAAGGGCCTAATATATTTGGATTACTCTTCAATAACTTTGTTTATTGGTACAAGGTCAATTGAGTCTATAACTACAAGAATATTCGTGCAAGTTTTTCAAAACTTAAGCATTTTTAAGTAGATTCGTTAAGTCGTGTTCAAGAATGAATCAATCCAAATTTTGATACCCTGCTCTGATGTGAACTATTTCCATTCAAGCAACCCAGCATCAGCCGGAACAAACGGTAGACAGAAGAGGCAGGTAAGGCAAAACTTCTTGCTCGCTGTACTCCATATAGTTCAGTTTGTTGATCCTCTTCAGATCCTATCAAATACAGAGCAAATACGAAGCGTTAACTTGGCACATTCTCTCATCTAGAGCATATTCACCCAAATTTCTACATCTTGTTTTGAGCTTAGATATTCTTCATATTAAAGTAAAGAAGAAGACCTTCTCGTAAAAACATTTTTCAGGCACAAAGTTCGATATACATATTTTAAGTTAAAAAAATTACTGTTGTTTACTCCTTAAAAGAATGGCATATTATACTGAAAAAGGCGCAAATGGAGAATAGCTTTCCAACTCTTGTTCGGAAATTCAGAACAGTGGAGTAATAATTAATTTAAAAAATTCCTACAAAGGTTTTTATTCAATACCGTACTGTAAGGATCACATATGAAGTAACCAAATCAAATTATAAATTATAATTTCAGTTAGAGCCGTCGGCCACTTAAAGAAGGTCTGATTCATGGTTTACTTCCTGCTATAACTATTTGGCCAGCTCAAATTACATAGACCACACAATCTTGAAACAGATCTTGATCTACCTTCTAGTGGTGACCCAACCATAGCGAAGATTATGATGATACGCCTGATGTAGCTTCGATCGAAATACCTTAGCAACTCCGAAGGAGTACGTACAAACATTTTTGAGGCATTGTGTTGTTAGCCGATTTAACTCCCTTGATTTCCTCGGCTGATATAAATTGATCCGATTACGCAAATTCCAATAATGTGGAACCCGAGTTTCGAGTAAATCTTACCATCCATTGCGGCTTTCATCGTTGTAAAGTAAAAATGCTTTCATTCCAATATTTTAAAAGTTAATACTGACTATATCAGCGACTATAAAACCTTACTAGTTACCAATACACATATCCAATCCTATTGTGATGAATCAGCTATTCAAATAAGGATATTTACGAACATCCTTCACATCATTATAACTATATTGTAGTAAAATGACCCAAAGGGTACACCAAATAAAGGTTTTTTTTTTTGTTGACAATATATCAACATCCCTTGAAAATTTCAAGAGATCTCACAGATTACAGTTACGAGCATTCTTAAACAAAGGAAATTACAGTCTATCATCTGCTCAGCATTAAAAATATCGAATCGAAGTATTATCGCAAAATCGATCAAAAAACCAAAAATTAATAGCGGCTCCTCCTCCAGTAAAGTCATGAATGACATTTGTGACAGAGCTTTGTGCAACAAAGTGTGACAGCAAAACAAAAGAATTGAATTTGAATAAAATTGCATTCAGAAGCAATGAGCTCGATGCAGTCAGTCGGAATGAACAAATTTTAAAATTACTCACTTTTAATTGACAGGTGGCCAACTGACATATGTAATGTATCGCGAAGGCTAAACAAAGTAATAATGAACTAAAATAATGCGAAAACGGATATGTTATGATATATAAATGCAACGCATATTATTGGTTATGAAATTTAGGTGGTTTTAATTGAGAGTCGGTTAGATATACTAAAATTAAGTTTTTTATACTGGTGGCAACTTTGATCAAAATATTTTTAGTAGAGATATAAATTTCTCAAATATCTTTCATTTCATATCAATTCCTAAATGTCAAGTCGAAATAAACTTAATTTTTCATGCAAGTGGCAACTCTGTAAATATTTTTGGTATAAACATAAATTTCTCAAAAACATACATATGTATATTGCAATGTACATACAAGTATATCAACCGTTAATTTTCAAGTCGAAATAAAATTAATTTTTCTGATACATGGCAACTCTAGTTGAAATATTTTCGATATTTCTCAATTATTTTTCGTATGAAATTATATGTTAATTTTAAGCTGAAACAAAATATATTTGTCTGCAGGTGGCAACTCGGGATGATATATATTTAACAAAGGTGTACTACAAATGTCTCAAATATTTTTTCTCTTAATATCAATTCTTAATTTTCAGTTCGAAATAGTTTTAATTTTTTATACTTGTGGCAACTCTGAGTTAAATATTTTTGGCTTTGCAGCTTACACAGTTTTCATTTTTTTCATATGATATCAAATCTGAATCAATCATTAATAGCGGCTCCTCCTCCAGCTAGCTAGCTGAATTAAAATTCATTTTTCCGACTGGTGGCAACTTTTTGATATAGCTGTAAAAATATACGAAACAAATTTATTTTTTACGAAAGGTGGCAAAATTTTTTTGCAAATTTCTCACTGATATCAAATCTGAATTTGACTAAAAATATACTATTTAGAACTATGTATTTTTCAAACTAGTTATAAGTACACAGTTGATTTTAGCGCAGGGTATAAATATATTATATGTACAAAAATACATACATACAACTAGTATTTCTAATACATGTACATATAAACGTGTCCATAGCTAATAGCCATTAAATAAAAATGACAAACCGTTTGTTCTATTTAATGGTCATTTTACATTTCGATCATAAATAAAGATAACATTTTGCAAATTTTTAGCAACGCATGAGTGCATTGCAGACACACCTGCTGAGTTTGCTCACGGGTATTTATACAACATAAGCCTGTGCATACAAACATACGAGTATTCGCCTAAGCACGAGCGGTATCGAATAATTTTAAAGGGGAGATTGATTACTTAAATAATTTTTCGATGACGATGACATGAATTTGAATTAAATTTTTAAATTCTAGAGATAACTGTACTATTGCACAGAGAAATATTTTTTTACTTCATATACTCTACTCGACTTCGCTTGACCCCTAACCAAAACTCTATTGAAAAAAAATATTTTAATTATTTTTTGCACATCTCCCTTCCTCTACGCCCATTTAATAGCATAAAAGCATATAATGTTTTATACAACGCGAATATAATAAAATAACGGCATTCAGCTGTCAATAATATTTGTGTTCATTTTTAAACGTCAGTTAGTATTAGTGTTAAAAATGTAAATATTGCCTGCTCTTGTCATCAAAATAAATTAACTAAAATTTCAGCTGTCAAAAGAGAGTTCACACATTTTGTATAAATGAGTTTTTATAAAACGAAAATGTAACGACAATGCTGTTTTCACCAAATGTTCAAAATACATGAGTATTTATTCTTAAATTTTATTTAAATCATATGAGGCATAATTCCATAGATTCTTAGAGAGCCCATTTAATAAATTTGTTAATAAAATCGAGCAGTTTGTGTCAGGTGAAATTATTGGTCAAAGGAGTTCAAGCAAAGAGTTAAGTGTGGTTAAATCGTGGATTCAGAGGGGTCAAGATAGAGGTGAAGACATGTCAGTGCGCTGAAGGGAGAACAAGCGAGGAGAAATTTCATAGATCATTTGAAACAATCTCAAACTATTTCCCTTTACCGTAGAACCATGAAATTCAATGAAGATTTCAGAATAAAACAAAAACAAAACCCTTAACTTCGGTAACACTGAAGCTGGAATACGGTTTTTATTACAGCTATATCATACAGCGATCCGAACTGGAAAGTTTTTTCAGATATTGTAAGCTTGCCTTGAACAATAATCCGTGCCACATTTTGCGAAGATACCTCGACAAGTAAATAGTTTTTCACACTAGAACTTGGTTTTGATTGTTCAGTTTTATTTCAGCTATATACTCGTACTATTATGGTTCGATCTCAAAAATTTATTGAGATATTTTAGCATTGCCTTAGGGAGTAGTGCCGCTTTGCATCTTCCTTGACATTTTGGAATAATTCGTCAGTATTTTCGTTAGATTTCTTTCCCAAGACCTTTTAATTCAGAGGTTTTCGATTGAATTTAAGTCTGGACTTTATGCATGCCAATCCAAACCCGTATGATTTCGTAAGAAAACCAAGTTTTAACACTCTTAGCAGTGTGCTTGGGGTCGTTATTCTGCATAAAAATGTATTGTGCAGTCTTGTATTCCTTTACAAGTGGCTTCATTGTACGCGACAATATATCTTTATATAGATACTGGTCTTTTTCCATACAGTTATTCATCGATTAGGCACCTAGACCCTACCACGAAAACGCTGACCAAACCATAGTACTTCCTCCACGATATTTAACCAGTTCTAAAGTAAATCTAGGGTGCAGTTTCTTGTTTAGTTGGCGTCGAACAAATTTTTTTCCATCTGGTCAAAATAAATTAAACTTGAATTCATCCCTTCACAGTATTTGGTTCAAATATAAAGTCGGAAACACTTCTTCTTAATTGGCGTAGACACCGCTAACGCGATTATGCATACTCGTAACCCATTTTAATGAAAGTGACGTCTGATGTTTTTTCAAGCTGAGGTTTTTGCTATTGCGAAAGCCGCGGAGCTGGCCTCTAGTGCACCTACAGGCAATGCCAGAGTCAACATCTACTTTATAGCCAAGTGTCTTGGGAGGTAGGGCAGCACTGGAATGTATAGGCAGAAGTAAGACACTCCACTTCTACTGGGTACTAGGCCAAAAAGGCATCGAGGGCAATGACATAGTGATCTAGGGTCTCCAAGGTATGATACACTAGAGGGGGTATTGATAGTGAAGCTGAAGAGTCTGTTAACATTCGCTTCAAGCGCAGGCATCCTAAAGGATGACTACTCCTCATTGACCTAGCAACTGAACTCCATCTGGTATCGTATACATATACATATGTACAAATATATATCTTCTTTTTGACATTTTTAATAACTTTATATTAATTAAATTGAGTCCACTTAAATTTTCCCTCCAGAACTATTTGTTTGTTGTTGATAAAATTTGTAAACTTACACCAATACAACAATGAACAAATACATCGAGGGTAGCGAAACGGCAACGATCAAATGCAAATGCGTTCATCACCGCAGACATTGGTCAGAATCAGAGCCAAGCCAACCAGAACAACAACAGAGGAACAATATCCGCGATAGCGCCCAGCGTGCCCAGCGCCTGCGGCTATTTTGCGACATGTTTCGACCCTCGAGCCGACATTCGCGCGGCATACCAGCTGCAGACCAGCACACATACTCGTGCATACTCACTGTCCGACGCAGACGCAGCGCCCGCGATAATCAATCATAATCAGAAAAACTGTTGTCATCTATCAAAAAGCTATGCCGCACGCCGGCGCGCCGCGTCAGGGCGACAGTTCGACGTATCGTTTCGTCTCGGTCACAAGCGTTTATGACAGTTGCATTGTCTCGCTGTCGCATTGCATGTATTGCCATGTACAACAAATGTGCTGGATATAATTATGGTATATAAGGCAATGCGCTGGCTGGTGTCACGGCTTCCCGTAAATGTCTAAATTCTTGTTGCAATTTAATGGTTGTTGCTGTGTAATGTAATGAGCGCATGAAATTTAATCGAATTAAATGGCTACTGGTCTCAATCAATTAGTTACATATGTACTTGCTCTTACTCTATATGTTCCTCTGTCGTATGTTGGGGTTCGTCAAAGGCAAAAACAACACTAATGAATTAAAGTAATTAACCGCTTCTGGTTTTAGGTAATAGACAATAGTATTACCAGCTGAGACTAAACCAAAGACTTGGTGTCGTTTATAACGAAGTCCAACAAATGGCAGTTCATTTTGAAGACGATTAATATAGGAACGGTCAAGATCTTCCTTGATTGATTATAAATTTGTTAAGAGTGGGCCTTCGAAGGAATAGTGAGAGCTTAAGTGAATTTACCTGTTCATAACCTTCAATATTCCATGTTTTTACCAAGTGTTAGGAACTTTCCCGCAGCCATTTAGTCTTGTTCTTAATATTATGTTTAGTAGTCAGTCCAGTCCTAGAGTACAATCCTCTGCCTCCTCTTTTTTCCCTTTGAACTAAAAAAGTTTTAGTTTAGGATCGATGGCTTATCAAGAGATCGCACTTGGACTACTATATGCCGTCCTTCGTGAAGCAATAAAAATTTATCTCCCGTATCCGCAATTATAAATTGGCAAAGCGCCTTATGGCCAATACAAATTAGGTGTTTATTTTCTATTACCACCATCTTGCTCGAATATCTGAAAGCATAAGCTTCTAAGTATTGAAGCCCTGATCTCGCAAACTCATGAAAACCAAGAAGGAAATGTTTAGATGTTTCCACCTCGTCCTCTTTTATAAAACTTCTGCAACTGGCATCCGGTAATATTCTCAACCTTACAGCGTGGCCTGCTAGAACTCCCACAACTAGGAAGATGCTAACCTTTCCAAGGACAAAGAGCTCACTGGATCTCTTAAAATCAATCTTGGATGAAACATTTACCTAGCACTGACAAATCTTACGCGAAGGTCACCTATGTAGTAGTAAAAGACAGGAGGAGAATAGAACACCGACTTGTTCCCATTCTACTTATAGCGAGCCTAGAGTGACTTTCCTTGCCAACTTGTCAGATTTATAGTTACCCGCGATTCCGCTACGGCCTGCAACTAAATCACAAAATGACTCGATGCTATTTAAACAGAGGCTAGACATTAAATAACCAGCTCTGAACTCATAGTTAGTGAGCTCAAGGCCCTGCTATCCAGCTGGATAGTAATTTCCTTCAAAGCTGCACTCCGAAGTAATAAATCTACCACTACCTTAAATTGCAGGAAAATCAACTTGAGAAACACTACAATGGTCATGAAGTCTGAAACTGAAGTTGTTAGCGAGCTCCTGACAATAAGAAATGTACTGTCTCTTTTTATTTTATCTTTATCGTTCAGCTTATTTGACTATATCTTCGAGCACAAACTGTTAAATATTTAGTATTGAAAAGGAAAGCCGAAAATTTTAGAAACATGCCTATTTATATCCATAGTTCCCTATTACCTCGATATACTGAACCCAACTCCAACTTCTACAACCATCCGTGGAGTTAACAATCACCTCATTTGACACAAATGCCTACCACTTGAGTGACTTTTTCATGTTTCAAAACAGAATAAAATCGCACAAGGCCAAACTGAAGAGTGCTATGTGGATGAAGCAGCACCTCACTTCTTAATTCGACCAAGCAATGCCGAAGGTGTGAGGTGGTTCGTCGAAGACCACTTTTTCTTAGCTAAATGGGTCGTTTCTCTGAAAATTGCAATCAAATCAGCCGAATAATAGAGTCTTGGACGATGTCAACAACGGATGAGTCGACGTTGCGAGTTTTCGAGAGAAAAGTTCTGCGAAAGATTTGTGGTCCTTTGCGCGTTAGCCACGGCGAATACCGCATTCGATGGAACGATGAGCTGTACGAGATATACGACGACATCGACATACATAGTTCAGCGAATTAAAAGACAGCGGCTACGCTGGCTAGGTCATGTTGTCCGGATGGATGTAAACACTCCAGCTCTGAAAGTATTCGATGCAGTACCCGCCGGGGGAAGCAGAGGAAGAGGAAGACCTCCATTCCGTTGGAAGGACCAAGTGGAGAAGGACCTGGCTTCGCTTGGAATATCCAATTGGCGCCACGTAGCGAAAAGAAGAAACGACTGGCGCGCTGTTGTTAACTCGGCTATAATCGCGTAAGCGGTGTCTACGCTAATTAAGAAGATGAAGAAGGTACTTGGTATATAGTATATCACACCTTGTAAATCCCAAAATTAAAGTTTATAGAACAATATCTATTCATATATGTATGCATTCTCCGAAAGTAATGGTTTCAAGCGCTGTCTGGCTTTTCTAAAATTTACAGCTAAATAACTGTAAATGTGAATATATATATAATATAATATATACCGTTATATTTACGACATCTATTCGTAATGACATAAGGAGCGCCAATATTTACGCTGATGAGCTTTTGAATTAACTCATCCTACTCGCTAAATAATAAATATCGCAATCATAAGCACTTCATAATAGCAATTGGGAAAGAAATTTCACCCTTGACATATTGGACGGCAAAAAATTTCACACTTCCCCGAACGCCATTATTTTACTCTCACGAGCGATAACTCAATTACCAAAAGAGCTGCGGATGCCGAGTCCAAAAGTTGAGCACTACTGCCTTGCCATTATTCTACACGAATACACACACATACACTAGTACTAGAGTACTACTCCGGCAGCGACATAATTCATTCTTACAACTTCATTTAAACGCTGCGAACAGCCGGGACCGAGCAGCGAGTGCGCTCCTTGTGACTTCATGGACTTACTGTCATCGTGGATCACCATGGAAGCTCGCACTTGCCAGAGCCCATCCGCTTGCGCGTCATTTGATGGATTGGAATTGTCGCAGCTGCTGACATTACGTTGTGGCATGCCGCACTGTGACATTGGGGAGTTGCAAGTTGCATGCAATAGCAACAATAAAAGCAATGTCAAGGCATGCAGCCAAACGTTGGCAACAAACAATTGTCAATGCGAAGAATGCAAGTGAAAGAAAAGTCGCAAAGCTGCAAGAAGTTGAGAATGCGGCGAGAAGGGAGGGAGGTAGACAAGAATAATAATAATAATGCGCACTGCTTAGTGTCGTATTCGGGTGACACGACTGGGAATGCCGCAAAGTGGCTGTGGAAATTACAAAAATGTCCACGGACAGCGGAGACAAAGGCGTCTTTGCAGGAAATGTGGGACGTTGGTGGTTAATAAGAATGTCTGGACAGTAGTGGGATATGATTTGGGAAATCATGCTGCACTATGACAAAAATGCGATCCTGTTGATATGATGTCATGCGGCACAAAGCGTCTCAATTCGTTGGTATGAAGCGACAACTAGACCAATTGATTATGAGAAATTGATTTAAAATATCTCAGCGTTCAAATATCATGGATTTACAGAATGTTATGGAAAAAGATTCGAAAATACTGCGGATTTGTGGGAAATTGCGGTGACTGAAAGACGAAATCGTGGACTGATAGTCCGGTACTTAATTAAAAACAATATACTAATTTAAGAGTTCATGAAACTGTATCTGAAGCTGGACCACTTTACCTTGACTTAACGAAGAAAGTATAGACCTTTAGTCGGTTTCTTAAGCAAACCCAATGTATTTACATCTCCATTCTGCATTCGATATTCAGCCGTTCCAGTTTGCCAACATTTTTTTCGCAAATATTTCTTTTTATAGATTTATTACGTCTTCGGGAGATATGATGTCCAAAGCGTTTAAATGATCCTTTGGCTAAGAATTGTTTTTTTTTACTTTTCTGATTACAAACGGTTCTCCGGTTATTCGACTCCATAGCCCAAAATACCGTGGCACTTTTAATTCGTGTTCGAGTTTGGACCACATAAGTTCGGAAAATCCGGTTGCGCACTGGTATCCATAGAGTCTGAGGTCAATATTTTCACCTATTTATCTTATTAAAATGGTTGGTATTTAAATCTTCGGTCCTGCTATAAGGTGCAGAGGACGATGACAACAGCTGATGAGTCGAAGTTACGTGTTCTCTAGAGAAAGATTCTGCGGAAGATTTATGGTCCTTTTTGCGTTGGCCACATTGAATACTGCAGACGATGGAAGGATGAGCTGTATGAGATATAAGACGACATTGACTTAGTTCAACGAATTAAGAGACAGTGGCTACGCTGGCAAAGTCATGTCCTCCGAATAGATGAAAACACGTCAGCTCTGAGAGTAGTGCCAGGGGGAAGCAGAAGAAGAGGAAGACCTTCATTCCGTTGGAAAGACCATGTGGAGAAGGACCTGGCTTAGCTTGGAATCTCCAATTGGCGGCAAACAGCGACAAGAAAGAACGATTGTCGCACTGTTGTAAACTCGGCTATAGCCGCGCAAGCGATGTCTTCGCCAATAAAGAAGAAGAAGAGTGAGTTATGCTTCTTAACAGCGTTCTTTGACCTCTAGGCCAAGTGTTGAGCCTATTCCGAAGGAAAATTTTTAGTTTTCGATTATTAAAAGTACAACAGACCGACTCCTACTTACTAAGTTCGGATTTCATTATGCCTGACGTCTACAACAATCACTTCTATCTTTAGACAGCCAGACTTCCTCAAATGCAGCTGCTCTCAAGTATGAAAACTCATAACTATATCAGCGCGTTTCCTGTTCGCGAACCGCATTTAGCGCAAAAATCACAACCATTAATCAAATTAGGCAATATACCGCCGCACAGATCCACCGCCGCTCAGCCGCATCTCATTACCGATGTGCGATTACCTGGGCGAGCATTCATCATCGCATGACGGCGGCGGCGTCATCAAACCGAACAATAAAGCCCGCACTCATCTCCAGACCAAAAATTGCAAGATCATCAGCCCAGACGCTTTTGGCTCTCAGGCTGATCGTCTTACCCGCTTGTTGCCACATGCGCCGGCAACTTATTTACCCTCGTTGGTCGGCTTTGCCTTTATTTATTTGTTACTCGTTGGCGCTTCGGCGCACACAGTAGCTACGCCATGCTCCACTTTTATTTGTAGGTCAAATTTGCGCTGATCTTTTCTAGCTTTCAAGTAGACTGCTTTGAGTTACTTGCTGCTTTCATTTCTCTCTTTGTTTCGCTGCGCTTCAAAGTGCTTTTTGTTTTTGTTTCCGTTGATCGCTGGTTCTGGCGTGTTTTGCCATTTTCGGCTTTCGTTTTGGTTGCCATTCGGCTCGGCGTGGTCGCTTTGACGCGTCATTTTTCAAATAAGGCACCGCTGAAAAGGCCACAACCTTTCCAAACAACGCCCGTTGCATGCCACAAATGCTTTTAATGGCGAATCCAAGTAATGCACTCAGTTGCAGTCGTTAATGCGCTTTAATTTATGGCAATCAGCAATTGGAAATTGCATGTAATCCAAATAACCTGGTATGTGTGTCAGTGGTGTTGTGAAAAATAGTTACTCGAGTCTCATTTCCTTTAGTGGGCGATTAGAAGTTGTAGACCCAAAAACTCAAATGCCATTAGGACAATTGGCTGAGTAGAGTTGGAAAAAAGGTAAAGTTTGTAAATATTTCGGATGGCATTAGAAGTTAGAAATATCAAGCGTACCGTTAAGTATTTATAGTGGGATTGGGTTCCAGTTGGCCATGAGGATAATTGAACTCAGAGTTTTAGAGAAAGAATCAGACTCAAACGCTTGTGGTCGTACTAACTCCATGCCAAAAATGTTGCAGTTGAAAATTGATGATCTACAAGGACGTCTGTGATATTGTAATAAAAAAGGCACTCTGAATCACCATCCCAGATTTTTTCCTCAAATGGAAATATAGCTTGGAAGAAACCACGTGCTATGTTTGCTTTGAAATGGTCTCTCTTTCTTCCTCGGGGTGAGTCACATATGCTAAAGGTGAGGTCATAAGCATTTGAATCCAGAACCATTCAATTCTTTTGAATAAACTTGATCTTCTTGGTTTTCAACCAATTATTTCTAAACAACAAGTCATATTTAAAGATACTTTTTCTGACATAATCAATGTTCCTTCAGGCGTTCCTCAAGGTAGCCATCTTGGTCCAATTCTGTTCTTGTTATTTATTAACGACATATCATCTGTTGTTAAGTTTTCAAAAGTTTTATTATATGCTGACGATGTAAAACTTTTTAAAACATATACTTCAAACAGCGAAAGATGTCAGTTGCAAACAGACTTAAACAACCTAGTTTCTTGGTGTGATAGAAATGACATGCCATTGAACCTTAAAAAATGTAAAACGATGTGCTTTTCACGTAGAGCTGTAGATCCTACCTCATACGCAATACAAAACTTTAGGTTGGAGCAAGTATGCAGTTTTGTTGATCTGGGAGTAACTATGGACCCCAAACTCAATTTTATTCTTCACGTATCTGCCACGGTTTTTAAAGCTAAAGGCGCTCTTAGTTTTGTTAAACGTTGGTCTAAAGAATTTAGAGATCCGCTTACCACAAAAATTCTTTTTACATCTCTGGTGAGGCCTATATTGGAGTATGCTTCTGTGGTTTGGAACCCTAGTTACCAAGTCCATTCGGATAAGTTAGAGTCCGTTCAAAAACATTTTTTACTTTTTGCCTTAAATCATTTGCATTGGGATTCCAGTTTAAATCTTCCCCCTTACATTAACCGTTTAAAACTTATAAATCTCCCGACACTCGCTAGTCGTAGGGAGATACTTGGTATAATATTTCTTGTAAAATTCATGAATGGGTCAGTCTGTAGCCCATCTCTCTTATCTGATATTAATTTTAACGTTCCCGCTCGCCCTACCAGGCAGTTTAGACCCTTACTTTTAAAATTTTCTAGTTTTGAGTTAAATCTAGTTGATCTAACAGACTCACTCTTTACCATTAAAAAAATTATTTTATCTACTCTTAACAAGTAACATTTAATAATTATAAACTTTAATCTAATTCTTAATTTCGGCTGTTGAAATTTTTGTTTCTGTAGCTGAGCAGCTTAAGATCGCAACGCTTAAAACTCTCTTGCCTTTTATGACTCGACTAATTCCGCTCGTTCGCGGATTGCGCCCCTCGCGTCGGTTGGGCGGGAGGAGGGTAATCGTTGGGTATTATTATTAGAATAACCGTAGCACTTTCAGGCGTACCGGCCGAGCTATTCAAACCCAGCGAGTGGTGCGAGCGCTGCGCATTCATGAACTCTTTTTTCCAATATGGTCGGAAGAATGCATGTCCAACGGACTGGAACCTTAGCGTACTCGGCTCTATTCA
Organism: Bactrocera neohumeralis; assembly: GCF_024586455.1. NCBI lineage: Eukaryota > Metazoa > Arthropoda > Insecta > Diptera > Tephritidae > Bactrocera > Bactrocera neohumeralis. Next base: position 14,539,782 of record NC_065921.1, read on the forward strand.
CAAGACAGGAGTTATCGCAAACTGCGCTAACTACCGCGGAATCAGCTTTCTGAATTTTTGGAATAAAGTTTTATCAAGTCTACTCTGTGAAAGACTGACGCCTATCGGCAACAAATTGGATGGACCTTATCATTGTGGCTTCCGTCCTGATTAATCAACTATTTACTTCATTCACGACACACCAACTCTTAGAAAACCCAAGAAAACAGATCACGCACCATCTTCTTGTCGATTCCAAAGTTGCTTACGATAGCACAAAACGAGTTCACTTTTATGATCCAAAAAATGTTGGAATTTAGAAACCCTACAAAACTTATAGAAAGGCGTGGTAGTGTTCGAGGACAAGACGAAGTATCTCCTGTCATAAAAAATAGGCCTTAATGATTGAGAGGTCATGTCAGTGATGTCATTTATAACATAAATGTTTAAGAAACAATTAGCTTGTCGTTTTTCTATTCGGAAGTATTTTTTGCTCAGGCAGCATTTCGGATATATTATATCGCCAATGATAATTCTGAACTCATGCTGTGCAAACGTGTTGTAATTTGACATAAGTACTGGCGTCACAGAGTTTTGCTCAAAAGACCACCAGAGTAGTAGTATTTAAGTCTTGGCGCCATTAAATGGTTTTGAAATTAAAGCTCAAAGCCAAAAAAGCGAATTTAAGTAAATTGTTTTTAGCTCAGAGGGATTTCAATTACAGTGTATCATTTCAAATGCAAGAAGTTATTAAGACGCAGCTGCGTGGAGTTTATGATTAACCCTTAAATGACTGAGATTTTCTAGTTCTAAAAATATTATAAAACAATTTATATCAATATGGAAACTATATGTAATCCTTGTTATAAAAGTATAAATTTATAAGTTAAGAGTTTATTGAAAAAAAATATTCCAAAATTGGATGTATGGCATATTCGACAAAGATCTATCGCTCATCTCGTGTTCAGTTCATAACACTAAGACCATCAAACTAATTTTACATAAAAGTGTTTTCAGGAACATATCAACTTAAAAAGCTTAATATTCCAGAGACATTATATTGAAGGTTTTCTGCTTTTCTTGCAATTTTGAAGGTAATTTTATAATGCCACCTCGTTCCTGTTGTCAAAAAACTTAAGCAGTGGATCTTCACAAACTTCCCTTGAGACAAAATTTTCGCCACTAAAATCAATCGCCATAGACAGGAACAAGTAGTTATCACTTGATTCAAGGACCAGACTCCCAACCAAGCGCCCGGAGGCTTTTCATGAAGCCGTAAGAGTGAATCAAGGCATGATGGCTCTTGAGTTAAAGAGAGTGTACGAAAAAAGCATAAAGAAAAGCAGACCCCTAACAGCCAAAGAGCGCAAGGAAAAAAGACAGCAGAGTCTAAAAGAATGGCAATCTCTGTGGGATTCAGCGCCCGGTGACGTTGATTATTACCTGACGCAGGTACTTGGTGGTCATGGCTATTTTAGGGAGTACCTTCACAAATATGGTCATGATGAGGTAGAAATGTGTTCATCTTGTGGTTATGGAGAATGATGAACTTGTGTTTTTCCACTGACTAAATATAAGTTAGACAGAAAGAATTTAGAAACTATATTTTCTGAGAAAATAATGCCAGACAATATAGTGCCACACATGTTGCGGTCAAAACAGGTGTTGCACTAGTGTAAGCACTGGACCGCAAAGGCTCTTCAAGAGCTGCGAAGATTAGAGTGACTGCGATATAGTGAGGTAAACAGCCACAATCAGCTCGAAAATTCTTAAAACGTTCTAACCAATAGGTTTAACTTACTTTGCGATGTAATGGTAGTTCCGCAGAACAATTTATGTCAAAGCAATGAGTCGTTTCTTGAGCTGTTTTTAGTGGGTTAAAGTCCCGCACTAACGTTGCAAGGTCAACTGAATCCTTCGATGATTTTTTCCACAAAAATAAAAAACTTCTGGCGTGCAACTATCGATAAGTGTGGCCTGGCATTGTCCTGGTGGAAGACAATTCCTCTCCTATTCTCCAAACCTAACCGCTTCTGGGCGATCGCTTCTTTTAGACGGTCCATATTTTGACAGTACTGCTTCGAATTAGGAGTTTGGTCGTATGGGAGCAGCACATACTTGTTGTAGATTATTCATTGTCATTCCCACCAAACTCAATCCTGACGGACAATGCTTGCTTGAATTGTTTGCGCCGACATCCCGCCATTTTCCATCAGTTGGCGTTGTCGGAAGTGACTCACTTTTCTTCAACAGCAACCAGAGGTATCAGACATGGATCGACCGATTTACAGGTGGAAATTGTGTTCTTGTGGGTTTTTGGTTTTTTGCTTTAATTCTGCAAAACGAAGCTATTTTTGTATGCAGCCTTATTTCAATGGTTCAAAATAGTTTCTTGATAAATTAACTTTAACTCCTTTTTAATCGAAACAATGCTTAAGCGACGATTGGCTTCAAGAATTTCTACTATTTTATCGATATATTTTGAGCCACCTGGCTTGGGTTTTCCTCTTTATAGAAGAAAAACTGTAAAAGATGGCGTAATTTCTCTTTGCTGGTGTATATTTTTGACGCAAGTTCTAACCAAGGAACAAAATAAGTGTCCTAGAAGTCTCCTCTTTTCAATGGTATATACCGAACATCCATTGGTAAATCATAATGGGTTTCCATCTAATAAACCTTATGCATAACTGAAATATTCCAAATTGAACTTCTTCCTTTTTTAAACACTTTTCGATAACATTCTGATGTCTCAGATCTAAAGAAATCAACGAAATTGTTATGCTGAAGATTTTTTTACTTTTTCTAAACAAAATGTAATTCTACATTCTCATTTATACAACGTTAATGTTCTCGTGCAGTTCTCGGTTGGACAACCTAATTCTCTTAAAACCATCGGCTCTGTGTTGATTAAAACAGACGCTTATAGGGTACCACACCACACCGACCACCACCTTCACCTTCATTACGATGAGTCCGCACATTTTCCCATATATTCGGCGAATGTTGGATGCCTTAGCAGAGGTAGTGCAGGTGTGACGACAGCATTGATATCTTAGATTTGCATTCGGCTCGAGGATTAATCTAGAATTGTACAATTTATTTTTGAGTATTTTCGAATAACCGTTTCCATCTTTAGAACAAAAAACATTGCATATAACTCATTCCTGCAAAGGTTAATAACAGAAATCAATACTGAATAGCCAGCTGAAAATTTCCTTTCACAATTATGCGTCAAATGGAATTGATTGCCATAAAAATTAGTCTAAAAAGCAATTTACAACAACAGCAAAGCATGACATACGACGAAAAAATGCAAATGGCAACAACAAGTAGTTAGAAGCCGCTCATTTGCTATGGCACAGTGTATTTGCCTGCGAGCTGCGCATGCGTCCACACAATGGCCGCGCATGCGCAAGCAACGTCACTCTGTGCCTGAGCGCAGCTGCGGGCAGCGACACAATTTGCATACAAGCAACTTGGCGACTGCAAACTAGCGCAATTCTGCTGACACTATTCTCAAGTTGATTGTTGTTATTGTTTTGGTGTGTTGTGTATTAGGCCCACGCGCTTGCGCACAATAATTACACAGCAACTCAATTTAGAAATGGAAGAAGTTGCCATATTTCAATAAAACATTGGCAGCAAACAACAACAGCAAAGCAAACTTGCAGCAGCCAACATGTTGCTTGAATTTGTTGCATGAATAATGATGCGCTTATGGCAACCGCAAATGTAGTGGAATTTATGCGACAGGATGCATTTTTGCGCTGCAGCAGTGGCAAGTTGAACTACTGCAGTCGCGGAGGCTAAACCGTATGCAAATATTTTTGCCAGGAACAAGCTCATAAATTTCCTCTCCTTTGCCCTGGTGCCCGGGTGATGTTCCACAAGATCGCTAAGACTCGTCCCGGCACACTACGGTTGGCAGCAGTCGGCCTACAACGGCGCCAATTAACATATTAATTACCCGGCATTGCAGCAATGAGCCACAAAACCCAACAACAGCAAAACTCAGCCCAAAGCCAAGATGGATGCACCAATGCTGGTGCAATCGCGAAGCAAAAGGACGTCGGTCGGTGCTCATAATGTGGCACATGCAAAGTGCTGCCACATTCGTGACGATGGCGGCGGCAGCAGCTGCAGTGGCATTTGTTGTTGCATGCCCCTGTGGCGGGTTGGCCGCAGAAACCTTATCGCTGCACGCGATCGATTACGCAGTCACAGCGAATTGATTTAATTTGATCGCATTTTTAATGCTGTCCCAACTGTCGGCAGTGGAAATCGCAGCGTTGCATTGTCTGCTGCCTCCACAGCCGGCTAATTGTGGGCAGCGAAAGTGGGAGGCCGGCAGGACGCAACAAATTTGCAACAAATTGCTCTAGATTGCAGTGAATTAATTTGTTCGGCTTGTCAAGTAGGTTTCACCCATTTGTTGTTTTTGTTATGCCGCTTTTCGTTGCGCTTAGGCAGTTTTCTAGTGTCACTCGAGTTGTTTAGCATTGTAAGCAATCAATTCTGCGGTTGCGGCTGACTTTGTGGATAAGCAGGAATCGCAGCTAATACCAACTGTTAGCGAAGCAAGTATATCGAAGGCATTGCAGGTATTACTTCGATAGTCACTTTGTACAGTCTGTCTTGGCTTATGTTGTTTTGTCTTCTTTTTTATAATATTTTTTTTCGAGATACCAAAAATTGTTACCAAAAATATGAGTCAGTTTGTGAAATATATTATTGAAATTCGAAGAATTTTTTTTTTTTAATAATAGCGTATCCTCTGGGTAGCCAAGAAACTTTCGTTTGAAAGCGAGAAAGTGAAGCGTTTCTCCCCAGGCTTATGCGCTAGGTTTGGGGCCCACTACGTAAAAAAAACGCAATAAAAAGGACAAAACAACCTCGGATGAGATAAAGTCCTCTGTCAACGAACAAACACCAAATTCTACAAGTCACTGCTATATGGTCCAGAGACATTGAAGATGACAAAATCTGATGTGTCGGCGTTACGAGTTTTCGAGAGATAGGTTCTGCGGAAGATTTATGGTCCTTTGCGCATTGGTGCATTTTGTCGATGGAACGATAAGCTATACTTGATAAACGACGGCATTGACATAGTTCAGCGAATTAAAAGACAGCGGCTTCGCTGGCTAGGTCAAGTCGTCCAAATAAATGAAAACACTCCAGCTCTGAGAGTATTCGACGCAGTTCACGCGAGGGTAAACAGAGGGAGAGGAAGACCTCCACTCCGTTGGAAAGACCAGGCTTCACTTGGAATATCCAATTGGCGCCACGTAGCGAAAAGAAGAAACGACTGGCGCGTTGTTGTTAATCCGGCTATAATCGCGTAAGCGGTGTTATCGCCAATTAAGAAGAAGAAGAAGACTCTCACTACTCTTCAACACCGCGGTTCTGAGGACAACATCCCTGTTCAATGAGACTCAAGGTTTCCTATGATCTCAGAAAAAGTTATTAACTTCGCTAAGGTAAACAAAAGTGTCACTGACCTAATCTCAACATAGATTGTTAGCCTGTCATTGACCTCACCTCAGAATGGGTTTTTGACTTGCTCAATGTAAACAAAAAGGGATCATTGGCCCTACCTCAGCAAGGTTATGAACTTCGCTAAGTGTAAAAAAGGGATCATTGACCTTACCAAAGGCCATTAACTTCAGAAAGGGTCATTGACTTGACTTTATTATGGGCTATTGACATTACTTAAAGTAAAAAAAAAACGAAAAAATTTAAAGGTCATTCGCACAACTATAGATCATAGCCGCAGAACGGGTTTTTGTCTTCACTAAATGTAAATAAAGGCGTAATTGACTTTGGCTGAGGTAATTGACGTCGCTAAGGGTTGTTGTTCTCTCTAAATGTCGTTGAAGTTCACTGCAGTCGCTAAGCGTCAGTTACGGTCATGTGTTTCTTTGTCATCTAAACCACCGAAATATACATTTTGAAGACCCCAAATGCCTGATATGAGAACCTTTAAATCGATGGATGACTTTATATCATGACGCTTAATATCTTATTCAAATAAATGAGCGTATTGTTTTATCATTATCCGGCGCGTACCCAACAAAATTAAGCTTAGCGAATACGATTTAATCTGTTGACAAGCCCTAAAAGAGATATTGAAAAACTTCATTCTTACGAATGTTTCTCCCAATGTGGACAGCGGTAAAAAAAAAGGTGGGGCTATATAATTTCAACAAGTTCATCTTTCAAAGTCGAAGGGATGGCAAGTTTAGAGTTTCATCGTTAAAAAAATTCAGTTATGTCCAAGTATTATTCTAAACTGCTCCACGTACCGTTATTTACGAAATAAGAAACTTAAATTTAGGCGGTTCAAAGGAATAACATATTAAGTTTTATCAGTTTATTACAGTAGAGTAAGTAATTCGGGCCACGCCCATCGTAATAATAGCTCACAAATAGATTACATCTCAACTTCTGCTGAGGTCTGCAAACTATCTAAATAAGTATAGGAAAAGTTCTCATCTATCAGACAGAAATATATAAGTTTTTTTTACTTTAAATTTTAGCAGAAACGTTTATTATCATTCGAAAGAACATTATTTGCCATTTATTTTTTGAAGATTATCTCTTTGAAATGTTGGCCGCGGCTAAGTCTCAGAAGGTCCATCCCTTGAGTTCAATTTTTGATGACTACTTTGAGCAATTCGACCGGTAGGTAACTGGCGAATGACAAGCGTGAAGTTTTGCTCCAAGTCCTGAATCGAAGTGTGATTGTCCGCATAGACTATACTCTTTAAAAATCTTTACAGGAAAAAGTCTAACGGTGTGATATCACACGACCGGAAAACGTGAAATTATCTGCTCAGGGAAGGGTTCTCTCAACAAATTTATTGATTGCCGAGATCAAGAGCTTCATTTTCTGGTATCAAGTCGGTTATAATGGCGCGATAGCACTCCAAGTCGCCCTCCGTCGCCATTGACGGTTACGTTTTCACCGGCTTTATTTTTGAAGAAATATGGACTGTTGATTCCACCGGCTCACAAACCACACCAAATCGTTCTCTTGAATCTCTTCAGATTGCTCGTCGTCCCAAATGTGGCAATTTTGCTTTTTACGTACCCATTGAGCCAGAAAAGGGAATCATCGGTGAACAAATTTGGCTCGAAAACTTCGAATCTTTTCACTAAAATTATGTTAGATCTGTTATCGGAGAAGTCTTCTTCTACTGGGCGCACCATGAGAAAGTTTAACTGCTTATGCTCCACTCTCTCTCTCTCTCTCTCTAATTCTTGGTAGGGATATAGCAATTTCTTGGCCGGCGCTTGACTATTTGACGATGATTGAACTTGTGCTGTTTAGCGATTATGTACGAGTACTTCTTAGCATTTCAAAAACTTGAGTTAGTCAAAAACAAACATATGTACATTCTCCCATTTCCGCATCTAAAACTAAAGTTTTTCTCCAATTCGTGCACGCGTTTACTTTTATTATTTTCGGCTGCAAGCAGCTTCCACCAAAACATTTTATAAAATATTTGCATTTTTCATGTCTTCGAATATTTTGCATAATTCATGCCACCTCATTTCTACCACATTCCCAGATTATTCAAATCACACAGACTCATCTACCTCATATGAGTGTGTGTGTATGCAAATGACAACGACATTGATTCGCCAAAGTAACTGATGTTTCCAGTGGCATTATTAACAGGACATGCGGCTACAAAACGATACACAATCGCCAAACGACACAAAAAACGAAAACACAACAAAACACAACAAAAACAACAAAGGCCGTGGAATAATCACTTTGACAACAAGAACAACAACAAGCGCACAAACCAATATCGACCACAATAATCCGGCAAATCTATAAGCATAAACCAGTTGTCGTCAACCGCGTCCACGTCAATGATCCAATGTTCACGTTCAAGTACGTACCAACAAAAGCAGCAGCAACAACAACAACAATAAGTTTAGTAATAAGCAAACAAATGCCAATCGATGCGGCGGCTAACTCTGCTAACAGCGGAGACATAAAGTCTTCATTACAATCATTGACAGCTGTACCTGTCGTCTTTATCATGACAAACGACAAACAATAACAACAACTACAATAAATGCAACAAAACCAAGAAATATGCATAAGACAACAACAACAATATGCCTGAGATTGGCGAATAAAATGCGCTGGCAGCGACAACACACCAGACTTTGAGTTGCGTTGACAATCATACAGCAACAACAATAGCAAAGAAGGGGTAACATTACCATTGACATCAGCCGAGGTCGCCGCCGCTGCAACGCATGCAACATTTTTTCGTACTTACTGCTTGCTGTGTTTACTTGTGCGATATTTCTTGCTACCGTATTGTCGCATGACTGATGCTTCAGGTGAAGCGATCACCTGTGATACACGTCAGTCGATGCAACTGAATTATTAGCAGAAATACACTCGTACACACTGGCGCATTTTTGTTTATATGCAGACATTTGCTGTAACTGTAGAAATTCGAGTGCAAATAAAGGCGCTCATTCGGTGGATTTTGTGTTTGCCGACGAGGCTCGTTGGATGGGTCAAGGATGGGTAGACAAAAATTATCCTAAACAACTCATCTAGCACTCACAATGTCTCATATTTATTTTTATACCCTCAATAGGGTATATTAAATTGTCATGAGTAAGTTTATGAGATACGTCCTTTTCAATCCAAGAAGCTGCTCATTTGTCCGAACCACCGAATACATCAACACTACAAAAGCTAAATTTTTCAACGATAAACTTTTTTTGTGAAGATAAGGTACCGCTATAATACCCGAACCCATTGTTCAGATCTAACATATATAACGGGTCGACTGCACGACCTTCCCAAGCGACATCGTTTCGCTCAATGGGCTCTTGAAAATTTCCAAAAAGATCGGACGTTTTCGAGTTAAATTTTGTTCTGGGATGAGACCCATTTCTGGCTCAATTTCTGGCTTTGGGCCGAAACTGTTCGGTGTTGTTTTTTGGACCTGTGGAATCATCGGCCCACATTTCTTCAGAAAAGATGTCGGTGAGAACGTAACCATCAATGGCGACCGTTATCGCGCCATGATAATCGGCTATTTGATGCCTGAAATTGAAGCTCGTGATCTCGGTAACATTTGGTTTCTACAAGACGACGCCACTTCTCATACATCGCATCAATCAGTGGATTTTATTGAGAGAACACTTCGGTGAAAGGGTAATTTCAATAACTTTAGGACGCCACAGGTGACTGTATGCCTCAAGGCATACGTTGAATTTAACCAAATTCAAACATAGTCGGTATATACTTCTTCGTTTTTAAATATTAAACCGTGTACAATTTCGGACTTCTTTAGACCCATAACGACTATTTCAAGCTTCACTTTCACCAAAAGAATAACTAAGGGCTAATGACTGTATACCTCAAAGAACATCTTGCCTAGCTTTGGAAATAAAATATCATAAAAGATGAGCCTCATGTCTATGATAAACTTAAGTGCTTCTTCAATACAACGTGTCCTGAAACGGAAATCTCATCGTCCCAACTTAACTGAAACTCTTAATGTATACAAGTGTACATCCTCAGTGTACTCATGGAGCTATAGCAACCCTTCCGAACGTTAAGAGGACTCACCTAAATGATACAACCATTACCGAAAAGAAAGCCACCATAGATGGTGAGATGTTTTGGCATTTGGTAAAGACGTTCCTTATGCTGGCGTAACCCAATTGAACTTGGATCCCGAATTTAACAAAGTTTTATAAAGGCCAACTCAATGATAATGCCAATTATTCCATTATGATCCTTTCGTTGGAGTGTTTTTTTACGTGGTGGGCACAACCCTGGAGAGGAATGATTCGCCTTCTCACTTTAGATTGCCGTCAAATGTTTTTTGGCTACCCAGAAGATACTTGGTCTGACCACTTCTCACTTGGGATAAAAGCTTATTAGATTCAAAGTTTAAAAGCTCGCAGAGCACAGAAAGTTCCATGCAGGTCTGTTTTCTTTAAAATAACTGACAATTAGTTTAACGCTACTCATAGAACTGGGATGAAGTATATAGAGGTATGGATTGGTTGGAGAGGTATGGATTTGATATTTCTTCTGCTTTTTAGAAAATCTAAGCATATTTGCTGTGCTTCGCTCAGGTAAAATGAATTACAAGGTGCGTTCCAAAGTTAACAGGATCGATCGACTCTTGTGACCGATTATTTGACCAAAAATCACATTTTAACCATTAACTCCCCGCATTCACCTGATATGACACCGTGCGACTTCTTCCTTTTCGGAAAAATGCATTTGCCCATGAAAGGAAAGCGTTATGCAGACGTAGAGGCCATTCAAAAGGCTTGCACCGGCATACTGGCGGCCATACCGGCCAGCGAGCTAAAACACTCGTTCGACATGCTTTTGGACCGTGAAAAAAGCTGTATTGAAGCAGAAGGATACTAAATTGATTTTGCCGAAAAAACCATGTGTTCTGTTTTTTTTTAAGTCCTGTTTACTTTGGAACGGAACGGAGAAATCTCATTCATCGTGATTTTACTTCTTCCTTCCGAGTTGGACAGTTTTCTCGTGGTTTTATTACTTCTTACCAAGCTGGACAGTTTCAATTATAGAAATTATACTGAAACTTTCGTTTTATGAATCTCTCTACCACCCTGCGACTATCGAGCAACCACTGTTATCGGATAAACAGCGCGCCATAACGCGGCGCACTTCGCTTTTACGCTGTCAAAGCGGAAATTTGCATTTCTGCATTTACATTAATGCAGTAACCGAAATCGAAGAGTTTTCCGTGGCAAGGTTGACATCCGTTGCAATGATGTTGATGATATTGCAACGCACTGCATAGCGGCAACATACAACTGTTGCATGACGACGACAAGTAGCCTTCGTACACTTAAACTCAATTCGCCGCAGCTGCAGAGGACTTCAACTGATGTACTTGGTGGACCGACGGGTGGAGCGTGCAACCTCAGCGCTTTGTATGCAAATCGAATTTGCATTTGAGTCGGTCTGTCTTGCTGCTTCCTTAAGCTGTTTTTATTTGTACTCCGTTTGTTGTTGCTACTTTTGTTTTGTTTTTGATTTCCAATTCGATTTAACTATTTTCGTAACGAACAATCGAAGACAAGTGAAGCAATGCCGAAAAAAAAAACACAAAAAAGAAAGAAGTGACAAAACTAAGAATATGGATTCGGAAGTGGGGCGCGTCCAAGGCAGACGAAAATTCGCAGACGGAGTCATCGATCAAAGCAGCTATGTCTTTACTTTTGCCGTTCTTTATGTTTCCCTTTGGGATTTTATTTTAGTTTTCAGAAGTATGCTTCATGGATACACAACTAACCGGCTGGTCATGACAATTGTCGCAAATAGTTTCCAGTTTAGTGGCTGCTGAGTATGTGTAGCTTTTTCTCGTGCACGCTTATGGGGCATATTCAAGACACGGTATTATGTCTTCATTTGACAGCTACTTTTGTTAAACAGCGAGTGCTGACAATCGGGCGGACGGAAAGGCGAACGAGCGGCCGAAGGAGGATACAATGTGACAAAGGATAGCTCACACATATTATACCTCAGCCATAAATAGTTGACTATCAATGAAGGCAGTCGCCGAAATAGCAGTCGAACTGCCATTCATTCAAATAAACGGACAAACAACTTTGAAGATGGACCCGCCACGATAACCGGGTTTTTACGTTGCAACGACAAAGTCGGCAGGTGGAGGTGGAAATTCTCATGCCGAACAAATGATGAGCGGCACTGATATGGCTGGCTGCGCAGACTGTGCCCAGTAGACGAACGGCCGCAGCACGACAAGTGCGCCGAAACGGACGAAATGATTTCCTGGTTGGAAGGAAATATTTAAATTTTATTGAACTTTGATTTTTGGTTCAAATATTTTCGTGGCGAATTTGAAGCGCTGCAAATGAAAGAATGTCATAGGCTTTTCATGGAACTCGGCTGGCAGGAAATATTTTCGTGGATTATATGTTTTCATTACTCACATACAGACGAGAGATATACGGATGGGAAAAAGTCGCTGAAGAAGAGTTGCAATCAGCTTTTTTAAGGACAGGTCGAAACTAGGAGGGAAGATTAAAGTAGGAATTTTCTGTAAAAAGTTCTTCGTCAATCTTAGCTTTAGATTATCCAACCATTGTTGTGCTTTTCAATCAAGAGTGATTGCTATTAAAGATGCGGTAGATGTACCGCTATGAAGTTCCGTAACTTTCAAGGAGGAGTTCATTCTCTCCGAGAGCGGCTACACTAGCGCTGAGTTCGCTAACTGTGGGCTCAAAGCTAGTAAAGAAGTGTGTGCCCTCACTAAAAATAGCATCAAGCTACTGGTTATAACGGTATCGCTGACTACTGCAAGACCAATAAGCTAGACAGAGGCACCCTTGCCCCGCTCACATTGGAATGGAATCGAGTTGGATCTCCATTTGGGTTCTAGCACTTCACATCGCTTGCGTTTAGTAAGTTCTGGTCAACGACTACCTAATGTTCGAATGTGAGTTCTTTTTGGGCTAGAATAGAACACAGGAGATCTTCTGAACTACTTGCCCTTAGCAAAATTCATCTTGCAATCCAGCAGCCATTAAAATTGTGATAGACTCCAAGCAGTTTGTCGAGTTGTAACAGTCTAATCTATTATATAAGAGTTTAAGGCACAACAGCGGATCGGCCTTATAAGCTGCCCAAGTGAGATACTTTTTAGAATAGACTTCTTAACTTAATCTGAACTAACATGGTTCGTGATTCCAGTCTAATGAATTAGGCAACTGTTGTAGCTGATAAGAGAGAACTTTAAAGTTTATTATACCCACGTGTTGCTACTTCAAAACTTTATATGTAAACAGGGTTCGCGTTATAGCCTTGACAGACGGCAGCGTTAATCCGGATTAACTGCGCACTTAATCAGATCCAAATTTGTAGGTGACAGACGGCAGCTTTTTATAATATTTTCAATGAAAATTGATAGAAGATAAACATTACGGTTGTTAGCCGACCAATTTTTACCAAACCATTTTTAATTACAAAAGCATATCAACACATTATTTTTAAAACTGCATCATAACATAGAATTTTTATTGATATTATATTGAGAATTAGATAAACAGCTGTCAGGGTTGCTTGTATTTCATTCACAATAGATGAAAATTGGCCATTTTTAACAATGTTGCCAACGAAAATCTCACAAACTCCCTTTTTGAGAGTTATTTTTGATTCAGCAACGGAGTTAGCTTGGTAACTCCTGAATTAATACCCGAAAAATGCAATTAATCTGGTTTAACGCTGCCGTCTGTCAATGCTATTACAAAGGTTCTGTGGAACCAAGAAGGTCTCGGAAATTTTTAAAGCTTACTGAATTGCCAACTTCGTCCTTAGACCGCCTTATGCACGCTTTAGTTATAGGAGGCAGTAAAGGGGAAGTATCAATATAGCACAGCTTGAGGCTTGAGGTTCAAGTATCTTTCGAGAAATGATCTTGTGGAACAATAGGACTTTTTGCATAGTGGACCACATAACATTCAGAAGGATTTCAAAACTATCACATTTTGCTAATTAAAATTTCCACTCTCCACTTGCAAATGAACAATTTCAACACGAATCGAACTACATTTGCAATAACTCTGCCTACAGTCTGGATAATGCTTTTGCAATAAGGCTTTAAGAAACAGAGCAATAAACAAATATTAACAAAAGCAAAAGTCTAGCCGTTAGCCAACAACCAGCCAGCCACATACTCTTTGACACACACACACACACACACATTCGCTGATATGAACGCCAACGCCAACAACTGTCAAGCAATAAACAACACACCAACAGTTGGCTAAATGACTGACTGGCCAGCAGACAAGTATGCAACAACAGCAGCAGCAACAATAACAACAATAGTAGCAAAGGCAAAAGCAATAGCAATGAGTAGGCCAAGTTATTGCTGCGACTCGAAATAAGTCATCAACATACTCGCCATCGCCGGTTCTTTGGTCATTCCAACGCCGCTCAAATGCCTGTTTCTCCATGTGGCCATTGATATTGTGATATATCGGAGAGTAATAAGAAGGAAAAATATGAAAATTGTTTAACAGACTGATTGAGTTTCTAGACAAATATTTGCAAAAGCAAGAAATATTCATATCGGCGCGATTTTATCGACAAGATACAAAGACAAAAAGTGATATGGGCAGTTGGACACATGCTCGCATAGCATATAAATAGAGTAGGGGACTGACGTTGGTGGCAAATCGAAGAGACCCTACAGGAATTTTTGTACATAAGTCTGAATACAAATTTGAGCTTTTGGAAAGAATGTTTGTGTGGGCAAGCCAATAATTGAATGTGTACAGATTACCCAGAAGTATGTTTTTTTCAGACGTCGGTCTAAAACACTTTTACTTCTTGAAACAACGTTCCACGAATTCAATTAAGAATATTCGCAGAAAAGTTCTGATTCATATTAAAGATTTGGTTATCGATTTTACCAAGATTTGGTTAACGATTTTACCATGAAAAGTTGCGAAGCGCGTTTGTTTCAAATTTTGTGATCAAATTTGACCCGGACTGGATCATATAAAAGCTTTGGTTAGCGGTTTTACCAAGATTTGGTTCGCGATTTTACCATGAAAAGTTGCGAAACGAGTTTGTTTGAAAATTTGTGATCAAATTTGACCCAGACTGGACCATATAAAAGCTTTGGTTAGCGGTTTTGCCAAGATTTGGTTCGCGATTTTACCATGAAAAGTTGCGAAACGCGTTTGTTTGAAATTTTGTGATCAAATTTGACCCGGACTGGACCATATTCTTATCTTATATTATAACAGGCATTTGAGGGGCACAAAGCATTCAGTGAAGATCGTAAATTGCATCTCTATTATTGACCTTAACATCGAAAAGGTTAAGGGAGCCAATCCTCGTGTTGGCATCAGAGGAACAGATGATCGACTACAAACATTTTGGTTAATATTTTGAGTAAAAAGTGTGTCAATGCTAGACTCATACCGAAAGAGCGGTAAAATCGAAGTCGAGTTGAGGTGCCAAAAGGGATGCCTGACAAAATGGCTGAGAACCCTGCATTCATCAAATGCATAATTAGATGAATCGAGACTTGGGTATAAAAATATGACATTTAAGCTGTCCAACAATTTTGCGAAAGGCGCTCCAAAAATCAGCTGAAACCAAAAAAAAATTCGCTGAGGGCGCCAATGACCTTCATCCTAGCCAGAACATAAAATTTGGAATGGAAAATTGGAATAAGCGCTATTATGTATTGTCTACGAAGTCTGCCAGTCAGTGAGGCCTTTGCTAAAATAACTGAGAGATTGGCCACTGATTGCAGAAATACGAGAGTGAGTTCGAAAATAGCGGAAATTTTAAAATTCCCTCTTACCTCGTTTCGTCTTTGAACTAGCACAACTAATTGAAGACTCCGCTTCAAGAGATTAAAGATCAATTAAAATTTCATAATTAGCATATACTCTCGAATGTTATCGCTTTCTTAGTACTATTTTTTCAAAACAAAGAGACAACTTTTTAGGCAAGTTTAGTTATTAAGTCGTTGAGATAATTCAATCCATCGACTGACTGCCAGATTCGGGTAGTCCTAATAAACAAGTTTCACACTAGTTTGGGTACCATTTTCTCATTGAAACCTCATATTTTAACCTGACATTTTTATTCCTTTAATTTTTCTTTGTCACTAAACTAACTTGTAAAATCTATATACTGAACATTTTTGCGAAATAATTTCCTACTGGGTGCGTATCATATACTCAAGTACGCATGTAGCACCGTGTGTGTGAGCACTCAAAAGTCAACGAATATTTGCATTCAGCGCTGATATATCTACACATTATCATTATTGCTATCGTTGTTGTTTATGAATTGTATGTGTGATTTCGTTTTATTTACGATTTTCAATATTTCGCCCCTTCCGTCCGCTAACACCCGCGCTAGACATTTGAGCTCCACCACCCAATGGAGCTTTACTGGCATTTGCTTTGATCGCGCTGCCAATATGCGGCTACCGTTCAGTAGTCCGCCGAACGCATACTCATACGTCATATCCCACACACACATACATATATACAAATATATTATAAATACATATATGTAATGTGGCTGTGTGTGCGCGTGCATATGCAAATATTTTGCAGTAGTTACTGCTATTACTGTCATTGTTGCAATAATCGTCGTCGTCATACAAGTGCTCACTGTCAATAAGTTGTCATTTGGCTGTAAGCGATTTCGCTACTCCGCTGGACAACAATGCTACGTTGTGGGGGCAAGCAATCGGTGGAGTTTCGGAGCCAGCAAAACAAAAAAGCGGAGCAAAAAAATACCTATGCGATAGACCGTCGGACAGCTGAAGCTAGGTTAAGAGCTGTTCAGTTGGACGCTTTGAATGCCGGCTTTTTAGCTTAACGGCACAATAACTGCGGTACTTCACTACTACAACGGCTGGCACAGGCTGTTAAGTGGAGGCATTATTAGTTAGGAATATGTGTAGTAACAATAAACTGTGAATTTTGAATTGGTTTCTTTTCTATAACCGCATATTTGCATAGTTTAAATTGTTAAAATTTGGTGATCTATTATGTTAACAGCTACTAAATCAAATGATTGAACTAATATTATCTGGAAAGTGAATCAAATCCTTCGACTTGGGCTTATCGTCCTTCGAATGGCAATAGACTGGAAATGTTTTAGGCTTAAGCATTGTTTTTATCTTAGTCAAATTCATGTACTTAATGTAACGGGGAGTATCTTAATAATGTACTGGTAATCGTATTAACAAAAAATTTTAAATTTTTAATACCGCTGATATTGGTATTAATATAATATCAGTATTGGTATTAGGATTGGTATTGGTATTAGTCTTTATATTGTTACTTGAATTTTGGTATTAGTATTAGTAATAGTATTGGTATTGTTATTGGTATTTGTATAGTTATTGTCTTTGGTAATGGTATTGGTACTGTTATTGGTAATGGTATAGGTACTGGTATTGGTATTGGTATTGGTATTGGTATTGGTATTGGTATTGGTATTGGTTCTGGTATTGGTATTGGTAATGGTGTTTATACTAGTATTGGTATTGGTAATGGTACTAGTATTGGTATTGGTATTCGTAATGGTATTGGTACTAGTATTGGTACTGGTATTGGTATTTCTATTTATTTTGGTATATGTGTATTGGTATTGGTACTGATATTGGTACTGGTACTGGTATCGGTATTGCTATTGGCATTGATCTTGTATTGGTATTTCTATTTATTTTGGTATAGGTGTAGTTTATTTCTGTTGGTATTAATATTGGTAATGGTAATGGTATTGGTAATGGTACTGGAATTGGTATTAGTATTGGTATTGGTATTAGCATTGATATTTGTATTGGCATTGGTATTGATATTGGTACTGGTACTGATATTGGCATACGCATTGGTCTTGGTATTAATTTTGCCATAGGTATTGATACTGGCTTTTTGGTATTAAACTGGCATTGATGTCATTAATGATATTTTTAGTAAATGTAGAACCAGCTTTTTGTAATTAAAAGTGTTGATTTTTGTTTAGGCAAATCAATTAACTAACGGATTTGGTATTGTAATTGATATTAAACGGATATCTCAAACACTCAAAATTTGCTATGTTTTTTATTCAGATATCTGAAAAGTTATTATGTAAAATAATATATTTTTAAAACATCAGATATTTTATCGACCAAGGAGTTTATTATTCACTTTTTTCGGTGCAAAATATTACATATTTTAATAACAAATCAGAAACACCAATCCATGTACTGCAACAACTTGATATCCATGGTAATCAAGTGCGAAATATATTTGATCACTCGGTGAAATTGAGCGAAACAAATGGAAAGCAAAAATTAACTACCACCTAGTTGCATGTAGGATCTTTAAGCTGACAGCAGTAGCTCCAAGCCAGTCACCCACCTCTCCGTTCACAAACCGCACAACTTCCACTCAGCCTCATTACATCTTTAGACACGTCCGTAGAAGTACTTGTACACACTTCATATGGCGCTCACGTTCATTTCGCTTGCTTTGCCATTACCATCCATCTAGCCAGCCGTCTGTCTCTCTGTCCGTCCGTGCGTCCATTCATCCGTCCATGCGTTCACAATCAATTGACCATAAAAATGCAAATCGACAGCAACAATTCGGTACGCTAAATTGCAATAACATTAAATTGTCAAATAAATTCAACTTATCGTCATACCGTCGGTCGGTACACTAAATGGCCAGCGCGCCCGAGTCAAGCTAACTAGTGACCGAGCGCTATGGGCGAGCAAGTGACTATTTAAACCGCATATTCAGTTAGCCAGCTATCTGCCCCGATTGACTGCCCAAAAGTCGGTGCTGACTGCTCGGCCGAGCCGGTGGCTTTGTTGCTTTGCTTTTGCCAGCGTTGATTGGCCACTCAAATACTTAGTCGCTCGCTCAGCCCGGCTCGATGTTTGTTTTGATGCCAAAGCCAAGCCATTAGACAACCAAAAGAGACACCTAAAATGACGGCAGGTTTGAAGACTGTTTAGGTGGCGCTATCACCGGCCACCACCGTTGGACAACACATGTATTCCTGTATGTAAACTTATTCAACTGTTTGGAAGGTATTTCAAATGGTAATAATGGTAAATTACGGCAACTAAATTTACTTCGGTAGCAATGGAAAACTAGTTGCAACTTGAGACTACGAGTATCATGCCTTTCGATTGGTTATCTGATAAAAAGACATTCATATACACGGAAAAGTGATAAGGATAGTTACATAAAATAAAAATTATTGGACAGCGAATTCCAATATTTTATAAATGTCGAAAACTGATTAGGTGTCTTATCGCCTTTTCAGTTTGAAAGTCAATGTATCCAACTTTATGTCCTCATAAGAAAGAAAAATCATCTGAAACTATATCCTTTGTATATTTTACTACAGTCGTGATAATTGTTATAGAGCATTACATAAATTTTAATCCCGAGATTATTAGTAAGGTATCCATCTGGTTTAATATTTAGGAAGTTATCCAAATTTCCTCAAATAATTTGGAACGAGAAAAATTCGTCCGCTAAGATTTTGTAAAGAAACACTACTATGAACAATCAGATTGTGAAGGCTAGAAGAAATGTGTAAAGCAAGGCACCAAGGAAACAATGGAGCATCCCTTGTCCTCTTGTCCTGCATTGGCAAGACTGCGCTGTAAGTATCTGGGGTTCCCACGGTATGACACACTGGAGGTGGTATCGATAGTGAGGCCACAAAGTCTGTTAAATTTCGCGCCCAGCGCAGGCAACTTAAACTCATGGACCTAGTAACTAAATTCTAACTGGTATCGCAAATGACCAAAACTGCTCTATGCGTGGCTTATTAACCCACCAGATTAATCTAGCTTACCCTAACTTACTATGAGCAAAACATAGTAAGACTTTGTTCATAATTTCAAAATTCTTAACTTAGCCCTTCTTAAAGTCAACTTCTGGAATACGGAATTCACGTTTAATGTCTTTAAGTAACTCAAAACGGTTTAAATTAAAAAGTCTTACTATTTGTTGGCCAAAGTATCAATCGTAACAATTCTTTGGAACTGTTGTATGTATATAAAACTGTAGGAGAGAGCAGTTGGGCTATTTTATACCATGAACAGGGTGTATTAAGTTTGCCACAAAGTTTTTAAGAACCAGAAGGAAACGTCGGAGACCTTATAAATTGTGTACTACATAAATGATCAGCGATACGAGATGAGATAGCCCTCACTTTTCGAGATGTCGTTCTGAGATTTGCACACATTCTCTTCGTTTCAAGAAACTGCTTATTTGTCAGAAGCGATACCGAACATATGGCGTACAACTGTCATTCTAACTGACCGATCAAAATTCAGTTCTTGTTTGTAAAACTTTGTTCTTTAATGATATACCCTTACCAAATGCGGCTTAGATTAATGTCCAAAGTAACGGTACTATCTCCAAACAAATTATTGAGATCGAACTACTAAGACATATAGCTACCATAATAACTGTTCGATCAAAATCAAGAAAAATTTATTTTTATACCCCTTATGCTGCAATAAATGAAACTGTGAAAGATCTTATAGCTTCGATGCAGCCAAAGTTAATGTTTTCATTTATTTTAGTACACAAATGCCTTTTATAAAATATGAATTTTGTCAGAGAGGTTCCTAAAGTTTCTACACTATCAACATGATGAGGCAATATTAAAACCACTGATTTTATTCAAGTTTTCATTAAATTTTTTTTCACCGATTTTTTCAGAATCCTGTTAAGGTTTTAACTCGACAGAATCCAAAACCGGTAAGTCCACATTCCCTTAGAGACAAATCTCCTTGGATGTTTTTTTAGGCTCCTGTTTCTTTTCTAGGTAAAACCTTTCTCCACTTTATGTCTCCGTTGCAAAGAAGGCCTCGTTCCTATTCTTTCAAAAATACGTTCGTAAAGGGGGACACCTACTGTAACATTTATAAAAAATCGACATTTTTCATATTTCGATAGGTTATACCTTTAACAATAACATACTAAAATACTGGACCGACATCCCAAATAATTTGCTTACGCTCTTCTAGTGTAGCCGCTCAGTTCAATTAACTTTACCAGCTTGCCTTCAAACCCCCTTTTTTCTCAACACTTGGTGCATTTTTAAATTTCCTGGAGAGATTACAGTTGTTGCATGTTGTCCGGATGGACGAAAACACTCCAGTGACTGAATAGTAATTCGCGCAGTACCAGCATCGGTGGAAGCAGGGCGAAAATCCACTCCGAATTGGAAGGACCAAGAGAGCCTGGCTTCGCTT
This sequence comes from Bactrocera neohumeralis, assembly GCF_024586455.1. Lineage (NCBI taxonomy): Eukaryota > Metazoa > Arthropoda > Insecta > Diptera > Tephritidae > Bactrocera > Bactrocera neohumeralis. The sequence continues at coordinate 14,560,574 of NC_065921.1, forward strand.
GGAATATTTTTATTGGCGGTCCACGTAGCGAAAAGAAGAAAGACTGGCGCGCTGTTGTTAACTCGGCTATAATCGCGTTAAGCGTGTCTGCGCCAATTTTTTTTCAAGAAGAAGAAGAGAGTCAGGATCAATGTTTGTCCGGAAAGTAATAGGACTGATTTTCTTCTGCCGCGACTGTACCTCGGAGCGGGCGCGCACTGACTGGATTCGCTAGAGAGCGTTGGTAGTTAACGAACGAGCGGCTGATGAGTTGTCTCAGAGCCCTTAGAGAGTCAGGACAAACATTTTCGATCGACGTGTTTCTGTGAATGGTGCAAGTCGAAAATGCAACGTTCGTTAGACCAGATGTACGCCATTAAATTCTGTGTGAAACTTGGTAAATCCGGACAAGCCATCCACGCCAAGTTGTACATGGAAGTCCTCAAGAGACTCAAACGAAGGGTCAATCAGGTCCGACAAGGCATCACCGCCGATTGGAAGTTACACCATAACAACGCCCTGGCTCACATCGCCTTTCTTGTGAACAGCTACCTAACCACGGCCGGCATTGCAATGCTTTCGCAGCCGCCCTACAGCCCGAATGTGTCTCCCCTGACTTTTTTTGTTTCCTTGCCTGAAAAGGACAATGAAAGGCAAGCATTTTGAAACGACAGAGGGGATCCAAGCAGCATAAATCTCGGCTCTTAAGGCATTTCCGGAGAATGCCTTCCATGACGCCTTCAATGCTTGGAAATCGCGCTGGCAGCGCTGCATCGACGCAGAAGGAGCCTATTTTGAAAGCTTTTAAAGAATTGTTCAATAAATTTTTTTAATCGACTCAGTTCTATTACTTTCCGGACAAACTCTTTATATATATGTTTTATCCGAATTTTATTTAGACGTACCAAACTCAAAATATGGACAGATATAACTCATAAAATCAGTTTTTCCACAGTTTGTCTAAAAATATGATGGTTAAAAAAGAAAAAGTTAAGAAGCCTAATCTCGTGTCAGTTTCTCAAACTTCATTGGAACTCAAATGGTTTACTTAGTACAAAAATGTGAAATCAAAAGCCCAAACACTTAACTCATGTCAAATGCAACACTATCGATTAAGCTTACATACTTAATAGATATGTGCATAACGGTAGTCAAGTAAATGTTAATCGAAATTTACATATCCGCCATTCGCCAGCCAACATTTCACTGCAGTCACTCACTCACCGTAATTCGCTGAAACTTTATCCACTTGGGAATCAAAGTGAACGCCACATTTCCGTATCTACACAAATACACACACACATACACATATACAATCGTTAAGCAAGAGAAAATCCTCCGCAAGTTACAAGTGGCCAGTTGGTGTGGCAGTGTCGCAACTTGCAACGCCTCAACGTTGTTGTGCAGCAGAAAAAAATGAATAAAAGTGACAATACGCCAGTTTTTCCCACACAAGTTTTTATGGTGAAAAAATTGAAAAAGCATATGAAAATAAAAAATATATAAACATCAAACTGATATGTGCGAAATAATATTGTTTTTCAGTGCTTAATTAATTCCCGTGCGCCAACTGGCTGCGCCTGCGCATCACACGCTGCCAACCTGCCTTTGGGTCGGTGAAAATGTGTCGCCTGGCAATCGTGGCCACGCTGTCCATCAGGCGTGGTTGCGCCCATCAGCCGAAGGAAAAATCCCTCCGCGCTGCGAACACGTGTTGGCGTTTAGAGGCAACAGCTTTCCGTTTGTGTTTTCCTCCGCTGTTTTCCTTCGCTTCTTCTTCTACCTTTTTACACATTTATGCAAGCAAGGCAACTAAATTGCAATTGGAAGAAAAAAATTTATGTAGATACATATATAGATATGTATGTGTGTGTGTGTAGGTAAGCTCACAAGTGGGTATGCAAATTTTCTTGTGCAACAGGCAAGTCAACCAAACAGCCAACCAACAGTTACAGCCAATTTGCATTAACGACATAAATTTATTTGTTTGTCGGATGTCAGGCGCGATTCAGTCGAGAAATGCCTGACTTTGCGGCGCTGCTACAGTGGCTTAAGCTTGCCACACCATAGCAATGTGCGCAACTGTTGCTGCCAGTTCACTTGTGCCCACCACTGCTCAGCCATAGCTAGATTTCTATATATTTATTGTTGTTGTATTAGAAATTAGTGGCATGTTTCTTCCTACTTTTTTCTGTAACCGCGGCAACGCCTTAGCGCCACACCGATGCGTGCAACACAACAACAGTGGCAAATGCCACGCAAAGTGTGTTTTCGAACATTTGCATTGTTGATTTTAAACTCATGTTAGAGTTTGCTTTGTTTTTGTATATCTTTGCGTTGTTTTGTTTAATTGTTTTGTCAGCGCTCAGGTGATTTCTAATGTACGAATTTAAAACATAGTTTTATTCAATTAAAATTCAACGCTCCTTAGCGTGGCTATGCCTTAGTACCTCAGTTCCTCCCACAGCTGCAGAATTAAACACACTCAAAGTCAAACGTTCGGTCTTTGTAATGTCTAAAAAAAGCTGTCTTAATAAGGTATATCCTCTTTTCAAAAGTAGTACCGAGATATTTAGAAAATCATAAAACAAGGATCAAGAGAACAAGAAAATTTTTAAGGGATTACATGGATTTACGGGTTTCAAAAAATCGATTTTTTTATGCCCGGTTAATAAGATTTCTCGATAACTACTCAACCGATCTACATGAAATTTAACATAGGTCTTTGAGATACAATTTTTAAAGATTTGGACGAAGGATTTTTTTTCGATTCCAACTATTTGAAAAAAAAATATGTCGCGAAATTTTCATTGAAATTTTAATTTTTTTGTAAGAATATCTGCCACAAGTCCAATTTAATTTTTTTCCTTTGTCCAAGTTCTAACTTAAGGTTTTAACTACAACACGTATTTTTTCACTTAAGGTGATCCTTCAAGGAATTATTCTATCAACGCCGGTTAATATTTTTCCGAGGAGTCACCGGAAATAGCGACACAAAATATTTATTTTTATATTAGACAAAATTGTTGGAAAAATGCTGTTTTTTACTCAATGAAATTATAACTGGACCATTATGTCTTTTGCAAAATTCTTTACCAAGTTGCGTCATGATCTCAATCCTCACTTCGAAGAACCTACGAACCTTCACTTCGGTATGATAAAAGCTTTAGAAACCTAGAAACTTTTCACGGAAGAGATACTCTAGAGAGTTTATTTTATACTACCCAACATTCACTTTGAACATTTAAGATCTTATTTAAGATCTATATTGAATCGATAAAACAAAAATTTGGATGTTGTTAATCAATTTTTGATTTAAGATCTATATTGAATCAATAAAACAAAAATTTGGATGAATTGGTACAACCTTTTTATGTGTGTTTTCGTAACTGTTTGCATATGGCGTCAAAAGATTGTCTCTCAATGGACTCAACCGCGTACCCCAAAGCGACTTTTTCAGTTTCGAAAAGATAAAAAACTCACAGAGAGCCAAATCTGACAAATACAGTGGCGGAGTGATGACTCTTGTTTCGCCTTTGACCCGAAAGTCAGACAGAGTCATGCTAGAATGTAACGCTGCATTTAGTTCTTTTTTACAAGTTTAATATTGATACGTTTATACCCAAAAGATTAATTGTGTTGAGTCGATTCGTAAGAGATCACAAGATCCGCTGCGATGATTTTCAAGCACTATTTATTTAACTATTTCTATATCATTAAAAACGGTAGATGAACAACTCACATGAGGAAAGATTTCGGTGACTATTTTATCTATGTTTGCCAATAATATATTACTATTGACATGCCATATACTAATAAAGTATACCCTGAGTTTCATTAAGGTACCTCACATACAATTACCAATCATATAGAGTAAAGTCAGCAGAATGTTCAAAAACTATTATCTAACTTCCGCCCGATTTTATCCAATTTCGGCAGAAAGATGCACTCTTGTGACTTATTCTCTTTCATTGGGATAACTCACATATTGGCTGATATATGCGGTATAAAGCCAACCAGGAAGCTCGAAACTTTTTATTTTAGGTATATGGAGCATTCAACCCGTTTTTGATATTCATACATACTTTTATAAAGAAAAGATTATTTCTAAACTTCAGCACTACATCTTACACAATGACCGATATTCTCGGTAAAAAATCTGAAAACACATAGATCTTCGATCTCTCGAATTTATTACTACTTTATTATGTAGAAAAACTATAGATATTGGTATAATAATCGAGTGTGTACAAATATATTATATTATTTATTTCAAAACCGCAACTCTTAAGCCTGCTCTGAGAGTGACAACATAAAACTTTCAATTGCTTGCACTCTCATCGCCAAGGGTACATTATACTCGTATGGATGTGGATGTTGCGATTAATATCGGTAAAATAGATCTCATGTTCATATCTGTTCTTAAACTGATGCTTAGACGAAAATATTGCTTATACCTAAATGGACCTTTCTTTAGAACAAGTAATTTCTCGATCGCCAAAACTTATTATTATTTTTATGTTGAGCTGAAAGAGAAGGACTAAGGGCTACTGAATTGTGATGTATTAAACTAGTCTGTACTAATACAACTTTGAACTTTGAAGTATTAAATTCTCTAAGAAAAAAAATGTCTATTGTTCTAATTCTTCCACTCTCTCTGTCAAGAGTACGTTATATGTTGCTGTTAGGTACAATATTATCAAAATAGATCTCATTATCTGGTCTATTAGGAGTTTCTATTATACTGCTTAGACGAAATTCCTGCTTCGTTAAGCAAAGTGCGCACACGCGGCTTTCCAAAGTTAGCACTCTTTTTTGAGTGCTCCAAACAAGCGCTACCCTTAGTATAAGGAAATATTTGAATTAATATTTTCATGAAGCCACATTAACTTACTTGTCACTTGTAATAAAGTATTTCTATTTCATAAAGAAAGCTGTGTGAACAATCACTACAAAGCCGCCTGTAATATTTGCAATGGAATATTTGATTAAATCTTTCATACTAAATGAAGCCCCGATACCATTATCTGATGCCGTAGCAACTATAATCATAAGCAAATATTGTATTATATTTATTAGCTGAAACAGTTCGTGATATGAAACTTGTTTTTGGCAAATGTACTGAAACACTTCCGTCCATCGTAGGCACTCAACGCCTACTCCATATCAAATTTACTACTCTCCACTGCTCTAACTCGCACTTAATGCGCTTACGGCCAGGCGTAATGAAATGGAAAAGTCGTAAAAATGTTTATTAGCTTAATTTAATGTCAATAAAATTTGTGGTTTGCAACAAAGCCAACGAAAATAAAAATAAATAAAAATTATGAAATCACCGCACTTACAGTCGGCTATAAAAATATGTGTTTCTGCACGCGGCTGTGTGGGTAAACAAGCGTTGGACAATTAAAATTACAAATTGCAGCAAATTAGTTGGACTTAATTTACTTGGCAAATAACAGAAGTTTTTTTCGCGCGACTAAATTACATATAATAAAGTGTAACATTCGGTGAAAAATAAACAAAATATTGGTTTGGTGTGAAAAATTGTGTATTGGTTAGTATATTAGGCAATTGAGAGTGTTAGGGTGGTTAAAAAAAAAAAAACAAAAAAATATAAATCAAACAACTATTTATATTCGTTTTGAAGAAAGTTGAATAAGTTTTTTTTAAATTAATATTTTAGTAATAATTTTTTGTTGCAAAAACTTTTAAGCTCCGTATTAAGCTATTAGTAAAATTTAGATTTATTTGATAAAAATGATGTTATTGTAGGTATGTGCATATACATACATACATATGTAGGAACTTATAAAAAAAATTTTGTATAAGCTTTTTATTGATATTTTTTAAAGAATTTGCGTAAGTGGTTGCATAAGAAAATACAGTAAATTATAAAAAATGTATATACACAAAAAAAATTTTAATTATTTTTTAAAAAAATTTTGTAAATTTCCAACTTAGCTTTAGTTAGTCTTGCCAAAGAAATTTTAGAACTGAGAAAAAGTTAAAAAAAAAATCAAATTCATTAAGAAAAAAATTTTTAGACCCACCCTAATGGAACAACTACTTGTTATTTTATAATTTAACTAATAAATTGCGATTTAAAGTTGTTAATTTTAGATTAGATGCGTGTAAAATGCTTACAATTGTATAAATAAGCCTCATGATTGTAATTCAAGCACCCTGCAGGAAAGATTTGACTTTTTAAAAATATTAATATTTTTTTTTACATTTTTGTATTTTCAATATTTTTCATTACATATAGTTATTATTATTTTTTTTTTGTCTTAGAATAACCATATAACCCAACTCATTTTCTTTAACTAAACTACAGCAACTTTCGAATTAAATTTCTATCGATTTTCCTAAGTACATACTCCATGCGTATATGGTTGTCTGACTCATGCTACACACAATATATAGATACATATGCGCATATAAAAATACATATAATGCATTTTTTGTGTCATTAAGCAGTTAGAGGTAGAACAAAAACAACACACATTTGCATGCGTGCTTTGGTTCACCGGCAATTAATTTCAATTAGTTTCGACAAGTCGTTTAAATTATGTATGTACGTGCAAAATATAATTAATTTCAATGCCTAGACATGTTTGCATGTGTGTATGTACGACATATTTAATACAAGCTATGCGTATAAATCACAAATGAGTGTTGTTATTCCAATATACTTAATACGTGTGAACACACAAATATATCTACATACATATATAAACAGACACTTGACTGTGACTTCGTTAGTTAGTACATACATATGTATATACAAGTATGTGTGTACTTGCAGATATCTCCGAACTATTTTTTTCACATAAAAACCTCAAAAGGTGTACAACTCATTCAACTTACTGAAATTATTCAAATTATTTCCCAAATTTTCCAATTTTTTTACAGATTTTGGTGGCAACCCTGTGCTCGAAAATATCTGCTGCAACAATATTTTCTAAACTCATTTTTGTTGGTCTAGTATTTCATTTATTGCTCTAAAAATAAAAAAAATATTTTTCAAACAAATGGCAACTCTCCTACAAAATTTTTTCATCTTCTTAAAGCTCTTTAATCTAAGTCCCATACTTAAATAATTCCATTTATTTTAGTATTATTTCCAGGAAATTACTTAAAATATTTACCAAGTTTTCCAAGTTTTTGAAAAATTTTGTTGGCAACTCTGTTCTCAAAAATATTTCCGACAAAAACATTTTCTAAGCTCGTTTATGTTGCTCTGGAACTTCATTTATTGATCAAAAAATAAAAAAATATTTTTCAAAAATGTGGTAACTCTACTAAAAAATATTTCCATCAATTTGCCTTCTTAAAACTTTTTAATTTGAGTTCCATATTTAAATAATTTCCTTTCTTTTAGTATTTTAAATGATTTGAAATTTGTAATAGGTGGCAACTCTCCTTAAAAAATATTTAAGAAAAAAAATTAATGCTAACGTTCTTAAATTATTCACTTTTGTAGCCAATTAATGTTAGTTATTTTATTTTATTTAATTAATTAAAATAAATATACTACATGTACATATGTACATATGTAGGTGGCAACTCCGCTCAAAAATATTTACAAATAACTTACTTTGATTCCATTAATTCGAGACCCATTTTGTAATAACTGGCTAGTTGTATTATATTTGTCGCATTGAAAGGTGGCAACTCTCTTTAAAAACAACTCCATCTGCAAAACTCTTATAAGCACATCTCGTATATATAAATATTTTAGAGTTTTGTGGCTTGTTATTTTTTCGATTTAATGCTTTGAGACAGATGGCAACCTTTTCTTTATTGTTTTGAGCCATCTAAGTCCTATGGCGAATATAGATCATATGATTTTCGAAATGAGCAAGCAAAACTGTTCTGTAGATGGTCTATGAACTCAACAGGCTAAAATCCTAAGAAAACGGATCAGTCAGTCCTAATTAGAAGAACTTGTCTCTTTTTATTCTTTTTTACTAATTTAACCAAATTTCGTTGCGAACATACCTTTTCTCTAAGCTTAGAGTTTCAACATCATTCGTGTTCTCAAATATTTTTATAAGCGAAATATGTTTATATCTGGCCAAGAGCACAATGTATCGCAAGCAAAGAAGTCACTTATGATTTACTGTCGGGCTCATGCTTTAAAACCCCTTAAAAATATTTTCATTAGAGACTTTATTCACATTGCAGAGCTTTCCTTCAAAGTTCTCTATTACCACTTCAACTCTCAAACCATCATATCTCAAACTTGCCATGCTATCGCTGCCACATCTCATTAATAAATATAACTACGTTTATGAAGTAAAGCTTCGTATACGACTTTATAGGCCTCCATAAAGCACTAAAATGCTTTCCAAACAAAATCAGTGCGCCTGCATTGCACTTAGCAGGTTTGTAGGTGAACAGACAGGCAATAAAAGACTGCCGGCGTTGCCACATGAAAGTTGTAAAACCAACCGCAATTAAAGTGCCGAGCCAATCAAAAGCGAAATGCCACTAAAAATCTACAAACAGAAGTACAAAATGATAAAGTCACTAAACTAATATTGTTGTACAACAACAAGAGTGCTTAGCAGTGCTTACGTTTGGATTTATTGCCGTTTGGTTGAGTGCTGTGACAAATCAGCAAAAGCCATAAATCCGAGTGTGTACTGCTAAGCGCTTGCGAAGTCACAGCTAGCCAAAGTGTGTTGCACGAAAGTTAACAAGAATAATAAATCCAGTTGAATTTCGAATGCTAATTTCGGCTAAAATAAAATTTATTTTACATGCTTTTCGTATGACAAAAATATGTATCTGTAAATATACATACATATATATTTATATGGTGCACAGTTAACACCTCTTGCTGGCGGAAAATTATTTCGCTCTAAAATACCAACCGAATTGCAGCCATTTTGGAGTTAGTTTAATGTTTATTTCTCGCATTAAAACTTAACTGAATTAACTAAATTGTAAACTGATTATAAAGTTTGGCTATTTCGCAGCATACACTCGCAGACAGGCACACAGACACAAAAACAGCGAGTTGCTTTAGCATATGCGAGTGTTACGTATACGCAATGGTGTGCACTCAGCAATAGTTCAGTAGGAATGCGTTGGTGGAGAGTACATGAAATGGACATAACTTCAATATACATAAATATTGTGTATACAGAAAATTAAAGGAGAATTTCGCGCAGAGAAACATTTATAGCGTGTTGCAGTTTGTTTGCTTTTTTGTACGTCTGAGGCACTCATTTTACGATCATGGAACGACGTTTCAATGATCTCAAAAATATTGTTCTTCTCTAGTAATGATTTATTTCACAACAACTTTTTAAGCACGTTACCTTTTAACATGCTCCAACTTCTTTAAGTCCTCTGAAAAGAAGCTTTCCTGAAGATCGACAAAACAGACGTCCACAGCGGTGATAACCAGCTCTTCATCTCCTTTACTGTTGTAGACACCGCTTACACGGTTATAGGTTATATACATATATAGTTAACAATACCGCGCTAGTCGTTTCTTCTTTTCTCTATTCGACCAGTTCCATATACCAAGTGCAGCCACGTCCTTCTTCTCCTGATCTCTCCAACGGAGTGGAGGTCTTCATCTTCCTCTGCTTTCACCGACGGGTACTGAATCGAAAACCTTCAAAGCTGGAGTGTTCTCTTCCCTGTCTCCTGATTTGATGAACTATTTATGTTAATGTTGCCGTATAACTCGTACAGCCCATCGTTCTATCGACTGCGCTACTCGCCATTGCTAGGGCCATAAATCTTTCTCACAAACGCTTGACCTTTTATGCGATATTAAGGAAGTTTATCTCACGGTAATTGGTGCAGTCCTCCCCAGAATTTTTACATCGTGGCGGAGCACAATCGCGCTCCAGCCGCTCATAAAAGGCATCTTTGGTCATATCGTCTTTCTAATCCGTCGGGGTGTGGGCCGAAATCACAAATATCACACTCCACACTTTGGCTTCTTTATATGGCCACTGCAGTAAATGTCACAAGGACCTATTCTCTCTCCCATGAATCACACTTCTTGAACAGCGGGGATGTCAGCCATTACTCTTACGATTACATAAACCACCTGGGGTCTTTCATCCGAGGCTGTTGTTTCTTTTTCGTTGGGAGTAGTGAACCTCTAATGAACAGACGCTGCAACTAGACTTTAGCAAGAGTTACTCACATTTCTAGGGTGCGCGGCGAGGACGCAAGAGTAGGAATTGGGTATAACCCTACGTCTGTAACTGATTACCCAGAAGCATAAATATACCCCATTACACCCCACCTTCTTATTCGACTCAAATTTCTGCCCCAAGAGTGGCATTTTTACTAGTTCATTGTCTAATTTGAGTCGTTTGGCAATGGCGATGGCAAAGATCTGAACTAACGTCTTGTCATAGTAGTGGACGACGACTATTTTCGTCAAATGGGGCAATTCTGTATCGAACCGGCCCAATAATTAGCATAGTAGAGCCTTGTGAGCGCTTTAAATTTTCCCAGGTAGTCGAAGTAGACCACATCATGCAAACTACGGCCGACCAATAAGACAGTCTTTAATACAATCTGTGAAGAGGTCTCACTCCTTTGCTTGTTATCCTTCAGGCAGTACATGATCCACGTAATCTTTTGAGATGTCTACTGGCTCAGTTATCACCCGCGCCATCAATATGCGGCCTCTCAATAATAGATCGTGGACTTTCATCGGGTTATCTTTTGTTTAAGCAGTTTTCGAAGCACCAAGACCCGGCTGATCAGGCGAAAAACAATTGAAAAATGCTGTGCGTTAGAATCTGCTATCTTTATCGATTATCCAGTGAGAATTTCATGACATTTCATGGATAAAAAGTGTAGTTAATGCGCTTTAAGTGTCAGTATGTTAGTGTTATCGGTGAGAAAATGAGCTTCGAACAAAGAGCCAACATTAAATTTTGTTTCAAAATTGGTAAAACTTTACCGAAACGTTTCAATTGATGAAACAAGTTTATGGCGATGATTGCCTATCCCGTAGCAGAGTGCACGAGTGGTTTCAACGTTTTCAAAGTGGTCGTGAGGACATAAATGACGATCAACATGTGGACCAATCAAAATCCGTGATCACTGGAAATTTCATAGAAACTGTGCGTGAATGCATCAAAAATCAGTCGAAATCATCATTGAAATTAATGAAAATGGAATTAAACATCTCCAAGACATCGATTTATCGCATTTTGATCGAACCTTTGTTTGTTCAACACAAATTGACTGACGACCAAAAATTGCTCGGAATCCAACATTCGAAGGACATCTTGTGACCGATTATTTGACCAAAAATCACATTTTAACTATTAACCACTCACCGTATTCACCTGATATGGCACCGTGCGACTTCTTACTTTTCGGAAAAGTGCATTTGCCCATGAAAGAAAAGCGTTATGCCGACATAGAGGCCATTCAAAAGGCTTGCACCGGCATACTGGCGGCCATACCGGCCAACGAGCTAAAACACTCGTTCCACATGCTTTTGGACCGTGAAAAATGTTGTATTGAAGCAGAAGGAGACTATTTTGAATAAAATAAATTGACTTTGCCGAAAAACTATTTTTTCTTTTTTTTTTTTAAGATTTTAAATAAACAAACGCCGAACAAGTAAGTATTATACCATAATAAATTTCTATTGCAAAAATGGTTCCTTCAGACCATCAATGAGGTAAAACACTTACCGGACTGCACTCAAATATGGTGAGATCCGAGCTCAGCGCACAGCCCTGTACTATCACAGACGCTCATATAAAGATCAGCTCTCAGCTGTACAATAATAAGTAAGTTACGGCTGAAGATCTTAAATAAAGACGGAGCAGTCCTCTGAATTTTATTTCCTAATTCATCTTGAAACGCAAAACGAAGACATATTATATTTTACACAAGCTAGGCCTCTAAAAATTTGAATATAGTTTATGCTCCTAACACTGTAACAGCCAAATTTGCGTAATTACGACATCTTGGATTCCTTTCCGGCAATTTAATTTTTTAATAATGGAAATCGTCGAGTCCGACCGTCTTACATGACGCTGTTTTGATTGTCTAGGTACTGAGCACTGCACAAAAAAGCTGGTTGGCCATTTATGGCCATTTAGGTAAGACTGATTTCAAAATGTAGCTCGAGGTATGGATACTGCAAGTGCAAGAAAGCCTCATGGACCGAATTTGCATCTGCGATCGCTGCTAAATCGCAACAAGATCGTTCCATTTCTGAAGCGAAAACATGAAACGAAAACGAAGATAGTGGAATAGCTGTGGGCCAATGCAAATGATGACGGTCAGAAAGGATTTGCTATATGTTTGTTGGGAAGAGCAGGGAATCATCTAGTATGAGTGTCGGACTTGTACAATAAAAATTTGGATCGTTTGTAAGAAAGAATCGCGCATAAGCAGGCAGAGAATTATGTACCGCCAGGATAACATCAGTCCATACACGTCGATATTGTCCTGAAAGTTTTCTTTGGCGTCTGGCCACAAGTAGTGGTGGAAAGTACGCCTAAATTGGTGGTTGTAGAAACCGACTGTTACATTTTTTTGTCGTTAGGGACGTAGACATGAAAAACACAATGGATGGGAGTACTTTCAATGGGTTATGGAAAGGTTTCATGTGTCTATCCCACGTTCTGTAAATTATGTCATATTTCGCAATGTAAAGACTAGCTACGTAACTCACAATAAATACAGTCATTGTATGTAGTATACAGCTGTCGGACGTGCGCCTTTAAATATCAATCATTTTCGGTGCGGCTCGGCTCGGCTGCCAAAAACCGCCCAAACAGAGATGTGAAAAGAGTGTAAATCTTCCAGCTGCAAGGCGACGCACTCCCCGTGATGCAGACACTTAATTTCCACACAACGGCACACCAAACGCCACATTTTCCGGGACGCCCACACTGACATTAGCTGTAATAGGCGGCGTGCAGCAACGTGTTGCAAGTTGTGCGTGGCTCATGCCGGCAACAAATGTTAATGCGAATGATAAATTTCGCAAATAAACAATTTCATTATTTGATTAAGACGCCACATCAACGATTTGGCAAAATTTCATTGCAGCTGACAACAGTAACAGCAACAACAACGCGTGCCGCCTTTTGTTGCGCCATTGAGAAATTGCGCATTCGCGTGCGGCTTTGTGGCGCACAAAATGAGGAAGTTGCTGGCAGTTAATTTGCCAACAAGCAACGCACAAAGTCCAACAAATGGTAAGACAGCTGCTTTTCCAAGTCGAAATTTTAGAAGAAGAAGAAGCAGCATAGAAAGATTGGACTGAGCTATGACTGCCACAACAAGACTTAACAATTGTTGCATGCTGTGCTTGCTGGTTCACCAGCGAATGTGCCACACCACGTAGCATATGTAAAGCACCTAAAAACAACAATAACAACAACAGCAATAACGCTTGCAACAGCGCACGCTGTGGCAAGTTGCCGACCAACAAGTGGGTTTGCATTTTTGATTAGAAGCAAATAATTCAGAAATGTTCAACAATAACAAATACAACAACAACAACAATGGCAACGACGGCAACAACACGCGAAGCACAGAGAATGAAGCGGCAAAGTCTACGCCAGCGGCTTGGCGCAATCGATTTGCGTGTGGGCCGCATCCAGCCATTCTCGACTCATGTCAGTTGCCTTCGCTGTCCGTTTGCGCCCAATCGTGCCGCCTGCGTGCGTCTGACAGTTCGAAAATAATCGCCCGAAACGTCAAAGTTTGGCGCCCAAAGAGCCAATACACTAGATTGTATATTTGTCGGCGCGCCTGCGCATAGAAAGCAATCGCCGCGCGGTGCCGCAGACAACACAATCTTAACCAGTTCGCCAATTGGCCACTGAAACAGGTCCATTGAATGCGGCGATTGTTGTCCAGTCACCAGCCACGCTGCTGCTGCTGGCGTTTTTTGTTGCTGTTGTTGTTATTATTGTTGTTGTCTTGCGACCAGGAAGATAAGAAGGAAGCTGGGTGTATGCAAATGTGAGAAACTATTTTTGATATATTTGGATTTCGACTGAAATTTGAGTTTGATCTTTCTGCCTATGTGCAAACTTGCAACGCTGCCACGTGAATATGCAATTTATGTAGGCTTGACGCGTGGTCGGCGATGCCATCGTGCTGAGCTGGAGACAGAATTCAGCTGGCAGCGTTTTAAGATCATTCAATTCACATAATTTTAATACAATAATTTCTATATTTTGAGATTGTTAAATGGACGCTTACATACAAGTATATTCGTAGACTGTTAAATATATTAATATGTAGTTTCCTAAAATGCATATCAGAGTAATTATATGTGAAAGCTTTCAGGAATTTTTATCTGTAAAAGTATAAAATTTCATCACTGCTAATATAATAGTGGAAGTGTTTGTAAAAGCTTATCAGAATATTTGTAATGAAAGCTTTCGGGAATGAGCAAGTGAAAGCTTTCATTCAGAAAAGTATAAGATTTCATCACTGCTGATATATTAGTGGAAATGTTTCTAAAAGCTTATAAGATTATTAGAATATTTGTAGTGAAAGCTTTCGGGAGTTTTAATCTCTAAACGTATAAGATTTCATCACTGCTGTTTTATTAATCTGCGGTTTTCTCTAAAGCTTGTCAGAGCATTTGTAAATAAAAGCTTTCAAGTGCTTTCGCCAATTAATGTATACCTTTTCATCGCTGTTGGTACATTAAGAGACTGTTTCCTTAAATAAAAATGTTTATAAGTTTAAAGCGAAAGTTTTCAGGAGCTTACGTCTATTAAAGTATAAGCTATTACCCATTTATGTATAATACTAACCATACCATCTTTCAAAGGAGCTTTGAAATTTCCCAGCTCTCAATGATAAACATCGGGTATACGATTTCCTTTACCATGAAATTAGTAAATTAATATAAAAATACAATTATCTTTAATACTCGGGTTTATCGTTAACCTTTGAAAGTTTGTAGAAATTATTTGTCATTCCTGTCAAAAAAAGCTCCGCTGGCCGATATAATCGATATATTTTCTGCATATCCAGGTTTCAAACCAGCAACCTTACCAACAATATTTACATGCTGAATAAACTTAGCAAATACGCAAAGCAAACTATATTTGCGATCGTAAATTTACATATTTAGCGATACTTCAAAATTAAAAACTCACCCTCTGGTAAAATGTTGTTTCTTCCTTTATAAAATAACCGTTACGAAGTCACGTAAGCAACTCTTTTCAAAAATTCGTTTCCCAAAAAATTTCGTCAACTGCACGAGTTTACTTGAAGTTATTTCTTCGTTACACAGCAAATAAATACTTGGTTGACTTAATGTGGAAATTGCTGTGAACTCGGTATTTTCGGTTTCATTCGAGCAGCAAAAGTGTGAGAAATTCGATAACCAATTTCACTGAAATTCAATTTAAACGTACAACTTGGCTTGCTATCGGAGCAAGTTTCCTTAATTTTTATTTTCTTTCGCTACTTCTTGCTTCTCACAGCGGCTGCTGCTCGGCAATACTGCCTTGGTTACAGTTTGCCGCAGTTAGTTGCAGTTGTACAGTGGTTGCCGTACTTCCGGCGGTTCGAGTGTTGTTCGAAAATTATTGGCCGTTAAAATATGCTGCCAACAGCCAACAGGTCGAAGCAAATAATGAAAGGAGTGATGAGTGAGAGACTGTTGGGAAGAAGAGGGATAGCATTGTTTGTTTTTCAGCGTAGTTGAGACATACTTCCGATGGGGAACAGTGTTTTGATGGCTTTGAGAAAGTAGTTTTTTCGTTATTGGTTAGAGATGACCAGAAAGTTATCTTCGTTCGTTTTACTTGTTCCTACAAAGCAGTAAGACAGCCTTAACTCTTATTATAACTGAAAGTATAGCATTCTTAGGCGCTAAGTTTCTCCATATTCGCTTTTTATAGAAACGGTGTTCAAAGCATTGAAGTAGGAACGAATCCCGATTTTCTAATATATCAGTGTAGAGAATCCAGTACAAAAGCAGAAGAAAGAATGCCTTCCTACGAGCTCCAATCATAGTCTAATTTCGCCCGTTCAATGTGAGTTTAATTAAGTCCACCGATTGAAGTTTTTATACCTTGTTTGGCTTCCAGTAACCTGGACTCCGAATAAGAAATTAATGTTGAAATCACCATTAAGGATTTGAGTTTGCGGTTGTGACCATTACACCGTTTTATTGTGTTTCAATAACATAAGTTCTGGGTCTTTCCTTTTTGAACGCCGGATCGGCCTAGAAAATCAGTATAATCGCTTTCAGTAGCATTTCTTCTTCATTACTCGATGGTATAACTCGTATCAGAGTCAGATGAAGCTCAGAGCATTAAAAATACTCGAAAAAAAGCTAGACAACGAGATAACCACGGGGAACTCGTCGCGAAGACTAAATTATAAAGGACAGTTTTGTAAGCTTGTAACCCAATTTCTCTAAATAAGCATCAGGGCCACCAAAAACCAATCAGTGATCATAAATCATACTATATCTCGTAATCTGAGTACCCGCCAAGTCCAAACACACCACTGTAAACCAGCAGGAAGTCAAGTACGACCCTACGAACAACGGAACCCAAACAAACGGTTTGTTTGCGCCGAATAAACAATAGCCGCTGGCAGCACAATGCGTTCTGTGGGCGGTGCGGTAGGTGGCAAGTGAGTGAGCGGTCAACTACAACTATGTACAACCATGCAACCCGCAGCGTCGTCGTCCATAGGAAGGAAGTAGGTACACAGGACGTATACGTTACATGTGTTCGGCGCTGCTTAAATGCGGAAATGGTAATAAGCGCGCCAAAGCGGACGGCAGCAACTCGCAGCGCAACGCAGCGATAGCAGCGAAATGGGCGCATAAAGCGACGGGAAGGATTATTATTGTAAGCGAAGCGAGACGGAGTTTGGTGTGCCGACTGAAGTGTGTACTGTCTGAGACTTCCTTCCCGTTGTTGTTACTTGAAGCTTGCAACACGAACATACAATACAAGACTGCCTCTTCGATGTTGACTTTTCGCTTGGTTTTGTTGTTGCAATTTATTTTCTTATTTATTTTTATTCTATAGTTTACTCATATATTGTATTACAAGCTGAGATTATACGAAAATATGCAGAAATTGTGAAAAGCCGAAGATATTTTTTACTATAATAGTTTGTGGAGCTAGCATAATGCAAAGCTTCTTCATTGACTTATAAAACAAATGCTTACATTTATGTACTACTGTGTTTAAATATAGATATGTTATGTTACTGTTATATTATGCATGTGTTATGCTCCAATTCGTTTGCCGATACAATAGTTTATATGTATGTATATATGTGAGTGGCATTGTTTGTCTTCAGCTTGCTGAATTTTGTGCTTGTCATATTCTCGTAAATCATAAAACTTGATATTGTTTGATTTGCACAAATTTTGACAGCAGCAAAGCAGACGCTTGGAGTTATTTGTTGTACTGCGACATATGAAATATACATATGCATATACTTAGTATGCTTATATTGAATATAAATATGTTACATTTATACTATATAATACTAGCAAATATCATTTCATATTATTATTATTTATGATATACAGAAGTAAAACTGTAATTTGGCGTAGGAGATTGCAGTAGCAAGGTCCATCTGTGGGCTAAACATCTTGATAACGGTGAATCTTTGTGCTTCGAATGAATAAAATCGAGTGAAAACTTGACCTAAACCCCATTAAATGTTCGGTTCTACCCGAATTTGGCGCTTTCTTACTTGTTCCGAATAGTTTTATCTTCATAAGTACCCACACATTTTCGATTGAGTTCGCATCTGTCAATTGTAAAGGTCAAACTAATGAAGCTATGCCGTTTTTCATCTTTCTAGCTGCTACACAAGCGTCTCCAATGTTCTAGATCGTTGACCTCTTGAACTAATCCCAGCTGTTGATGCCACAAGTCCACCACGAATTGTATTCGTCATCCAAACTGTCTCTGCGCACTCCTCTGTAAAGAGCACTAGGCTCCAATCATCATTCACATGTTCGGCTGACCGCTCAGTTGGTAATGGTTTTCCGGTTGTAGCACGAAATTGGATCTAAAATTCCCTCAAGCGGTTTCTTATTGTATTTAAGGGAACATTTAATGTTCTTCGTGCCAATTTCCTTTTTTTGTTTGCTGCTTTCAAGGATATGACAGATTTAGCTTCGAAAATGTTTTTTTTAACTAGACTGCGTTTTGCTGAAGTAGCACTGCAAATAAAATTTATCAGGTCGTCCACATTTTTGAGCACCAAAAAGTGCTGGTTCCAATACGCTTTCAACTTTTTAGCTTTTTTTCAGCACTCAAGTAAGACATCATGGAACCTTTTGGATGAGAACAAAGAAAGACTGTTAGGAACTCATTTATTAAATATGAATTTGCGACTAAAATATATAATTTCTACAATTACATTGCATAATTGGCAAGGAAATCAAATATTTTGAAAATCAAGGCCTACGACATTTTCTAATTATTTTCTGACTCTTCTGATCCCACAGACCATTACTTTGGGATCTTACATGTTCGGCTTTGCCGTTAATTTGGCCTAGTTTCATATATGATTTCTTACATTTACGCCATTTTTGGTCACCAGTCTTAATCCGATACAAAAACGACATCTTTTTGTAGGGTTCAAGCGTACTTTTCAATATACTGAACTTTGGGCAAAAAATAGTAAGACTTTTTAATTTGAAGTTCGTGCGAAAACCCATTTGTCGAAAATTTTTTTTCTATGTTCATATGTCTGTCAGTAATATCTGTGCAAACGGTCACATTCAAATAATCATTAGTATTTAATATACGCTTGCCTTTCTGAAGTACATAAAGTGCATTCGGCATTGTTTTCGCTAAGTGAAATTATTCAAAAAAGAAGATCAATTAAATTTTGTGTGCGTAATCAAATTTTTGGTGCCGAAACGTTCAGAATCTTGAAAAAAGGCTTCGGTGATAATTGTTTGTCACGAGTAGGTGTTTTTGATTGGCACAAATTATTCAAAGAGGGTCGAGAACGCGTTAAAGACAAACCACGTCCAGGACGGCCTTTAACACTAACTGATGATCCCACGTACATAAATAAAGTAAAGGCGATTAACAGTCAAGATCTTATTGGCATCGTTGAAATATTGAAAGGATCAGATAAAACCATTTTGAAAGATCATTTGGGCCTAAATGAAGTGAAAACACGCTTGGTTCCAAAATCTCTCTATTTTTACGAAAAACAGCGTCGTGTTAAGTCTGAAACAACTTGCTTTCCGTTTACCAAGATATACCGAAACGTAATATTACTGGCGACGAGTTTTGATTGTATGCTTACGACCCAGAAACAGACGACCAATTAGCCGAATATCGTGGCAAAGGTGAGCCGAAGACGAGAAAAACACTTCAAAGCCGATCAATAGTCAAGGTTGTCTTGACAGTTTTCTTTGATTATCGAAATGTGGTGCTCTCCGAATTTCTTCCGAACAGCCAAGCTGTCAACAAGGAATGCTATTTGAGTGTTTTGCCTCGTTTCCGAGTATGAAGAGGCCGGAAATATGAGCCGACCACTGTTGGTTTTTGCACCACGATAATGCACCGTCGCATACTGCATTGATTCTTCGTGAGTTTTTCAACAACTTTTCAACCAATATCGTGTCACAACCAACGCATTGAGCTGATTTAGCTCAGTGTGACTTCTGGCTATTCAGCGAACTCAAACGTCCGCTCCGATGCAACCGTTTTGAGTCAATTGAAGACATTAAACGTGAATCGCTAGGCGCAATGAAGGCTGTTCCGGAAATTGACTTTGAAAACTGTTTAGAGGATTGGAAACAACGTTAGCACAAGTATATTGGGGCCAAGGAGGATTACTTTGAGGGGACGACATAAATTTGGAAGAATAAATTAAGATTTTTTATCATTAAAATACTAACAGCTGAAAAAAGGGACATTTGCTGTTGGCTATAGAGGATAAATATTATTTTGAGGGTAAAAAAGGCTTGAAGTTTACCATATCCAGAATATTAGATGACAAGATTCCTAGCTGTTTTCAAGAATAAAAATCACCATCATGCTTAAAAAATACCTTTTTTATTTTGAAAAACTCCTCGCGAGTCAGAAATTATAGGAAAAGTTTACACAAAAGTATGACATGCATTATTTTAAAAGAATGTATGCCAAAGAAACCATAAATGCAAACAGACACACGAGTTTATACACCCAACTAAGCACCTCGGACCACCCTCTCTCACCTCAAGCTCCACAAACAAGCCACTTAATGCTCGCACACGGAAAAGTTTTATATAATTGCATAAGCGTCTAAATATGTGTGGAATTCGTGCATGTGTATGTGTGTGTGTGGCATGACATTCAAAGAGCGGAACATGAAAATCAAAAACTGCATTTCCGACGCTTCAACTTCAATTTCCGAGCAAAGGAAACCATAAAATCGGTGACTTTTTCATTTCAACTCCAAGCTGAGATCGGAAGCCACACACACATGCATACAAATATCTAAATACGAACACAGTTGTGTGCCAAAGGACAGCAGAATGTGAATGAGATGTGCACTTAAGGCATTGCTGACTTAGCTTACATGTGTTAGTCAAAGCTAACAGAATATGGTTGTGTGTATATTCTTGGCTGTCGCTACTTGCTCACCATCAGTTAGCATTGCAAGAAAATGCGGAAAAAAGAAGTGAGCAAAATTATGTGCATAAAGTGCGCATAAATATTCCTTTTAAGTGCATTGTACGCTGCACGTCACACACACACACACATGCGCTGAGTGGCATGCCACACAGGCGGCACATTGCAGTGTCACCGTGACATTCGCTTAGGTGTTGATCCCGCTGCTCCCACTGGTCGCGCTGCTGGAGTTCTTACAAGGCATTGCGTTGCTTGAGCAAAAAGTTGGTGAAAATTAAAAGCATATTTTTATAAAATTTTCTTGCAAACGCGTGCATTCGAAGGTGTTTGAAGTAGGAAAATACAGAAACAATAACAATGTTCGTTTGAAAATTGTGAGGAGCAAGGCGGCAAGGTGGTTACTGCTGTGCGTGGCATAGCAAAGGCAGCGCAGCAGGTGCCTCTACATATGCGAGTGTGTGTGAATGAATGTATGTATGGTGGAGGGCATCGCATGAGCAGCTATTAAAATCACATTGCTTTGGAGCAAAAAATATATTCAACAAGATAAACCGTTAACTTTTGCTGCACCGAAATTAGATACCCCTCACAGGTGCATTTCTTATAACAGCAGTGTGATTCGGCCTAAACAAAATTTTGGAAACTGAGCGCATGACACTAGCCACCTTTTGCTTGTCCTGCTAACCCTTCTAATCGAACACCCTTCTCCCTTTGGTCCGACCCCATCGAAACAGCACGTTTTCTGGGCCTGCCGTTGGATGACTTCGATGACAAATTTTCTAATCATTACCACCCTAACGAGGATTATCGTACCCATTACAACAACAACAATAATCTATGCGAAATTTAATGAAGATATCCTTCAAAGGAGAAGGTTTTTCAGTCAAGAACTTGCAAGTTTGAACGATCACTTTGTAGGGCAGCTTTATCTTATAGTGATCCAATATCGACGACTAAGCAGCTACTTAGAGTGAAGAGGAACTATACAAAATTTCAGTCGGATTTCCAAACCTTTCCGAGCGTTACAAGCATCTTGGCAAACTAAATATACCCCATTAAGGGAATAAAACCACACACATCTGCTTGCAAATGTAACCCAATAGCAACTGCTACATATTTATGAAGTCATTTTTTTACACACACACACACACATGTGAACAGTCACATACATACAATCTCGTATTTGTATTTCTTTTTCCCTCACCGCCATTTACTCCGCTTTTTATTTGCCTCCCTTTGACTCTTGCTCAGCTGGTTAATGCAAAATGATGACGCGGCCAGCTGGTGGCTCAAAAAACAACCACAGCAACAACAAAAAACAAAACTAAAAATATAGCGTTACATACATGCAGCATGTTGCACTAAGGGCCACAATGGACGATATTGCCATTTAGCTTTGCAATAAAATAATGGGTATTATGACATTGGATGACTTGATTGTTGCAGAATGAAAAAAAGTATAGAATTAAATGCTGCTGGCTTTAAAGAGTAAAAGTTGCTGTTGAGAAATTTTGTTAAGAATATAAAATGAAACAGGCTGATTCGAACCGTTGAAATACTAAGGCCACTTAAGGGTATAAAGGAGTCTTTAGAAGAATGTCAAATATAGAGACTTTAAGCTGCTTTCATCACAATTTTTATGGCAAAAAGTCCAAATTCAGTTCGAATTCATGAAAAGAGGGCATATAAAGCCCAACACAGAGCAGTATGGCTCACGTGGTGTTATATAGCTGTATCCTACATCGTAACGAAGTAAAGCAACATTTTTATAAGTTTTCCATAAAAGAGTCAACCCAAACAGAGAGAAGCAATCCATAAAAGAGTCAGCCTAAACGAGAGAAGCAATTGAATTCAACTATTCTTCTCTTTGCAGACCTTACTTATAAGGTTTTTTCTGTCAAATATTGATATTGGTTACTGATAGCCATCCGATTATTTTCTGATTTCCCAAAAGTATATTTAAGAGTTATAGATTAAAGTATAATAACGGTCAAAAACCGAGAAATACAGCTTATATTTCCCTCAAAGCTCCTCACTTATTTTTCTGAAAATAAACTGTGGACTGATCCTTTAAAAATACTTTTAGACAGAAATATTGTTTCTGCAATTGGCTAAACTGGCCGTAAGAGCCAGGGACAGTGCGAGGTAAGCGCGGAAATAGAAATTAATAAGAGCTTTTGTTTGGCAAGCGGTGCATTATAGGTTATGATATTGTTCTTGCTTACTACAACTAGTTACTGGCCCTGTACGTCAGTATATTTCTCCTAATCTTACGAAAATTACGAAGAAATTAGTAATTTAATTCACACTCGCCTGAGCGAAACAAAAGGTTACCCAAACATGCAAAAGTCCAGTCATTAATTAAAACAATTTGGACTTTTTCTAAGCTAAAGTGAACACACGCAAGCTCTTATCGCAGTAATGTGGTGCGAAAATACACAAAAATAATTTCTTACACTATTTCACGGAAGTAACTGTATAAGACCACGAATTTTGTGGAAATTATACTTATAATATACCCTCGAGTGGACCGAAGTTGTACTGATAAATAGTGACGTTTTTTCAAACATTCTCCAATACAAAACTTCAAATGCTACCTTACATATATATGTATGCATGGTATGTGCTATCACATGATATTTTTTGGTATATAAATATTGGATTATAGGAAATCAAACCGAGTAGGCAATACCTGAATATGGCTTTCTCAATAAAACCTTTCCATCACATTTACATAAAGCTAACAACATGAAAAGTATTTCTGTTCAAAGGGACAGTATCGAAAAGCTCAAAAAGACTTGTGGCACTGCTTTGGGTTCAAAGAAAGAGCCATAATGTTGTAATTGATTTAATTAAAATTTTAAAATACAATTACTTTTACACCATTCCTTAATAGATGGAAGTAATTTTAACAAAGAGTGTGGAAATTTTTCCTAAACTTTCTTTCTCTGCCTGAAGGATCGAAAAATCATTGAAAAGTTTGTCTATTGACGTCAAGAACTATTTGAAAAATCTCAGTAGTGTTATTTTTGTAGTTTTCGATTACCCAAAATATAATTTTTGATGTAAAGATTTTGATTTTCTGCCATGAAATAACCAAAAGCATTGGAATCGGAGCGATCTTGAACTCTATTACGGTACCAAATTCAATAACGTCCGCTAATGATGGAAAGAGTTTTCGAAAATGGTTTCAAATTTAGATAATCCTGGTATTATGACCACTACTCTCAATACAGTGGAGAATTGAGCATCACCAGAAGGTCTGGGGTTGACCCCGGAAAAATGGGACACAACTCTCTCTCTCAAGAACCGTACCAAGTACCTTAGAGTAATCTTGGACAGCAAACTACTGTGGAAGCACAACTAAGAAGAAAGAGTGAGAAAAGCTACTAATTCTTTATATGCGTGTAGGCAGATGCTCAGCACAATCTGGGGCTCTCTCCTTCTCTCACACTCTGCTGTGGAGCTTTAAGACCAACTCCAACGACGGCTCTTGTACTGGTACCAAACATGCCACCTAAAGACCTCTTCGTCGGGATGATACAGGAGATGCAGGAGAGTTTACATATAGAACCTACGGGCATAGCTACCGACTACATGATCCCACTATTCAACTGGGAAAGAAAATTCAAAGTAAACATAGGAAAAAATAGCTGGCGTAAAGGTATGTTAGCTACGCGCAACACTCTAAACATCTGTATGGATTGGTCGAAATTGGACAATGGAGTTGGTGCGGGAATATACTGTCCAGAGTTAGGCCCTTTAGGTTCCCGGACCACTGCAGAGAAAATGTAAAAGTCATGTGTAGAACGGTAGATCGGAAGCACACAAAATTCCTATTGGCGATTGATAGAAGAGACTGTAGGAACACGATTACTAACTGGTCACTGTCTGGCTGTGACACGCGCCCACAGAATGGGGCTGACAAATCGAGAAGACTGCAGAAAACGTCTAGAGCAAGGCACCAGAAACAATCAGTGCATCTCTTGTGCACTTTTCCCGCATTGGCAAGACCACTCTGTAGGCATCTGGGGTCCCCACGGTATACACTGGAGGAGGTATCGATAGGGAGGCCGCAGGGTGTGTTGAAATTCGACTTCGAATGACTAGTATATGCGTGGCTTATTGGTCTACCAGATTAACCTAGCCTAACCTAAGAGAAAATTTTGAGAAACAGTTAAACGACATCCGATATAAAACATGCGTTAAGTGTCATCCAAACTTTATGAAGCATGTACGATCATCTTTTCGAAAACATTTACAAAACAAAAATTCGCTATCTTCTCGAACAACTCTCGGCATTAAAAAACATGAAAAATTTCAACTAAAATTGAAACATTAAATTGTTTAAAAAGATATTTTTCTTGATATTGAGCGATCTATTTGTAAGGCTGCTATATGCTTTACTAATCCGATTTGAATATTACTTTCACAAAGAATACTCGAGATTCATGATCTTAGCAATCAGTTTGTATGGCAGCTACATCCTGTAGTGATCCAATGTCGGCAGTTCGGACAAATTGAGGAAAAAAGCATGAGCTAAATTTCAGATCGATATTTATAAATATGATAGACGAATTTCCATCTATACAGCCGGACAGAATAACATACTACATCGACTAGACTCGTCATGCTGACTATTCATAAGTTGATGTACGTTTCCTTATGAACATAAAAAAAAATCATAGCAAACTTAGGTTACCCTGTTAAGGGTAAAACAAAACAAAATTAACGAATATTGGATCACCCCGCAAGTGCCAGGAACTGGGAAGAGATTTTCTTAATAATTTTCATAAGCCTACACTTCCATGACATCCAAACAATTTCAGCGCGTTCATTAGTCATTTCGACATTTCATCAGTCATCGTGTCCGTCCGCGTGTCTGAGCATGCCACATTGCCTGTTAGCAAACAAATGAGTGCCTCGCAGCCAATGGCTGGCCGCAAGTGGCAGCTTGCATATGTCAAGCGACTGAAATCAAAAAAGAAAGCAAGAAAACATTCTAAGCCGACAACAAAAACGCCAAAGGCAACAACAAAAAATTGTTTCTGTGTGTCCAACAGCTGTGCTGTTTATCGACGCCATTAATAGACGCTTTTACTTAAGTTAATCTGGTGGTAATTATGATAAGCCGATGGTGAATGGCTCTCAGTGTGTATGCCTGTGTGTGGTGAAAACTAGAAGAGCGCTGAGCTTCTTTCACATTATATATTTATATGCTTAACATAGAAGCATTTTCAGACACACATACGTATGCCGCAAAGAATTTGGCGTGTTGCTCCAATTTCTCAACTTTATCCTTGCAACATTTTTTCCACTTCCTGCCACGACTTGCGTGCCACCTTTTTGCGTGACTTTAATTATATGCATACCTACAATTACGCATACACACATACCTACCACATATATACACGTGTGTAAGGTAGTGCCTGCGCCCCGTAACGCGCAAATTGTTGGCGTTGTTGCAACATATTTGCCACATTCATGTTTTCATTTATTTCATCGTTGTCGGCATTGTTTTCACTACAACCGTTATTTCTGCTTTTATACCTACAACTATTTGCCAATTACTGGTAACTGTTGTTAGTGTTGTTGCCTGTGGCATGTTGTTCACCTTATCTGAAATGACTTCATGTACTTTTCTCTATTAAATTTACACTCTGTTCTTCGTTTGCCTTCATTTCGTATGGAAATTGCGAGCAAGCCTAGTCGACAACAACAACAACAACTAAAACAATGTGCAAAGTAACAATTAAAACAAACAATTTAGAAGAATTTAGGCAGCGTGTTTGACATGCGTGAATGGAAATGCTAAAATGCTTTATCCGCGGGGACATTTAAGGTTAACGGTAATTTACGTTTTTTATGTAGCCAGTTAATGACCTTTTCATTAACAACTCTCAGCAATTTTAGTATGCGATAAGATAAAGATTAATGTGTAAATAGAAAAATATGTGTAGAAACTAGTAGTGTCTTTGATGAAGCCCGGGAGCTTAAAGGAGATTTAGATGCCGACAAAATTAGCTGGAAGTTATGAAAAAGGGCAAATACATATGTAGTTTTACGGAGAGCAATCGTGTGTTCGAAGCGAGAGTAACACGTCAAATTTGCAAGTATTACAAATCAAAAATGTAATTGAAACTCTCTTCACTAAAAGACTTCGTTTGAAACCGCAAAGGTGTAAACTATTTGCTCAGAAGGCATTATGTTGTTTATGTGTCGAACTGGAGGCCTGCGGGCAGCCTCAGCACCGGAATCGAGTGCGATGGACAAACCTGTCTTTCATCTTAATCCTCATGATTACAGAAACCACGAACAGAAATAAAGCAATTCGACCGCATAAACCGTTGACGACCTTTCCAATGAAAACGAGGAAAGAAATTTAAACTGGAACATTCACACGATATCAGAACTATCACGATTACACGAGGTCATCGAGGGAAAGTCAAGCTCAGCGTCCTTGGCCTGTTTTATACTAGGTATCCAGAAAGAGGCAGCAGTTATGGCGGGTATGCATTTTCTGTATTCTGGCAATCCAAGTAGACAACCTCTAGCGAAGTTGACATTTTAATATACATATATGTGGAAGTAAAAAATCTCTGGAATCATGGTATATTCAGAAAGTTACTTTGAACGGCTTATACCAGTTCATATCCGACATCGAAGGTCCTTATAGATAGATTTTTTGTTTTTAGCAGTCACTCGACAATCCTATAGTAGAAAATTAGTTGGCCACAAATACCACATTTCGCTGGCAAATAACATTATACTAGACGGAGGAATGGAAGGTGTTCCAGCGTTTTGTCTACTTCTCTGCACTTTTGCTTGTTTCGTCATTACTTATGCTCATTCGGCTTACATGTGATGCCAATAGCCGCGACCTGTCATTAGGCCAACAACTGTTCTACAGTCCTTCAGAGATCTTGTGAGTAAAAAGCATACGAGTTATCATCCTATTGGAAGTTTCAGTGCATTTCGTTTTTGGTGAATTCCGTATTTCTAGTACTGGTTCGGTAGACCGACGGTTGACCGTTTTTCGGAAATCCTTCGTGACGTCGAACCCAGTATATACGCAGCATCTTTCCGCCAGGCCGCTACATCTACCGCCTCCCTGCAACTAGCAGCTTAGCTATCAACTTTGACTAACACTTTTGAATATTTCAAATATTCTAAAAATTTCGGACGAGTTATATCTTACAAATATTATGAATTATTCAAGATACGATCTTATTAGCTTTAACGGTTACTATTACCCAATTTAAGTTAGAAGAGGGTTAAGATAATAGACATAATCTCAAAATGAACTAAAAAAACCTTATTAATTTGTCCCTCAGTTTTTAAGATATCGATCTGAAATTTTGAATACTATATTCTCCCCCAAAAAGCTTCTCATTTTTGAAATACCTATATCAGATATGGCTGACATACAAACTGAACAATAACAATCAAGCTCTTGTATGAAAAACTTGTTTATTTGACGAGATATCATCAAGAAAATTTACATAAATTATTGTTGAAGGCAATACTATTATCTCCGAACAAATTGTTAAGATGGAAGAACGAAAGCATATAGTGTCATTCTCCACAAATGATATTTTCAGAAGGTTCTTTATAGCAAACAAAGTGACGTGAAAAAACTAACAAAATGTTTTCCATTGAATTCAAACCTTTGGATTGTTAAGTGTTCAGATTTAGTTATGCTTGTAGTTGCTTTAAGGAATTCACCTATCAAAATTATTATGGAGGAGATCAAAAGCCTTTTGTATCTCTAATCGAAGATTACCTTTTATATTGCATTTCGTGTTCTGATTTCTTGAAAGTCAGCTGCCAAAAAAAATTACTGTTCTACGTTGTTCTAGAGGCATGGTTGCGATATGTCCACTTTTTGGACAAAAAACTGCACCCATTTGCTTGGAGTTCTTCTTTTGTTGGTTTCGACTCATCTGCTGTTATCATTCGCAAAACTAAACGATGAATCACCTGCCAATGTCTTGCTTTTTTGAATTGATGCTAATTCCACCAATTACTCTAAACAACACAAATAGCGCTGAGTTGCATACTATTACAAATGTAAAAATTTATGACAGAATTATGAGTTGCCCGATTTCAACACTTCTTCTTTGCCGGCGTAGACAACGCTTAAGCGGTTAACAACAGCGCGCCAGTCGTTTCTTCCTTTCGCACGGTGGCGCCAATTGGAGATTCCAAGCGAAGCCAGGTTCTTCTCCACCGGTTTTTTCAAGCGGAGTGGAAGTCTTCCACTTCCTTTGCTTCCCCCGGCGGGTACTGCGTCGACATAACCTAGCCAGCGTAGCCACTGTGTCTTAATTCGCTGAACTATGTCAATGGTGTTCTATATGTTATACAACCCATCGTTCCATCGACTACGGTATTCGCCGTGGTCAATGCGCAAAAGATCATAAATCTTCCGCAGAACCTTTCTCCTTCTGGAGGATGGAAGTATATGTAGCAGTTCACGTAAATGAGAAAATTTTTCTGATTGTAATTCACTTAGGAATGAGCATAAACGATTATTTTACATATGGTTCAAGCAGCTCCCGACTTCCGGCCCTAAACCAAGTATCCTCTGGGTAGCCAAAGAACATCCGTTTGAAGAGGAGCTAAGGTGAGAAGGCGAACTATCCCTCGCCGGGGTAGTGAGGTAGATTTGCAATCCGCCACGTCAAAAATCCAATGAAAAGTTATAAACACCCTCGGAAGAGAAACCCCCCAAAGGTTTCAGCACTATTGATGCAAAATTCCGAAATTTAACAAGGAACCATACATATGTATGTATGTACTTTTACCAATTTTTGTAAATAATTATTTATACCACAGGATACTGGAAACAAAGAAGTCTTACTACTGCTTTTCTGGAAGTAAAAACCTCTCAAGATATTTACTACTGTGTGTATGTATGTAGAATATCTTTTTCATGCTGTTGCTGTTGCTGTTGCTACTTAATAATTAATTCCCTTTAAAATGTCCATATGCCCCAATCTACACTATTTACAGCCTAATTAGCTATAAACTCCGCTAATAACATACTCACTTCCAGACTTGTGTTGTTTGCCCAAATGTGTATGTATGTATGTATGTATGAAATTATATAAATAAATAGAAATGTCTTCACTTGCAACTTTTAATCATTATTTGCACTGTTCCAAGCAAATGAAGACAAACACTGCAGACTTGCTCGTGCATACATACATTTATGTATTTGTATGTGTGCATAAATATTTATATTATCAAATATTTACTTACGTATATACTTAAGTGCATAAGTACTTGAGGGAAGTGTAAATTCAACAGGACAAATTTGCTGTGAAAGCGTTTGAGCTTACATATCTACAAGTAAACACATAATTATGAAATAAATGTGTAAATAATGGCCGTTTGAGACAAGTGTGCGCAAATACATAAATATATAAATACACAAACACAAGATACAAGATACAACAAAGTTATAACTTTAACTCTTTTGCTGGTGAAAAGATAACAAGAAGACTTGGATATTCTGTATACGGATGTGCTACTATGTCTAGATGTACTTGAGTCTAAATACGCTACTTACTTCCTTATTTAACATTCTTATTTTTATCATGCATCAACGTACACATAAGTGATGCATATATAGACATTTATAAAGCTGTACCTACCAGAGTTGCCAATCCATCAAGCAGCATCTACATATGAGAAATAGTAGTCAAGCATACAGTATTTAACGCAAATGATTATCTTGCAACAATTTTATTGCAACTTGTTGAAAAACTGTCTGTACAACTTTGCTACATAGTCACAGCTGAAGTTTTTTGTGTTCGTTGTAGGGCTTTGAGTATTTTCTGATGTTTTCCTACGTCCATACGCGGTTTATGGGCCGGCGACGTCATTGGGCCGTACTTCTTTCGTGATGATGAAGACCGGCACGTTACTGTGAATGGAAATCGCTACCGCTCAATGATAACCGAATATTTTTGGCCCTATTTGAACGGCCCCACAAGCCACACAGCGAATGTCACAATCGATGTATTGAACACCAAGTTTGGTGAACGTGTTATCTCACGAAATGGCCCAATCAGTTGGCCGCCTCGGTCGTGCGATTTGACACCGTTAGACTATTTCCTGTGGAGCTACGTCAAGTTTATGGTCCATGCCAACAAGCCAGCGACGATTGATGAACTTCCTACGAACTTTTTGGTCTGACCTTCATCAGCACTACCTCAAAGTAACTTTGTAGTATGTTCCATGTTGCTAATGTTCCAGTACCTCTAGGGTCCATTGGTTCAAGCAAACCTAGGAGGAGCTGAATGGTCTGGGGCAATTTTGGCGAATTAAGTTTCCAGCAGCCCTCCAGCAACGCAGCTCGTCTGCCTTTTCGTTTCCTTCCATTCCTATATGACCGGGTACTTAGATGATATTGAACGAGGTACCTACTGAAAGTCTGGTTATTGTCTGCTTTCTTAATCTAACGCAGTGAGACTAAGTATTGGCGCCGCAAATAGCTTTAATTACCGCTTGGCTATCCAATAGAAGGTTTATGGACCTTGGCCCTTGGTACAAAGTAGAGTCCCACTTAGCACCACAATTTCGGTCTGAGAGACTGAAAGCTACCTTCTATGTATGGATTACTAAGTAGATGTTTATTGAAATCTCCGGAAAGCAATGTTAGAAATTCTTATTACTAAACCATATTCTACATATTATGTTTCTTATGTATCAGCATTTAAAAATGTACCCCTAAGAGCCAGCCATGTTTTTACATACTAATTACATAAAAAACGAACAATTTTCACCCAAAACCAAAAGTATAAAAATTGCAACCAACTTCTACAATTTGCATTCAACAAGATGTAAGAAGACAATTGACAATTTTTGTTTGCAACACTCGTCGGAGATTAGACTGCCAACCAGCTGACAAGACATTTGCTCTCATGTTGCAAGCAAACAAAATGTCGAGCGAATGTTTAAATAGGCTCGA
The DNA here is from genome assembly GCF_024586455.1 of Bactrocera neohumeralis. Lineage (NCBI taxonomy): Eukaryota > Metazoa > Arthropoda > Insecta > Diptera > Tephritidae > Bactrocera > Bactrocera neohumeralis. The sequence continues at coordinate 14,592,137 of NC_065921.1, forward strand.
GCATGACAATTTTTATATCTAAATGCAACATGTTTCTACGAGTGTGCTAACCATGCAAACAAATATTTTGGGAATACCATTGAGTGCACGATTTGTCAGCCAAACCATGTGAATGCCCTCTGGAGAACATTAGACGCTGAATTTTTGGATTCTTTCAATTGACAATGAGGCGGTGGCTTAGAAAATTAAACTTGAGGCCACATATGTTTGAATTGAGCGAATTTTTATTCGACAGCATACCTTTCACAATATCCAAGCATCAAGAGCAACTTCTTTATTTCCCAAGTTGCTTTGTTAACATGGCATATACTATATACATGCATGTGTCTAATAAACTTCTTATATTGAGCGGCTTTGGGTTTTACACAGGTGCCAACGGACATTCGATAGGTTAAGCTGCGAAATTGACAATCAAAAGAGGCAAAATAAATTATCAACACTATATACTATATATGTACAATATAATATTAATAAATACTTTTGTTGATGTATATTTTTGAGGTCACGATCTTTGTCTTGGTTGTGGAGAACACCCTGTTCGTTAGTTGGAAAACTAACGGGCGATCCAAGTAGCTGTAGTTTTTTCAATAGCCTGCCATGTTATTTTTTTCAGTATATTTCATCACGGAAAGGCATACGCCTGAACAAAGTTTACGAATCGTTCAACTTTATTGCGAAAATTCACGTTCTGTAAAGAATATGTTTCGCGTGCTTTACTCAAGTTATGGACAACATAATCGGCCTACCGAGAGTACTCTTTGCAACACCATTACATATCTTGAGACCCAACTTTCATTATTGGATGATATTCAGCCGAATAGACCACGTCCAGCACGCAGTGAAGACACTATAACAGCCGTAGTGTCGGATAGTACACACGAAGACCGTGGAGAGTCGATTCGGCGCCGATCGTAGTAACGCGGACTGATGTATGGAACGACTTGAAAGTGTATAAAATACAGCTTGTATAAGAACTGAAGCCGCTCGACCTTCCCAAGCGACATTGCTTCGCTCTATAGGCTCTTGACGAATTCCACGAAGATTCGACGTTTTCGAACCAAATTTTGTTTAGCAATGAGGTCCATTTCTGGCTCAATGGTTATGTAAACAAGCAAAATTGCCATATTTGGGACGAAGAACAACCTGAAGAGACTCCATTCTGCTGCCATCATCGATCTATATTTCTTCAAAAATGATGCCGGTGAGAACGTAATTTGACGCCTGAAATTGAAGCTCGTGATCTCGGCGGCATTTGGTTTCAACATGACGACGTCACTTCCACACATCGCATCAATCAATTAGATTAGATTACTGAGAGAACTCTTATTTGAGCAGATAATTACACGTTCGATTGGCCACCAAAATCATGTGATATCACACTGCTATACTTTTTCCTGTGCGGATGTTTAAAGTCTTAAGTTTATACGGACAATCCCGCTTCGGTTTAGGCTTAGAGCAAAACATCACGCTCTCGAACGAGTCATCGAAAATAACAGTCAATAGATGAACCATCTTAGACGTAGCCACGTCCAACATGTGAAAGAGACCTGTAGTGCCCTGTGCAAAATGGCACGAATTGCCGAAATATGTCTCTGGAGAGGTTAATTAGTGAGGCTGTTACCACACAATAGCAAATTACCCTTACGCATGCCTTTAAGTTTTTACCAACATGTTTCGCCTTCCACTGTCTCCTCCTTGAATAGTAGCATCTGGTCCACTTCACATCCAACCGCATTATAGGATTCCAATCTTACCGTTCTGGAAGCAGTTGCAGAGCGGATAAGCACTTCAGCCAGTTCTACACGTTTCTGTACCAACAGAGATTTAAGATCGTAGGTTGAGATCGCTTTGACGGCCGTTGGACATGTACACAAGGCCCCCAATGTTTCAATACTTGAAGTCTTACCGAAGTCTGTGGTGTTTTCAATCACCACACCAAAGCTCCATATAAAGCAATGACATATAGTACATCCACCTGATAATCCTTGGTTAGTAGCCATAGGATTTACCAGCCAAGCGATAGCACATCATGAGATCTTTCGTGCATTTAATCTTTGTTAGATCCACACGTTTGTTTCGATGAAAAGAACTGACCTAAACGCATAAGGTCTGTTGGCAAAGAGTTTGCAATTAATAGGCTTGATGGTCTGCAATGAGTCTGCTAACATTCTTATCAGTACTTTTAAATGCTTTCTAATGATTTTAAAACTTCAAAATTTCCACCATATTGTTAATAAATCGAAGCAACCCACCACGGCTGTCCTATTAACTACGAGTAGCTCGAGTTCGGCTTTTAAGCTATTCGTGCAAGACTGCGATTATCAAAAGAAATGTTTCTGAAAGGCGGTCCGAAAACTTTTCTCACTTGCGTGATCTTCTGCACATCACTCCATCCTCCAAACATGACTCTATCCTCTACTATAACCGCGTAAACGGTTTCTACGCAAGTAAAGAAGTTTGAGTTCTCTCAAATTCTAACCAGAAAAAAGCAGTCCTATAAAATGAAGCCCAGCTAATCAGGAAATATTAAAATACCTATAAATGTGGAAGTTAATAATTTTGTGTTGCTAGCGCCTTAAAATACTTCCATGTGAAACGTATCAGAAGATTTAGATCCAATCACAAGCTTCCATACATTCGTAACACAACACAAACGATTTAGAAGTGATTTCCGGTAATATTTTAAGCTCGAATTTGACGGTCACATTAAAATTCTCAGCTCAGCTCACAGTGTCTTCAGTCATTTTGTACGCTTCTCAAAGCAAACACATTAATTCCGGCATCGATAGCGCAAATTCTTTGAGTAGCAGCCGATAAAGCCTCGAATGAGATCGAATGAGAATCACTTCATCAATTACAGATTAATGATGCGCTGCGTAGGGAGTGTTAAGACGCTGAAATGGAAACGGAAAAAATACCGTTATCGCATCTGCATATTTTCGTAATTTTTCAGCGCAAATTTTGAAAGAAGAGAGCAAAAGAACATAAAATAGACAATAAATAGTTGTTGGAGATAGAAAAGAACGCAGATAAAAAGTAGAAACCTGTATATGTAGTAGATTTATATGTATGTGTGTATGGCCTGTTATCAAACAACGCCTGCCACAAATGAATTATGGCCAAATAAAAATCACGCTAATAAAATCATTTCTCAAAAATTCGTCACACCATTTCGGCTGCTTCAACACATCGGTATATTTCGTACTCTATTCTTTGCTGGCAACAGAAATTCTGTTTGTGTTGTCTTTGTTCTACTTTTCACTTTTAGTATATGTGTGTGCGTATGTTTTATTTATATATACAGTTATAAGGCGTATGTCTGAGCTCACTTGTGTGATTGTGTGAATGAAATCGGTTTTGTATGCGATTCCCTGTGGACGTCAAAGTGTTTCACTAAACTAGGTTTTGTGCGTCAAAAGCCTCACAATGCGCCTAAAACTATAATACGTTTTTAGGGTTTTGGAAAGCAAGTTTAGTACTGTACTGCACAGTGTGTCAGTTTACTTATCCACGTAATTTTTCGATGACTCGAAATGGAGGAAACAGAAGTAATTTAGCTCAGATTCATCAAAAAAAATAAAAGAAATCAAAACGAACAAGAAAATTCTGCTCTCACTTCGCTACGGGAATAATATCGGATTACTCTCTAACTAGTTAATCTTGGAACTTATTTTTAACTCTAAGCGCTCAAAGATATTTATTATTTTTTTTTTAATTCAATTTTTAAAAATATCGGTTTTATTTTACAACAATCTCAATCACCACACTTTTTATTCTTCTTCGACCACTGTGCCTCAAACTACTAGGCCTGAGGGCGCAGAAAGATATCGCAAATAATCAATGTTAAAAAATTTCATACAATTTGTCAACTGAAAATGGCCTGCAGCCAGCAGCTTGCCACCAGCAACAACACCGGGCACTGACAGCATTGCATCTGACAGCAGATATAAGATACCAAGGGGTGGGGGAGTGCGAGATAAAACAAAAAGTTGAAAAATACCGCAAAATGTGTGTTGCTCATTTATCGAAAGTCCCGAGAGATGAATGTCGCTATGTGCATATATGTGTGTGTGTAGTAGTAAGGCAGTAATACACAGATAACGGTAAAGGGGATGCGAAGATAAATGTGGATGAACTACCCAGAGGAATAAAAGGCGCACACATACATACTAAAATAGGTTATGTATGCAGGCCTACAAGTAACTATGCGAGAGCGAGTGTGTATGTGTGTTGCCGGGCGTTTGAGTTAACTTTCACAAACAAAATGCCCAAATTGAACTCTAATGAATAGAAAAATAATTTATAAGCAAATAAATGCGATCAGTGTTGAAAAATTGAAGCCGATAGCTAAATGGATGGTTTGCACTGCAGGGGAGTATTTGTGTTGAAATTCAAGGGGGAATTCAGTGAAAATATTATAAATGTTTAAAAGGTATTTCCGTAGAGAAAGGTTGATGAATGGTAGGGGATGCTTTTTTTTTGGGTACAATTTTTGAACACTTTCAAAGTTTTCCAAATATCAGAAATTCATATTAATGAGCACAACGTTGAGAAAAAAAATTAATTTCATAGCGTTTTCTTAGTTATTCAACAAAAATTTATTAATGTTTTTGCAGTTACCCATGAATGGGTTAGGTTTATAAAAATTTAGAATTTTTTTTTATCTTGGATTTTGCTATTTATATTTCAGATCAACACACAAACTATAGCCATTGTATTAGGAAGCTTTGCTATGGCGAGTTTTATATATTTTTTCAAAAATAATGCTTCCTTAGTTTTGTTGTGAATTTTTGGTTAGAAAATTTTATGAAATTTAATATGTGAACAGAATTTCGGGGATATGGTCAAAGAGACTTCCTCTTACGGAGTCCAACTTAAAGATCTAATAAAGAAATGTAACGTCTGGTTCAATAATTTTTTTTTAATCGTCTCAGTCCTATTACTTTCCCGAAAAACGCTGTAGACCCAACTATCGTGAAAACTATGTTTGAATTTGAGAGACGCTGAAATACGATTTTGTATGTGAAAAGGCTGAAACTGCAAGAGAAATCGTTTCTGCATCGGATTGTCGCATCTGATTAAAAATGGATCCAATGCGACAACTCTAAATACAACAAGTAAGGAAGAGCTAAGTTCGGGTGTCACCGAACATTTTATACTCTCGCATGATAAAGTGATAATCGAGATTTCATTATCCGTCATTTACATATTTTTTTATTTTGCTGTAAAATTAATTAGATTAGATCAATTTGTGTACTTTGAGTATTGAATTGTATTTTCATTTCCTAATGTATATATTATACAGAGAAGGCATCAGATGGAATTCAAAATAGCGTTATATTGGAAGAAGGCGTGGTTGTGAACCGATTTCACCCATATTTCGTACATGATATCATGTCAAGAAAAGACTATATACCGAATTTCATTGAAATCGGTCTAGTAGTTCCTGAGATATGGTTTTTGGTCCATAAGTGGGCGACGCCACGCCCATTTTCAATTTTTAAAAAAAGCCTGGGTGCGGCTTCCTTCTGCAATTTCTTCCGAAAAATTTAGTGTTTCTGACGTTTTTTGTTAGTCGGTTAACGCACTTTTAATGATTTTCAACATAACCTTTGTTTGGGAGGTGGGCGTGGTTATTATCCGATTTCTTCCATTTTTGAACTGTATATGGAAATGCCTGAAGGAAACGACTCCATAGAGTTTGGTTGACATAGCTATAGTAGTTTTCGAGATATGTACAAAAAACTTAGTAGGGGGCAGGGCCACGCCCACTTTTCCAAAAAAAATACGTCCAAATATGCCCCTCCTTAATGCGATCCTTTGTGCCAAATTTCACTTTAATATCTTTATTTATGGCTTAGTTATGACACTTTATAGGTTTTCGGTTTTAGCCATTTTGTGGGCGTGGCAGTGGGCCGATTATGCCCATCTTCGAACTTAACCTTCGTATGGAGCCAAGAAATGCGTGTACCAAGTTTCATCATGATATCTCAATTTTTACTCAAGTTACAGCTTGCACGGATGGACAGACAGACATCCGGATTTCAACTCTACTCGTCACCCTGATCACTTTGGTATATATAACCCTATATCTGACTATTTTAGTTTTAGGACTTACAAACAACCGTTATGTGAACAAAACTATAATACACTCCTTAGCAACTTTGTTGCTAGAGTATAAATATGATAGGTGAAACCTGGCCAGCCAGCCATATCAACGTAAAACATCATATTTGGCGATATTGAACCCCGAATAAGGGATCTCAATTTGGAGATTTGGCAAATGGTAAAAATTGATAGAGCACCACACCCTTGGGTAGACAAAGCCAAACGATTTGTTACTCGACGACTGTGCCAAAAGACTGATTCGGAGTGTCATCAATGTTGTACTATGAGCTTCTAAAACCCGATGAAACTATTAATGGGGAGCTCTACAGATAATACCTTATTAAATAGAATTGATCGATTCTCAGAAATATCATATTGGCTGGGAGACTTTGTTCCACCCGCTTGATAGCCCAAACTTTTCTCCTTCTGATAACCATTTGTTCCGGTCGATGTAGAATAACATATAAAGTCAAAGATACCGCCCTCACTGGTATACGGTATACATAAGAAAAGGGTATAAAATATTTTATTACAAATATTCAATTTTTTTAACGTAACGCTTCTTTGAATAATCATTTCAATATTCAACGAATATTAGTTCGGTAGTTAAAATATTATTTTTCCTGCTTTCAACAGCAAAATTATGAGTTGCTTTCAAAGAGCTTCCCTATAAACGCAATCGCAAAAGCCTAACAGAAATATTTATAAATTCAATTTAATAAGTCTTTTGTACACAAAATCTATCCACACTCATTTATGTTTCCGATATATTGCCTTACCTCAATCAAGGAAGGTGTTGCTCACGCATCCACTTACAAAATAAGCTCCAGCCCACTTTTTTCTGCAGTTAACCTCAGAGTGCATACTGCTTGCCGCCAGCCAATTCTGGGTTGGGTTAGGTTGGGCACTTGGCACTCGTTCGACAAGCAAATGAGCTTATTTCGAGCTGTGCGGTTAATTAAGTAAAATTTATCACAATATTGTAAATTATTTCAACACCAAGCCACCGCCAAGCAATCACAGACAAGCCTACAAATATCAGTGGCCAACGGCCGAAGCACGCACATTTAGCCGCAGTTAACACGCAAAATAATATATGTGAGCACCTCTGTATGTATGTAGGTGTAGTTGGAGAGCGAACTGCGCTACTTCATGGCGAATGAGATTACATTTGTTTATACAAACATAAATTTTCACGTAAAATACACGGCTACATATTAAATATATAAGGACAAACGGCATTTCCTACTTTGGCGCGATTGCACCCACTTATGTATTTATGTGTGTTGTGTGTGTGTGTTTTGAGTGTCTGCCTCCGTTAACACTTTCGTGACTGTACACCAAACCACCAACAGCGGAATGCCGGCACTGTGTCCTTTGTCAATGCAGAACACATTGCTCATACGCCGTGTAGGCCGACGCTCCAAACATTTAAATGTACGCACATAAAGTGGCATGTGCTTGAATCATATTGTTTGTTGCGCCATTTGTAAAGCAGGAAAAGGTTGAAGTCCTGCTGCTCGTAGTTAAAGAGGACATTATGTGTATATAACTGTATATTTTTATAAATCAAACCCTGTATAGGCTTATACATGTGTTCATCTGTTTTCATGTAAGATTGTCGCTGTATCCTACCAAGCGGTAATCGTTGGCCGCTAACTAGCTGCTTTTATAGGCATTTCCTGCTCGTATGTACCATACTGCTTGCTACAAATTGTCAGAGCAACAACAACAACGAGAAAGTAATCGCCGTTTCAGTGCTTACATGTAGATATACACCTATGACTTTGCATGTCGTATTGTATTTTTAATTGAATTATTACAGGGATTTTTTTATCCTATACCCAAATATATTTGCGTTGATTTTTTTCAGTTCTATAATGAAGAACTCAGCGTGAAAACTTTTTATGAAAATGTACACCGATAGGACATAAAGCGACTCCCTATTTTTTCCCACTCTTTTGACATTTCTCTTCACTAAGGTTTGCCATTTCATCATGGGTAGATATACCATCCAACGAAATTATTAAAATTAACTGCCGAAGTTCGGAGTCAGTGGCCTCAACTTTCAGAGTTATCATGGTGGACAATTTTCAAGTCGACTTTTTAATATCAAATCCTACTAACTTGAAAAAAACACATTATAAATCGTAAATGTGCGGGTGACATACGTTATTGCAATATAATGTATAACACAGAAAAATTTCACAAAACAAAACGATGTGGACCAAGTTTTGAGAATCTGTCGAGGTTTTCTTCTGCAGTGACTTCAATGTCATTTTGCGCATGAAGCAATGCCAGACCGATCAATCTATCTTAAAGCATGTTCCTCCTTCGTCACGTTTTCATGCAGCAAAGTGTCGAAAAAGAGCGCTCAGAGCTCGCATTCGTTACAGGAAGTGTGCAGAATATGCGAAGAAAACTGTGAATTATGTGGTATAGGGTTTCGCAGCTGTTCAGGGTTTCCAATGAAGTAGTCGGCAACTTGTTGTCTTTTGACTTTTGCTTCTGCCCCCAATGACACACAGGAAAAACCACGCCGTAAAATGTCAGAATGATCAATGCACAATAGTTTTAGCTGGCAGCTGTTGGCTTTGGAATGTTGGTAAACTTAGAGGATAAGCCGCGTAGAATGTATCAATCGAACAGATCACGGATGGAGTGAATGCAGCATCTATTTCAAGTACTCTATCACGCTGCTTCGTTTCAAATTTAGCACTTTCAGTTACGGATCTGATTGGTTTTATTAACAAATTAATCTGCATACTTTGCTACAATTTGTAACTTCAGTGGTATCTTAGCATTATTTATTATATTCAAAAATGGAGACAGCCTTAGATTTTGTTTCTGAAATAAAATGATAATTTTCTGGATTAAATTTCTGTTACGTTATATTTTTTCAGAGTGGTGATAAGCCATTTAGCGCTTTGAGGGGTCAATGTCTCCAACATCTAATTAATCCGTGACTTATGTAATATATATCTCCAGATTTATAAGTGCTTTCGAATTGCACTATATATGTCGTTAGGCAGATAAGATTGGTACTCAAAAACTTTTCAGACAGTTTTGGCATTAGCTGACGTAGTATGGCTTAAGAATACATCAAATATGGAAAAACACAAGCCAAATGGCTAAAAATATGAACAGTGTTTATAGTCCTAATTTATTAATAGCGAATGAATCGTAAGGTTTCGTCGATTTCGTTCCGGTAATCTAAAGTAAGTACTATTTTTATTTCCTAGGAGCTAAAACACTTCTCTTGAAACCAATTACGGAATAAAAAAAGAACTCGATATGTGAGTTCCATACGAATTAAGGCAAAAACTTCACGGAACGAATTCTAAAAATCGCTCACTCGCAACAAAATCTTATGAAGCGGATAGTTTCTGGTAATGAATGGTGGTCACTTAGGACAACGGTAAACCAAAAGATTTTTCTATGTTCTATACTCCACCTCTAAATTCAATTCTATGAACAAATGCACCGTCGCCGTAAGTCTTAAGGATTTGGCCAATAGGAGAGAAATTGTGATCCAACAGGACAACAGCAGGTCAAACACATCGATAGCGGCTCGGCAGAAGCTTCGGGAACTTGGAATTGAGGATTTTAATTATAAACACTGTGTAATGACTACCTGTTCCTGTTCAAGGTGAAAGATTTTGCTTGGAAAAACTCCCTTCAAGAGAAGCTTATGAAAATCAACTACCCCAGTTTTTTATAGGAGACAGAGGATTCTATGAGAGTGGCATTCTTAAGCTACCTCTAAAATTGCAAAAAATTATCGAACACAGTGCATATTTGTTGTAAATCGGGCATAATGGATATCATCATATCATAATCAGAGCCATAAACTTAAATGGATTTCTAGAGACCTTTCATTAGAACTTGTGTATTCCAACGAAAGTCTGTCTCTTTGCAAGAGAAAGTTACAACGATCCAATTATCTAACAATCTTAGTCGGTTGTGGTTGCACCTTAGACTAACTCTTATCGTCTATTTTCACCCTAATAGTTAGAAAGTAGATTTTGTAGATAGAAGTTGAGTAAACTGTCCAGCTAATCTTGAAATAGTCCGTATAATAAATTGCAAAGATTTATGTTCTTTTTTTGCGGAGAATGATAAAAGTAGTTGAAAAGTGGCTGGAGCTGACAACCCTAAACTACGAAGGTCATTATCGAGTTGCCGTGAGAATCGAGAGTGACCCGTGCAGCTTCAACCTAAATAATGTAGCAGGTTAAGCTCCTACTTATCCAGAATCGACATCGACATATCTAATATATATCCAGCATTCAACGAGTTCCGCATGGTCTTAACTATTTCTTCGAATGCCCAGCTAACCCAACACATCTGACATCCCCCTCCCTATGTTCCGACTCGACAACTTTTCTTATTAAGGCACATAATTATTCCTAGTATATTTGTACTCGAGCGTTACATTTATACCTATCTTAGATCAGAAATAAAAGACTCTGTTTAAGAACCACTGCTTAAAATTCATTTTTACCAAATATTTCACGAAAATTATAAAAACAATAACATATCCTCGCTTTGTTAGGATTTTTATGAAAGCAACAATAAGTTTTCTCTTAAAAAGACGTTTTAAGAGCGCAACAATATATATTCTCTTTAATTAGCGTATGACGATAGCGTGGAAATAACACGAGAGAGTTAAGGGTCGAACTCATATTCCTCCGGTGGAGTTAAACCATCGATCTTATAACATTGATCCTTTGCCGATTTACATTCTTGCTTTGTTGGTGGTTTTTCGTCACCTTCCCAAGTAAAATATGGACACGTTGTCTTCTTATGATACTCAGCTTGGCATAAATAGACGAATGTGTAATAAGGTTTGCAGGCTTTCTTAAAGAAAATCTTGCTGGCGGGATTGCCCTTAATCTGTCCGTAAATCTTTGCAGCTGAAAGAAACAATTTTTTTTTATTAAAAAAAAATATAAAAAATGTATGAAAAAATATCTAAAAAAATAAAAAAAATTAAAATAAATTGAAATAAATTAAAAGTAATAAATTTTACCACTCACTTGAAAAAATCCCTTTACTCACCATCTTTGCGACAATAATCGTACATTTCAATATAATATTGCTGCTCTTTGGGACGATCCGCATACGTAATCGCCACATCCTCCTTCACAGCTTGCATATCAATATCCTCAGCGTTTTGGTCAAATAATTGCGACTTTTATAAATGCACTCGACTAAACACTATGCCAGCACACAGGAAAATAAATAAGTATTTAGTTGTTTCTTGAAAAAGTTTATTCAATTATTTACTGATAAAAAGCCAATCAATTTAGTGGGGCTTTTCTCGTCCTCCGCCGGAATTTTGTCCTTGTGTAAGAGCACGCATTTCGCTGTTACCTCATCGAAGATTATATGTAAATTGTCGCAGCAGCCTTTGCGCTGTTAACCATTGTGTCAAATTTAGCGAAAAAGTAACACAAAAAATCAAAAAAGTGACACAGCAAATTCAAAAATATATCATAAATATTATAGCAATCAGAAATGGTTTCTAATATTCAAAAGCGTTACCGCGTTGCTGCACTTTTTCTCATCGAGCGTGCCAATATCGCTGGCAGCCGTGTCCCCAAATGCTCTGACAAACAGCTAAATAAAAATACTCAAGCATTAATATAAATATAATTGAATCTTTTAACTTCAGTTGCCCACCTTCAGACATATCACAAGGCACAAAATCTCACTTGGCTGCATAGTTAAGTTTCTTCCGTTATGGTGTTGGAATACTGCGTGCGTCAACTGTGTCTCTGGTATTATTTTCGGCTAAAAATATATACTGATTTTAACTGAATTTAAATATATATTTTTGTTGGTAATGACCTTCGAATGTACATACTGCTAGTACTACTGTCAATTTAATTACTAAATTAATTGACTCATTAATGAGATTAATGAAATCTCAATTAAAACGATGGCAAAATTGAAATTTTTAACTCATTTAATATAAGCTATTTTTGAAATCAAACTTTGATAACTGATATAAAATAACAAAATAATTACGCAGTAATTTAAAATATTTTGATGAAAAATCACCTGGATAAATACTTACCAGCCATTTAAGCCTGCGAATGAATCCATCTCTTGCATTATTTCAAGCCATTCGGATGTTCATTTCCAATCTCGTTTTCCTTTTTTTGGAATAAGTTACAACCACATACGAACCACTGTTGTATTATACCTACATAGTTTCCGAACCTAGCCAGTTCCTTAGAAAACCTCGAACTTTTTAGTCGTACTGTCAAAAATCACCTTTATAAAAATTTCATTCGCCCACGAAGAGTTAAGAAATACTAATTATGACAGGTTGGGTTGGTTTAAGTAGTAGCGTTAATCCAAAATCGATAGATCTAATTTGGACAGATGTTTGTTCTTTGTGTTACCCAAAAACTTCTGAAACCGCATCACATAATAGATTGACAAAGCGTTTTGAGCTCACCACAAATTTATTAAGGCGGTTAAAACAATCCCAACCACTTCGGTAGAATCTCTAAAGGTGTAACTACCGATATATTTCAATCTCAGTCTGGCAAGAGCCGAGCAATAGAGGAGAACGTGACAAACTTATAAACGTTTCTGAAGATGAAAGGGTTCAAAAAAGGCAACACCTAAAGAAATCAAGATCCAAATAAGTAGGTCAATTACAAAAAATCAAATTCCACAGAAGTCAAGATCCGCAAAAGTGAAAGAAGCAAAAATAGTTATAAGATCGCAGAATACTTTCGACGAACGAAGCTTGTGACTTTTATAACTTATTGGATCTCTAAACCATATCAATTTCGAGCCTCTGCAGGCAATATCAAACCTGTGAATGTCTATCTATTATAAAACTATCTTTGTGTTACCCAAAGTTTAATATAAAATCTGTCAGCCAGAAACGAAAGCGACTATAGCGGCTATCAAGTTATCAGCGAATATCATACTATACAATAAAAAAAGTTCGGACAACAAAAGGCTATACTTATAATCTGGAAAAATTCTGAAGGAAGGGTATCAAAAATCAATAGACTAACTGTTGTTTTCGAAACTACAGCATTTTGACCATAGCTTTACGATCTTCATTCTGGTACAATCTGTGAAGACGGCAGTTAGTCGATTGATTTTTAATTTCATGTAGAATTACAGTTCTTTTCGTAATTCCGCCATGTATGATCATAACCTTATGATCTACTTTCTGGTAAGAAGTTTAATTAAAGAGTATATTTGAAGATTTTGGCAGATCTGAATATAGAAGAGGATCTCTCAATAATCACGTTTATCATTAGTGTGAAAGTGGAGAATGTTAATATTTACAATTGGGGGAAACCATTTTTATACAAATTTAACAAAGTATTTATTTTATAAATAATATGAACCCAGCTGCAAGGTTGTGGGCGTTAGGTGAGTTATTCATAAGGAACTTTGGGTATAGATCCCTTAGGAGGCGAGAGAAGGTTTCCTGTCACGCTAAAAGGCACAGGAGCTTGCGACTCGCACGTGGAACTATACAGAGGAATCAAAAATGGCTAATGTAATTGGAGTCGGAATCTAATACTCGGAGCTGGATCTCAGGCGACTCTTCAAGCTTCCGGAATAATGCAGTATGTTCCAGGCAGAAGTCTTTACGGGTAGCATGCAACATAAAGAAGATCTAATATATATATACGTCGGTAGCCAAGCGACAATTAAGACAATATTCTCACATTTCACTAAGTTAGAGAATGCTCTTAGAAGCAGAGAGCTAGTAGATGTAGCGGCTGTCCGGAAAGCGGCTGCATAAATAATAAGTTCCAGACCACAAAGGAGTTTCAGGAAACGAAATAGCTGATGAGATTGCCAAAAGTACCATCCGTCTGGCTACCGAAACAGTACAGAAAATACGTAAGTCACTAAAAATGAAATACAACGATATTTAGAAAGGACTGACAGTCGGATCAGGGCAAGATGGAATACCTTAAGGACATGCAGGATACCCAAAATCAAAGCCCGGAATAAAAACTCAGGACCAGTACATCCATGTATGCCGTGACATCCGGCCGTTATAGCTTAAGCTATTTTATAAAAAAACTTATCTGCTGTACATAATTCTACAGAAGATTGGGTATATACTACAAAAAATAATTACATTAAATCTGTAAAACACAGTGATATTTCATAAGTTGCCTACCTGTGCCAGTCATTTCACATTTGTTCGCCATTAGTCTAGAATTTAATGACCAAATACTTAAATTAAATTATTTGCAATTAAATAAGTTTCGCTAAATTGAGCATTGCTTGACTTAAAAGCGCTAACAAATGGAAAGTGGTCGCTATAAAAATGAAAAATTTAACGAAACTGCGGCAAAAACTGAGAGCAACAGTTATTGTGACATACCTACTTCCCACTAAGCTGCGCCATGAAGAATTTAGTCTTGATAATATTTTCCGTCAGTTTGGTATTGAAGGTAATATTACATCTTATTTTATAATTTATAAAAAAACTGTCACCAAATTTCACTGCACTACAATCGCGAATCCAACACAGCTCAGCAACTCGCTTAAAATCGACTGCGACAATCCCGAGTCGATTAAGGAGGATCGCATACACTATTGCTGCAAACATCCCGATGGCTATCAGGAGGTCGTGGACTCGTGCGCAAAGGAGACAGGCTTCAAATTCATCAAACACGATGAGGAGGCAATGGTCGACATAACGGTTGATCATGCCATAATGGGCACGTGCTTCGGCAAATGTGTCTTCAATAAACTGCAATTCATGAAAGGCGCTGATTTGGATATGGCTGCGGTACGCACGCACTTCGAGAACAAATCCAAAGCGGATCCCGAATATGCAAAGGAAATGATTAATGCATTTGATCACTGTCATGGCAAATGTGAGTAGAATGTAGCGTAGTTTTTAAAACAAAATTTCTTCATTTATATATGTTTGTTTTCGTCCGTAGCCGTTGAAAACACCGCGAAATTCCTGTCCAATCCAATCTTCCGCCAAGCTCACGCTGAGTTCTGCGATCCCAAACCGGGTGTCATACTGGCCTGCGTAATACGTGAGTTCTTCCACAACTGTCCTGCGGATCGTTGGGCTAAAACGGAAGAGTGCAACACTGTGTTGGAATTCAGCAAGAAATGCAAGGATGCACTGACGACTATTTAAATATCAGTTTCCGTGGATCAAATGTTATTTGAAGTAATGATTTATGAATATGAAAATTAAAAATGATCGTTTGAGAATTTACAGTTAGAACATAACATCCAAATTTTATACTAGAAGGGTTAAGGTTATAAATATGAATTCAAAAACTTTTTGTAGCTGTAAACTATAATTCTTCTTTATATTGTTCCCTAATAAATGCTTTGGCTCTTTCGATAAATTAACTTTTAATTACATTTCGAAATGCGGCAGTTGGGATGGAACTATGAAAAAATTTACAGATTTTAATCGGATTAATAAAAATAACACTTTCACATGTATTCTTTACCATCACCTTAAAAAGAGGCTCCCATTAAGCCCATTCAAGCATGCCAACGTTTAATCAAAATTTTACTTACTTTTGATATTAGCCTTAGTTAGGATGGTATTCTGCATCGACAGTAAATGGTTTAAAGGGACTCATATCCCATTCTCCGAAGCGGTCTTTTCAGTTTCAAATAAAGTTACAGCAAACCAAATCTAGCGATTACGGTGGCTGAACGATGACACTCATTTCATGTTTGGACAAAATATCTCGTACAATCAAGCTAGCATGTGACGTCGCATTATCGGTTCAAATCGGTTCTCAGAGTAAGCGATGATCATTACTTTGTGTTTTGACCGACTTTGACGTGGTTTTTTATTCATAAAGCCAAGTCTCGTCATCAGTAATGATGCTTTTGATGTATGTAGGGTCTTCAGCTCCATTGTAAAATATCTCTTTTGACTTTCTCTTTTTCTGCTTTTGGTACGAGTATAGCATTGAAACGCTTTATACCCAACACATTAACCACAATGTTTTGAGTTGATTTGCTTTGCTATTTCTCTGATGTCAACACAACGATTCTCAAGGACAATATATTTAACCTTTTTGATGTTATCGTCATAAACAGGTTTGGGAGGACAACTCGTATTAGGCAAGCTTTCGATGTCTTTAAGAACCTTACTGAATGTTTGCTGCCACCCAAATGATTGGGTTCGGGATGAAGCCGACTTCTCAACACAAAATTCTAAGCTTGCTTTGCTGCTTTTTCATGTTAAAAACAGACAGATCCATCGGGATATTTGCAACAATTGTGTATACGATAATAGTTTTCATTGCAGGATAAGAAATTCTAATGAAAATTCTTTAAGTTCTTTTTATTATAATTTATAAAATCAAATTAATGGATCAGTTTATGATAAATTTTCATCCGGAAATCAGAGGCTTTCATATGATATGTTACAGTTATTACTAATTTAAGTAGCATACTGCTTTGATGTGAGTTTGTTATTCGATTTTCGTAACTTCTTTAAAATAAGTCAAGGTTGTTTTTGTTGTTAGGGTAGTAAAGCTGAGATCGAAGGCATCCAACGGTAAGGCCAGAAAACGTGCTGTTTCGACGAAACAATAGGGAGATGGGTGTCAGATGAATGGAGTTAGCTAAAGAGTTAGTTAGAAGTGGGCATGTGAGGATGCTGCAAATATGTTTGATATGTCGGGGTCGATTCTGGATAAGTAGGACTTTAACCCGCTACAGTATACAGAACGAAACTGCGTAAGGGCCACTCTTGATTCTCGCAGCAACTCAAGCTCTTCGTTTGAATTGGGTTGTGGTTTGACTCCAAATATGTCATTCTTCATTCATTCATGTTCTATGAAAACACTCCAGCATAAACTGCTTGGAGTGGAGTTCATTAGCTCCACAACTGAGAACATGCGGACCTCACTGTAAATGTTAGATGAGAGACATCACAAGAATTGTTGCGGCTCTGTACTTAGGCAATAATCACAGTCGTGTGAAGAGTGAAGGAGCACAGGCTGTCGAGTGTCACACCTAAAATCTTAGGGTTATTTACGGTCGGAATTTTAATGCCATCGACTGCAATATTAAGATCAAGTGTGTACTCCTACGTCCAGGTTATAAATGTGGTCGCTTCGGATTTAGTGGGGGAGAGTGTTAGGTTCCTACAGCGAGAATGCGAGAAAAGTCGGAGAGATAGTTATAAATTATAAGTCTCGGTCTGAAGTGGGTGGTGGGTCGAGTGCTGATATCTTTGCTAAAGCATAAATTTTATATTTCAGCACAACAATGCGCCTAATTGAAGACAACATTTAATACTATCTCAATAGTTTCCTCGTTTCAATTCTGAAGAAGGCCCGAATATCCCTTAAGCTGCTTTGAAATCTGTCAACAAATATTAAAAATCTAACTACCCAAAACAAATAATTCTACATTACCCTAACTAAATTCTATTTTTGTTGCACTCACTGCCGCCACTTTCGGTGCCAACCCCCTCTGCTATCATTTCCTCACCTCTTTTTCTGCAAAATAAATTACAACTTCCCTAGTTTTGCGCTTTGTTGCAGGCAATTTGTATTCCAATTTGTGACATAATGACAAACTCTGTGCGCCGCAGCAAAGAACTCGGATTTTGCCATCCGTTGTGCCTCAAGGAAATTCGCATAGCAATTGACAGTGGAGCAGTGCTGCCACTTTTCTCTTTTTTTCTTTCATTTATTTATTTTTTTTTTAGTGCGCTCCCCCTAAACTTGGGTAATTTCGCATTCAAAAGCAGCAGATGAAAAGCTGCCAAACTTTTTGCCGCTCAACTGTAATATTTACAATTGCAGTTTGTGATTTTATCTCCCACGCTATTCATGGCTGCGTTACGTACATTCGTCAGCTTTCTCATTTTGCCATCATTTCTTTCACCACTCAAAGTTGTTAAATTCAATTTTGACGTTATTTTGTGGGAAACAAAGCCTTCAAATACACCGAATACAAAACGCAACTTTTCCATGTTATCACAAACTGTCAGCGCTGACGACAACTGCAGCCTCGTGCAACAGTGCCCGCAACTACTTATGCATGGGGCAGGGTTCTGCAGATGAATGACTGATGAGCAGTTAACCTAATAGTTTTATAGTTGGCCTATTGTTGCGTAATTTTTGTTTTCACTTTTCATTTGTTCTGCGCCGAACAATTGAAATTATTAAAACAAACTTGTAATGTGACAAAAGATACGATTTACAGAAGTCTAAACTTCGCCCAAATGCCATTGTTATGTACCATTTCTGCTTTTGGTTACAAAAAGTTGGGTTTGGTTCTTGTAGGAATATATTAATTAGGGTTACTGTGCATTATGTTAAGTTATGTTGATTGGTATAGTGTTAGATTAGTTTGTTGTAGGTTTGATTTACCACAATGTAGCACTCCTCTCATAAGAGAAAATATATTTTTATACTTATACTCTGAAGTTATGTTTTAGAGAACCGCAGAACCTTTATCTCGAAAACTCGTGACGCCGACTAATCAGATGTTGACATCGTCCATGCCTCCGCACCATTTAGCAGGACGAGAATTATGAGTGACTTGTATTCTGCGTTGTTTGATATCATTGACCTCAAAGTTATGACTTTCAGCGGAGATATTTCTGTACACTCTTGTGGAAGATTGCGGTTGTTCAGGTCAATGATATCAATATCACCAGCATACGCCAGCGGCTGTACACTCTTGTGGAAGATTGTACCCTCTCTATTCAGCTCTGCAGCTCGAATTATTTTCTTCAGCCTCGTCTGAAACCTCGTCTCGTGTCGAACGGCTCGGAGAGTTCATTCAAGATCCTGACGGAGCTTTTGGTATTGTTCACCGTCAGTTTACACGGTCGTATTAGTAAAGAAGTCGTTGTAGAAGAGGCGCAGTAAGCTTTTTCGCGGATGGGTCGAAACTAGTAGGAAGGTTGAATGGGGAGTTTCTGTAAGGAACTGAATACACCGTTGTTCTAAGCTGACCAAGTGAGTTCCTTGTTATAATGAACTTCTCAACCTAATCTAATTGCAAAACTATAAGGTTAGGTTAAGTAGAATTCAATATACATCA
This sequence comes from Bactrocera neohumeralis, assembly GCF_024586455.1. Classification (NCBI taxonomy): domain Eukaryota; kingdom Metazoa; phylum Arthropoda; class Insecta; order Diptera; family Tephritidae; genus Bactrocera; species Bactrocera neohumeralis. Next base: position 14,611,304 of record NC_065921.1, read on the forward strand.
CCTTAGGCCTCATATTTACATGCTCACCAGCTCAACGGGATTTCAGAAAATATGATGCATTCACTTCACATGCTCCCCTTCTCGTTTTGTTTTGTCGTCTCAACATACACCTACCACACCAACTTTATAGTGACTGGGGGAACATACTCAGAGGCCTGCAAGAGTTTTAATCGAATAGTGTTCTTGCGTCTGTCCGCAATTTGTGATGGATGTCACTTCAAATCGTAATATGGAGAATATGTGTATGTAACACTCATATATTTCGAAATCTATGCATTTAGTTTACATTTTAACAATATTAAATATGTATGTGTGTGCATATTTTATGTAATTATTTACATTTTTTTAAAACTTTATTTCCCGTGAACTTCATTGAATTCCTTCTATATAAGTATCATAAGCACTTGTCTCTTATACCCATGTGCACACTGTTGATGTTAAAATTTAGACAACTTTAAAGTAACCAAACTTTCGGTATTTACCAAATTTATTTCAAAACATTTTTGGAACTCTTTGAGCTGGTTTTCAATTTAGAGAATTTTGAACTTTTCAAAATTTAATTTCGGGATCACGAACTATTGGAGCTATTGATCGAGTATTCAAATTTAGACAGCTATGAACAAATAAAATTTTCGGTATTTACAAAACTTAATTTCGGGATCCCAAAATATTTCGAGCCTGATTGTGCGAGTGTTCAAATTTAGACCACTAAGAACATTTCAAATTTTCCGGATTTACTAAACTTTATTTCGGGATCCCGAAAAACTTCGGGGCTACTTGTGCTAGTATTCAAATTTAACCAACAATGAACAATTAAAATTTTCGGGATTTACAAAACTTAATTTCGGGATCCCGAAATATTTCGGGACTGATTGAAATATTATTATTTTAGTTTAATCAAAAAGCTTTATATCTAAGCACCAAATTTCGAAGGTCAGCTCCACACAGAAATGCAAAAATTTAAACAAGTGCCTACTAATCCCGAATCCCGAAATCAAATATTTGTTGTACAATATTAACATATAAACTAACGGAATGCACAGCTGCGGGTCACACATTTTGCAATTTTCAGCGCCATTTGCTGCAAGCGTGAAAATTTATTTTTATTTGTGTTGTTAGTGTTTTTTTAAGCGCTTTGCACCGACATTTCCTCTCAGATTGCGTTGTGTTGCAAAAAATTGTGGCAATAAATTGCTGGCACCAAGGTGAATGTGAGGCATAAATATATATTTAAAGAAATGCAACAGCTAGACAAGAGCTGTGGGGAGGCAGAGAAATGCAGACATATCCGTTAAACATGCATGTGTGTATGTGTGTGTACTGACAGACACACACTCATACATACATATATACGCATTCTAAAGGAAATTCTACATCAATTCATTCAATATTTCTTAGTTTACATTTCTCCTTCCGACCCTTCTGACCTCCACCTCCCCCAACTCCAACAAGTTGCTGAAATAATTCGCCGCACTTCATAAATTTACAAACACACACACACCCAAAGCGGAAACGGAAGTTAAAGCAAATAAATACAAGTACCCACTTTACAAGTAACGAATATCGAACAGTATTGAAGAGCAACAAAACAACAACAACAAGAACGGTTGCAATAGCACAAGTGTTGGCTAAATAAAAATCCAGCCAGCCAGCGGCGTATAAATAAATGCGAGAGAAATTTGTTAGCAAAACTGCCGGAAGCAGAATTCCTTTAAGAAAATTATTACAGCGCTAAGGAGTATAATTTCAACAAGGGCAACAACAACAACAGCAAAGTGAAGGCACAGCAAATTCCAAAAGTGGAAATAAAGCAGCTGCAATAACTAAGGAGCATTTCGAACAGCTGCAGCTGACAATAATACGCTTGTTCAATGCATGCGCTTGTGTGAGTGTGTGTGCGTGTATATGTGTGTTCACTCTATGCGGGTGCAAGCTGTATAAATGTCGCTCATACCACACGTAGCACCATAATCAGTGGATGGCTTGGAAGCTGAGCAAGGCAGCCATTGAGAAATGTGTTAGTGAAATGAAGAGGAAATTTAGCAGTGCAAAAATAGAAAAAAAAACAAGCTGGCAACGCTTAATAAGTGGGCATTGAAATGGAATTTAGTAGCTGACCACGCTTGATGATGTGGCCGATTTGAAAAATTCACTCAATTTAGAGTAAAGTATTTTTGTGTGTTTTCTTCTTCTTCCTCGCTCTTCTTCAAATAAACAGCCAAATGCACTTAAGCCTAATAAATTTCATGCTGCACCATAAAAATAATTCCAAATTTAGTGGTAATAATTTGAGAAAGTGCTAAGACGGCAACACAGGCCAACAAGGAAGCACGCAGACCAGGCTTACAAGCAAGCCGCTGTAACCGAAATTGCCTACAACCACCAGCCGAGCAGGCAACCGAGCATAAAACAGTCGAGACTGCAACTGAGTAACGGTTGTTTGTGCATTTGTTCGCCCGTTTGGCGTTCCGCGTCCGAGAAAAGCGCACATAAAGCACAGCAAAGCAACGATGGCCGCAAGCGGCAATAATAAACACAACAACAACGCAACGCGGCGGCAAAAAGGCATAAATACACAAACAAAAAGCGCATAAAGAAATGTTGATTGCACTGGCAACAAGCAGCAACAAAGCTGTTAACAAAAACAACAACAATAATAACGACGTTAGCAACAACAACAACAACGACACTGTTATCAAAAACAAGAACAACACAGTTGAAAAAAGTATGACAACAACAACAACAGCGCTCTTAATAAAACAACAACACTGTTAACAAAAAATATATAACAACAACAGCGCTCTTAAAAAACAACAACAACAACAAATGTACAACTAAAGCTTCAGTGCTTTATGTGTGCGAATTCTCAGCTCAAAGCTGCTGCAAGAAGACAGCGCAAAAAATGTATAAATTGCCAAATACCGTCTGGTCAGCAAACGCATGTGATTTCGTGCATTAGAAAATGCTAACCTCAAAAAACAGTGAGAAAAAAACGAATTTGCTGGTGAAAAAATGCAAAAATATTTGCTCTTGCTTGCTTTGTCTCCTGTTCCTTTTGCGAGTCCTTGCAATCATACATTTGCGAAATTGAAATTTTAATCAAATAAAGAGCGCTGCTATGCTTTGCATTGTTTATGGCGTTCTCTCATTGGATTCGTGTTGCGCATTTTAACCAAAGACATTCGTTTGTTGCTTCATAATTTGAAGAAAGGCTCCAAGCTTTCCTTCATAATGACTAATAAAAGAAAGATAGAATTTAAGTTGAACTGAGACACTAAGGCTTGAATTGAAACTTTTGAGGAAAGTTTTTTCAATGATCAAGGTATTGAAATCTCATTTCAATTGGACTGCATTTAAGAATGCAAGACTATAATGATTTATCAGCGAAAGCCTTAATGTTAGCTCTTTAAATATTTATTACCAAAAAGCAGGTCTCTTAAAGTTACGGGTGGAGAGTTTGATTTAAAAATGTAGTTCCAAGTTTGGACTTCAAGTATTACTTAGGAAGAATATTAACCACGCGGTTTCCCTATATTTTCTTATTATAGATTCACGGAGTCATTAAGCACAACCATCAGTAAAATATTCAAAATTTCGGGATTCGGGACAACTTTGTAGTTTTCAAAATTTATTTTCGGGATCCCGAAATAAGTATTCAAATTTAGAGAGCTATGTGTTCATAGTTTTTTAAAATTTTTGGCATTTATAAAATTTCATTCGCCTCCAGTCACCTCTTCTGGAGTAGCAGAGCTTATAAAGAGTCTTGAGGATTATGACAAATGTATCTCAAAAATTTTCTTCAAGAAATATAATGAGAATTTTATCAGAAAAGTAGTGACCTAGTACTTAAAACTGGTCGTAACTATGTACCATCTCATCAAAATGACCCGTACTTATAAAAAACCACATCTTCAATATTATATTATAATGGATATATTTACTATCGTCTTCAAAATTGGATTCTTCTAAGCCAGTACAACCATGCCAACGACCGATTCAATTTTCCATACACTTATTATAAACCTCGAAAGAATGCCTTCTATGACTTCAGCGACCTTCGATTTTTTCGGTTTCGGCTACTCGCTAGATAGTTGAACAGTTTCGACGTCGTATTCATAAACTATAAGAATGGCAACTAAGTTCTCAAGCAGCTCTTTTCCGGTGTGGTTTTTACAAAAGATTCAGTTTTTTTGGAGTGACATGCTTCATACCTAAAACATTAACTAAAATGTGTTGAGATCTTTAGAAGATCCCACTAATGCAAGGACGACGATTTTATAGAACTGTTAATTTAATTTTTTGTATGTTATCCTTATTGACAGAGGTTGTTGGATGACTCGCATATGGCAAGTTCTCGATGATCTAACGACCTTCATTGAATGCTTTGCGTCCCTAAAATATTTGATATTGGGTTAGGCTAAAAAATAATAATATACCATCACTTACCATAATAACTCGATAGATTTGTTAAATTTTACTAAATTGTTTCTCTATACAGGTTAGGTTAGGTCGTATTCTTTATTCAAAATCGATGGATCTCACTTGGACAGTTTTTCGTCCTTTGTGATACCATAAATCGGCGAAGGCTTTGAGCTTACCACCTAATGACTTGGTAGGCATCAATCGTAGGCACTTCGCTAGGTTCGCCAAAGATGTACCAACCGAGATATTTCAATTCCAAAGTGGCAAAAGCCCGGCAATAGTGGAAGAAGTGACAAAACGACTTCATGGACCATAAGGATCTCGCAGTCGCACAAGTGTGATTAAGACGGAGGCCATATTGACATTTACTCAACAGCAACACGGTGTCACTCCCACATACTCAGGTAAAGGAATACCTCGACCACCAGCACAGTGTTCAACCGAATCCAAAAACTTCAGTCCGAGTCGATATCCGAGGTAAGGTTCGTTAGTAGTTCGCAATGCCATTAATGCCGTAGGTGATTTCGCGTTACCCAACATGCACGCCGTGGTTACGGCTTACCTTACATCCTTTATATAAGACCAATAACTTTGAAATTACTAGTTTTATTATTTTCTCTGATAAATAGAACTATTATGAAATAAATTTAAAATATTTTTCGTAATTTTCAAAGTTTTTTTAAAAATACGCATTATAAATTACAAGCTGCGTTTGCAACTGTGTGAGCTTCGAAAATTTATCGAGTCGCCTATGTTTCTATTTCGATTACAATTAAATATATTTTTCAAGCTCGTGACTGTTCGCACAATATTTTATACCCTCAATGATATCTGAGAGCCGTGGAAAAAAATAATTTCAATTCAGTTGGAGGAATAACGACTGTACTTCGAATAAATAGTTGAGGAACATGGACATGAACTACAATAATACAGATGACGACGATAAGATGTAGAAGACTTCGATTTCGGGATTGGGCAACTCCGGTGTTGCAATCTGTCATCTATTAAGTCAACTGACAAAAATCTCTATGTTTGATCATAAAGCTTAATATTTTTGAAGTTATATCATAATATATACTCAGCACATTTTGACGTATGATCGCTACTTGTGTTGCTTACAGTAACTTTCAATATTCATCCCGACCAAAAAAAGGAGCAATTTTCGAGCGATTATTTTTTACAACTTTCTATGTCGATTGACTTGCATCGATAAACTTAACTCAATTTTTTGGCAATGAAGCTTCATCAAAGATCAGTGTTTATCGATGATATGGTAAATTCAATCGAGGTCGCAGAACATTCTAAGCGGAATTTTATGAAGGTCGTCTAGTTGTTGTTCCGGAAACTATTGGTGCTGTGCGCAAAAATATTGCCAGATCGTCATGTAACCTAGCGTGAGATAGAGACAACTATTCATTCAATTGCATGACATTTGAGTGCAAAAATATTTGTTCAGGTGGAAGCCACACAATTTTCGATCGCTCAAAAAAAGATCCAAACTTTGTGTGAACATAATACTACAGGTGCTATTGAGAGCCTAATCACATAAATACAGGTGCTTTTGAGAGAGACTTCAAACAAGTCATAATAGCAAATGCTTTCGGAAATCTCCACCTGTCAGCTTTTTTTAATCAACTTTCATAAATCGATGTTTTCGCAGAAAAAATGTTGTTTCTATTTTAAACTGAGATCTGTAAAATATACTATATAGTTCTACTCCGCTTAGAACCAGAGTCATCTACATAAATATCATTCGCATGACATCAGGCTTCGCTTTTCCCAAAAATACCTACACTGCGTGTGTGGTATATGATCTTAAACTCGTCTAGCCGAAAATCGTATTTTCTTTATTTCACCATTGCAATTTTACAACATTCCCAACTTTTTTCTTAGAACTCACCGCCACTTGCTTTCGACCATAAAAGCCATTAATGTGTTGAAAACTTGAAATTTATGCGTTACCTTATGGCCTGCCTGGCTCACCGGTTGTATGACAACGGCAGGCATCGATGTGTGCGTACTAAACTCAATATATTTAGTTTTCTTTTTCACTATTTTTCAAGTCTCTGCAAATGTGTTTGTGTGTGTGTTATTTGTGTTTTGATTACACGCTCAAATTGCTTCTATGATTGCGCATCCTCGCAGTGCATTTGCGCGCCAAAGCTGTGGAAAAGTGGAAAAGGTGTGAATTTTCTTGGAATCCTTGTAATCGCTGCGCTGATTGCTCCTCCGACGATGGCGCTTGGTCGTGGTTATCGCCGGCGTGAAAGTAGTTAGTCTCAGAGCAAGCAAAAATACCAATGTTTGTGTGTTTATATACATACTGGTTAAAGTCTTTGTTGTAGGTGTTGGTGGGCTAACACCTGCAATTGCAGTTGCATGGCTTGCTTTATTGTTTGATAAGCTCACGCTTGTTTAATGTGCGATGGTGGCGTGGTTACAACGCCGCTATCTATAGTTTAATGGTGTCTGCAACTCTCTGATTGCTTTTGTTTTGTTGAACATAGTAAGTGATGTGTGGGTTAGATATAGGCACGTTGCATTGTCTTTTAAGGGAACATTTTTTTACTAAAATTAGAGTTTTGGAAGTCTGCATGGAGTTATTATATATCATTTAGAGTTTGCGTTTTCTCAAAGATTTCGTATCTCGACAGGTTCTATTGCGAATTTTAAAAGAATCGCTCTCAAATGTAGGCAACGACGCCTTTATATGTAAATACAGCGAATACAAAAACATTGCCTACATTTAGGTGCCAAACTTTTCTATTGAATACTAAAAAACCCATAACTACTTTGGCAGGGATTATGAAACTTTTTGTATAAGTATTTCCATTCTGGAGTTCCTTAAATATTTTATATCATAAAAATATGAGAAAGGGATTTTAATGATATAAAAAAAAACTTGTTTAAAAGGGCTGCTTTGAAGCTTCATAGAATACATAAAAAAAAAATTTTTTGCGAGATCCTTCCATTTCTACACACTCTATGTTTAACCCACCAAAAAGTCACCCATTCAAAGCAAATTTTCTTTCGCATAGCCATTTTACGCATTTATATATGCCAGAAAACCAACGCACCACTGCCATCTTTCAAGCCTTTCGCAGACTCACTCGCGTCGTTATGCCTTTACGGCTGCTAAAATACACCTCAGCGCCAGTCGATCGCCCTCCACAGCATTGTCAAAAGATTTTCACATAATTTCTGCAAACTTTCGCATCTTCAAGACACTATCGCACGGATGTCAAACCATCAAATCTACATAGAATGCCACTTGAGCTTGGAGCATGCCACTCATTTTGTGTGTAGTCGATGATTAGGGAATATGAAAGTATTTTAAAACGCACCAGAACTGCCATTTAAGCCTTTTCGGAAGGATATATATTCTTTCTCCTTTCAATGGCGGCAAACTAAAAGTCATAAGTAATATTGTATTAAAATTTCGTGAAAGAAGCATGTGGAGGCAAAACTATTGCAAGTTGCTAGCGTATTAGAATAGTTAGATATACAAATGTAAGGTACAATATTAGACATAATTTCTTAGGTATCCTGAATGAAAATCAATTTAATTAAGAGTTCTTCTAGAATGCTTGTTCTCTATGTATTATTTAGATTATTTAGAAATGCACCTAAATGTAGGCAATATTTTAACTCACTCTTACTTTGCTTTTATTATACAAAATCTGGCCGACATTTAGGGTGCTATATAAACTGAAGCACAGGGAGACAGTAGTTGAAAACTAAGCAAAAAAGTCTTTTGCTTTAAAACCAAAGGTTTTCTTAATAATTTCTAAAATCAATAGATATAATACCAAATTTATTTGCAGTATATATTTTGTAAGTGTGCTATACTTGGATATTGTTTTCATGGATTCCAGAGGAGATATGTTTTATCTTTTGCTCGTTCACTCATATAAATAACTTTTTCTAGGTGAAATGTATTATATATTCTTATCTATTTTGTAATTGATATTGATACAGAGCTTTCAAATAAAAATCTATTATTTCTTTTCAAAACAAAAACACTCTAATTATTAAGAAAATTCACTTGTTTTTTTAATGTGAAGAACAATCGATACAGTTAAGTTCTGAATATGACATTCAAATGGCCTCCGCGTCTTTTTTGTGGGAACATATTCGATGAACTCAATTTTCCAGTACAAAAAGTAGTCTAATGGTGTTAAATCACAACTTTAGGGAGGCCATTCAATGTCAAAATTTTCTGAAATAATCGAATCCATAAACTTTTCTCGCAATAATTCGGTTGATGCACGTGCTGTGTGGCACGTAGCTCCATATTTTTGGAACCAGATGTTGTTTAGATAATCTCCATCCAATTGCGGTGATAAAAATTTGGTTACAATCGATCTATGCCGCTCTCATTTCGAAAGAAGTACGGACGGGTCGAATGATCGACTAAAAACCACACCAAACTCTCAATTATGGTGAATGTAATGGTTGTTCTTGAATAATTTGTGCACTCACTTTCCACCAGAATCGACAGTTTTGTTTATTTACCGCACCACACAGATGAAAGTGAGCCTCATCGGAAAAGATGATTTTCTTAAAGGAATCTTTATCATTTTCAAGTTGTTCCAAGGCAAAGTCAGCAAATGCACTACGTTTACGATGGTCCAATGGCTTCAGTTCTTGAATGAGAACAATTTTAGACTAATATAAGCTAAAATCTTTTTTCAAAATCCGCCAGGTTGTGGTTTGAGATGGTCCCAATTCTTGAGAACATCTTCGAATCGACAAATTGCGGTCTTCAGCAACGCTTGTCTAAACGGCAGCAATATTTTCATTATTTCGAGCGGTTCTTTATCCCATTGACACTTGAGTATTATGTAAAGAATCGCGAGCACAGGTGGACGATTATTACGACCAGAAAAAGGCAAGACGCACAAAAAGTTGTAATTGGAGAACGATAGTAGTATTTTGATAATAAAATTGAATAATTTGTAAACATTGTTGCATATATCTGTCCATGATAAAATTGTAAACACTATTGGATACAATGAAAAAAATTATAATACATATCAGAACATGTTAAAAATGGTCGAAATGACATTAAGAAATCATAACATCCCTATTGGCAAACCCGGTATTTCCCTCGAACAATCTCAATTTTTTCCAGCTTTAACCGATAACGTCGGTGCTTCTATGTCATAAATTTTATGGAGACTTGCTGCTTTGGTGGAGTTTGAATTGACTGGGAAGAAAATCGATGCAGCTTAAGAACGTATGTACTGAGTTAAAAGTTCCATTTGTTAAAAATTTCATTTCGTGCTGGGTCTGTAGGCTACAGTTTTTACAAATGATGGAAATAAATAATTTATAGAACTGCTTGTTACATATTTAAAAGGTGGGGTAGCACTGTGAACTGCAGACGTTATTGAATTCATTGAATTTCGTTTCTTTTTGTCATTATAATGGATTAGAAACTCTTAAGTACCAATTTCCTTCCCATCCTGGTTGAGCTGATTGGCCTTAAAGGAATTTCGCTTGTAAAAAGTTTCGAAAATTTTCGTATATAAGCTTAAGATTTCTCGGACCCTATTCCTTGCTGCTGTCTTCTTTTGTAACTGTTATTATACTTTGTAAGGGGTATATTAAGCATGCCGCGAAGTTTTTAACACTTCGCAAAAACCGTCGGAGACCCTATGAAATATATACTTAATTGTTCAGATCGGATCACTATAGCATATAGCTGCCATGCAAACTGAACGGGCGGAATCAAGCGCTTGTATGGAAAACTTTTTCATTTCAGGAGATATCTTCGGCCTGAGTTCTTACCTTAGACAATTGTCAAATCTTCGAAGAATTTGTTCAGATCGAGTCTGCCATACAAACTGAGCCATCAAAGTTCTTGTATGGAATCTTTTCTACTAGTGAAGGCTATTATACCTAGCTTCGGTGCAATCGAAGATAACGGTGTTATTTATTTTGCTAGACTTTTCAGCCACTACTTCGGCGCGATAAAACAAATTGCCGTCTGTCAGCGTAATAGTCGCGGATATGCACTCAAGCGCAATTACCAAGGTCGCATTTGTAAGCGTCAAGTGCAGCAACAACAACATTGCAGCTCGCGGTGGATGCGCACACATATGAAGCCATCAAAACGAAGTTGCATAAAAATAAAACTAATTTTTCGAAATTGAAAAACCGACAGCATTTTGTTATTTTGCACACAGCTGTAGAAATGCACGCACGAAATACAGCAAAACAAATCTTGAAGTCTGCTCGTCATTCCAATGCAAAGTGTTGATTTTGTTTTTGCACATTGCACGAGCGTGTTGCTGTAGGTGCCGCTGCTCGCATACATATTCAGAGAGACTGTTGCCGCAGCCTTTGTTTTGCGCTACTTTGCTTCCCGTCTTACCGCGCGCATTTCGCTTGGCAGCCTTTCTCGACAGCAGCAAAGCAAAGCAGATGAAAAATGTGGGTTGACGCTGCCGTGGACGCTGATAGATGTGCGGGCCGTCACTGCCAAGCAAGCGGTTAGGCGTCGCAGTGTACAAAAAGAACAAGAAGAATGAAGCGCTAGTAAGCGATATCGAGACGGCAGACGGTGAATTGCCCCGCAGGCTAACTCGGTTTGGCTGACTGATTCTGCCTTGAATGCTACAACTGCTGCCTGCTGGTAAAGTTGCACTTGTTGTTGTTGTTGTTATTTTTGTTGTTGATGTGACTGTCAAAAGCTTTGCCGTCAAGATGGTTGTCATTTCTCAATGCAACACTTTGCGTGCGAGACGCCCCTCCGTGCGTGTCTGCGTGCGCGCAGCGCCGACGAGCGCGGCGTTTGGCTTGTTTATGCCACACATGATTGCATTGTTGTTGTTTTTGTTTTTATTTTTAGCCTCTCTTGCCATTTATTGCCCTCATTGCCATGTTGAAGTAAATTGAAAGCGATTTTTTGCGACTTCTTTTGCCAACAAGCGAGGAAACAGAAAACATTTACAACGTTTCTGGTGCGTGTACAAGCGGTGAGGGCAGAGCGGTTGGTGTGTGTTTGAAAAATGTTGTTGCTATCTTGCTTGCATGTGGGTGACAGCACTCATAAGTGCGCGAAAATCATATCCAATTTTTGTTTTGCTTTTCTCATTTACTTTTTCCTTACATCCGTTTGTGCAGCCACCGACGATTCACGCCCCTTCTTGAGTTGTCCTTCTTACGTTGTTCAATTTTTCTTATTTCCATTTGCCTGATTCCATCATCTTCGCACGTTGTGCTTACACCGCTTTGTGCGTTGGTGCGAAATCTAATTTTTATGTTGGAAATGATGCGTCGCATATGGTTGTATATATATGCATATGTATATACATACATACTCACTCACTCATGTATAAATGTGCGCTGTCTCCTTTTGTATTGTCTGCAAATACGTAGCATACCCACAGGCGACTTGCCGTCTGACTGGATAAAAGTCTCTTGATGCTGCCATAATCTAAGGCAATTTAGTTGATTTGATTTGTGCTCGAGGATAATGTGGCCAACACTAATGCGCACACTACTACAAACAACCACACACACACATACAAGCACCTACGTCTGCCTCACAGGCACCTTAAAGTATGCTTGCTTGATGACGTATGTTGCCGCTTAGAATAATATCCCTCTGGTACAATTTGCGTGGGGCACATTTGTGTGGCAAGGGCGGTGCTTTGCTAAGCGTATGCTCGCGATTTGTGTTAGATTGCACAATTTTCTGTAGTAAAGCATATTATGGACATTTTTTTTTAAACGAAAATGAGTGAAAAATATTCTTGGCAGCAATAAGAGTTAAAATTAAGCATTAAGGAGTTAAGGGAAAAAAGTTTACCAGAGGTTTTGGTTTTTCCATGTAACTAATGCCTTGAAATCATTGAGCGCAATGCCAAAGACTTTGAATAATTGTATTTTTATCGGAAACAAAAATATTTGAGCAACAAAAAGGCATTCAAGAAGGATCCTGTCTAAGTCAGCTGTCCCTTCACCGCAGTTTGCAACTATAATAGCCAACAAGTAAAGAAAACCTTATTGGAAAACCGTTTTGTTGTTTCAGCGGAGTTTTTAATCTCCTCTCATAGAATGACGCCACTTTTCAAGAAAGATAGCGAGAAAGAGGCGATTGCCGGGGAAGAGATACAAGACAAGTCAACATCTTGCCACCGTATTCCAGGTTGGCACTCTATTTGGTAATTTTTTTTTCATCGAAATACATATATTGTAACATATACAATTTCTCATGGAAAGATATACGGAACAAGAACAACATTTATAGATTTTAATTTTTTTAACTTTTATCAAATACATCGTATCCGATTAGCTCACTTTTTATGAGTCGGTAATAATCGTCCAAACTGTCCTCACTATTCGTCAAGTTGTTGAAAATTCCGAGCATACACTTTCTTTACATAATATTTAAGTGCCAATGAGATAGAAATCCGCTCGCAGTAATGAAAATATTGCTGCCGTTCAGGCTGGTTGTTTGATGACAGACCAGGAAAGTCATTGATCGAATAAACCAAACTCTCTTCAAGCTTTTAGAAGTCAATATTAAAAGTGCTATTCTTGACATACGACTAGATTTAGTGGAAAAGAACTTTGGGGTTCATACAATCCCTGCAAAGAAGTTGTAAATTTGCATTGATTTTTTTGTTTATTTTTTTTTTTATAACTCATATGACTCTAAGAGAACCCTGTATATATTAAGTTGAATTCGGTTGTGTACTACGGACAAACATTTTCAGAGTTTTCTGAAGAAAGTCATACTTTCGGTGAGCCGATCGAATTGGCTGAGATCGATTTTACCCTCAACAGAGTTGTGATAATCTCAAAATGCTTCGTCGATCCATGACATCACAATGGACCAGCGTCTACTGTTCAAATGAAATTTCAGTAATCTCTGTCCTGGAAACAGTCACGAAACCTCAGCTAATATATTACTTCAAGATCTCTAACCAACTTTTCACATTTTGGCTTGCATATTTTGAAGCTAGTTAGCCAAAATTCAAAAATTAAACATCTCTCTCTATCTTTCACATATTCACTATATTGATTTTACCCCTGAAATGACTTATAAACAATTGTACTTATGGAAGAAAAATATTTTTGGACGTCAATTTGAAAACATTAAACAGAAATGATTCGCACAAGATCATGTGAAATAGAGCGGATGCAAAACAAGGAAGCTTTCTACTCACTTCTTCTTTATTAGCGTAGACACCGCTTACGTGGTTATAGCCGAAAAAAGGCAACAGTCTCTTATGATTAGAGCCGTGTTTAGAAGTTCACGCAAATGAGGAAAGTTTTCCGAGCGCCATTCACTTGGGAGTGGCCAGAAACGATTCTTTTACATATGGTTCAAGCAGATCACGACAACCGGTCTTGAACTAAGTATCCTCTGGACAGCCAAAAAACATCCGTTTGAAGACGAGAAACTGAGAAGGCAAGTGTCGTGCATTGGAATTGGGACCCGCCACGTTAAAAAACACCGCCATAAAAATAAACAAAACAGTCTATACTCACACGATCTCGAAAAGACATGCTGCATGATTGTCACAGATCACAACTTACTTACATCACATGCAAGCTGTATAACAATGTCACATGTAGAAAGTACAGGGAAGTAGGCACTAAAGAGGAGACAGACACTGGAACAAATCCTCTGCTTATATCTGAACTTATCTAGAACTCAGCTTAGATATCTAGAAGCTTCGCAGTTCAAGGGACTTGATGAAGTATCAGTAGTAGATGTCAAGTTTCTATTAAACTTCACAAAAAGCGTTGACGTTCTACACGACGTAAACTTCAGCCACACATTACAAAGGACCCGTAGGTGTATGTTCGGCGTGTCAGCCAACCAGTTTAACATAACTTAACCAAATTTGCTCTGCAATCAAAAATCCATGCCTTCTCTTAGTACATACTGCATCAACATTGTCTCAAAACTTATTCAATAGTTCTTGTTTGCCTTCAATACTCTCCATCTACACATGTGTTTATGTATCAACATAGATATATATACGTATTTATGTACATTACCAAGGTAACAAAATGAAAATGTCATGGTATCCTGCCACCTATTTGCTTTGGGGAAATCAACAAATTCCAGCCTAACAACACACCAGTTGAAGACAGCAAAGCGATAAATACGAGTAACTTAGACAACGAAGCACAGCTAGTAACAGTAGGGTTCACAATACATTTTGTAGTGCCGAAAACTTGTCAGCTTAAAACGCAAATATTTTACAACAAAAGTCTCTTGGAATAAGAAATTTAAATAAATCACAAAATGGGCAAGAAAAGCAAAGCGAATAAATTGGCGAAAATGTCGGAGGAGGAGCGAGCGCGTTATATGCAAATGCGCGCCGATATCGAGGAGGAGGCGCGACGCCGCAAAGTGCAGCTCATATCGCTCTTCATGAAAGTAAGTGCCAAAAAATTTTTAAAACCGAAACCGAACTTGCAATTGACCCCTTATTTAATGCTTTCTTTTTGTTATTTACGCTTTAGAATAAGCTGAAGAAGGAGGAGGCCTTCAGTCGGCTGAATATGGCCAAAATCAATCAGGAATGGCGTTCCATCTTGCGTCAGGTGAAAGTGCAGGAGCTGCGCAAAGACATGGTGGAGTTGCAGAAATTCTTTCAAGAGCGTCTCGATCGTAAAGATGCCATTATCAAGCGTTTACTCAACGATATCGATATAGCGGAGGATATGTACTCGACGCTGCAGCAGTCACATATGGAGATTATTAATAAGATGATTGGTAAAATGCACAGATATACTATATATAAGAATATTCATATACTGTACGAAAATGTTCTAATTTCTTACATACCCAAATCTTTATAACTTTACCTTTACCGGCATTCGATCTCTTCATAAATCAAGCTTATAATTGAAATTATTTCCAACCACGCTTAATAGGCATCCAACAACAACGTATGCAGTTCTTCAAAGATACTTATGAGCAAAATAAAACGGCTGTTCTTGAAGAATATAGTCACGATTTCTCCGAGTTTCAAGAGAAACGTCTAAAAGCCTTGGACCAATTGGAATGCGTTAAATATCAACTGGAAGATGAAAGTGAAAAACGTGCAATGGAAAGAGAAGAGCGACATTTGCAGCAATTAGACGACATGAAGAGTGAGGTAAGTAAATTATATTATTCGTGGAACTCATCTCGGTCTCTTAATCGAAGTATTTACCATCTTTCATTAAGATGCTTGCTTTGACCAACATGCCTACTCCGAACGAGCTTTTCTCATGGCTTACTTCAATTACTTACTTTTCGGAGAAATAATGTTCATGTGGTGTTCAAGAGCTATGAAGTAATTAGGCAGTTCCGCCAACAATTAGGGAAAAACCTTTTAAGCAGAAACTCTCATTTTAAACTTTACAAATCTGGCAAAATGAGAGCAATGCGAAGACAAGTGATATCGAGCATCTTTTGTTTTTCATGAGTTTGAAAGTGTACATACATGCATACACATAATATTTATTTCGAACTTTTTAAAGAAAGCTTTTATTAATTTTTTCAGAGCTTTCATAATTTCGGTCAAATAACTTATTAATTAGTTTATTATACCCAAGTTCTAAGCTTTTGGGAATAAAGTTTCTCTCCCTCCACAAAGCCAAGTATTTATCATCTGTAACTCTGATGCTTGTTTTGACCAACACGCCTGCACCGAGCTTTCGAACTTTTCTCATGACTTACTTCCATTGAGTGCCTTTTTAGAGAAATAATACTCATGCGATGTTCGAGAACTATGAAATAGGTAGGCAGTTTTACGAAAAAGTAGGAAAATGCCTTATGAGCTTAAACCTCCCATTATATACTCCGAATATCTCACAAAATGAAAGCAATGTGAAGACAACTCAATATCACTTCTATTATTTTTACATAAGTGTGAAAATTTATACATTTCTTCATATATGTATGAACGGGTCGTACAAGCTCGAAGCTTTTTGAAGGAAGCTTTGATTAATTTTCTCAGAGCTTTCATAATTTGGTTAAATGACTTTTTAGTTTAATTTAGCCTAGTTCTAAGCTCATGTTAATAATATTTCTCCCCGTCCACAAAGCCAAGTATATATCAACTATAACTTTGAAGCTCATTTAGACCAACATGTCTGTTCTGAGCTTTTGAACTTTTCCCATCGCTTACTCCCATTGAGTGCCTTTTTGGAGAAATATTGTTCATGACTGGTTTGAGAACTATGAAATAATTAGACTGTTCCATGAAAAAGTAAGAAAATGCCTTATAAGCTTAAAGCTCTTATTATAAACTTCGAATATCAAAGCAAATGAGAGCAATAGAAGACTACTCGACGTCACTTCTATTGTTGTATGAGAGTGAATGTTTGGATATAGCTCCTTATATGAATCGGTTGTGCGAACTCGAAGCTTTATATGGTAAAGAAAGATTTCAGATTTTCGGCCGATTTTCAAGAACTTTTTGGCGAAGCATGAAATTTCAGTAGAAAAAAAAATCAATTGACTTTGCTAAGTTCTTTTTATAGCTTTGCTGACCCTAAATCGAGGTTCTTGATTATAACCACATATACAAATCATCTTAATACAATTCAATTGAAAACCACATTGAACTCCTGCCAATCGTCACAATTCACTTTAGCATATTCGGTCATGCAATTGATGAGATCACGGGAGTAGTGGCATTTGTCACGTCTGCGCTGTGACTCCAAATATTGGAAGCAATCCTGTATGGTGTCGGTGTAGAAGTTACGCAGCTCACGATCACGTAGATCACGTGTTAGACCATACTGCACCTTATAACGATCCGGATAGTCGTCAGAGTTGAGCTGTTGAGAGGGAAAAAATCACATAAATTGAAATCTCTGCCTTTCTGACACAACTTCTTGCCCCACCTACCATATTCAACTCGTCGAAGAAGCAATGCACGACGCAAGCAACATCGGCTGTATCATTTTTTCCATTTCTGTTGTTGCCATTGTTATTATTATTGGAATTATTCTGATTGAAGCCGCGTTGACTGTTGCCATTACCGCCATTGCCACCTGAATTGCGACCACCGCTGCTAGTGCCACCATTACCATTACGATTTCCACCATCACCATTGCCGCCGCCACCACCTCTATTACCATTTCCGTCATTATTATTATCGTAGCGGCCGCCATTATTATTTGAAGAGGCTGAAGAAGCCGATCTATTGTTGTCCGAACGATTAGTTTGCTGCCGATCACGATTGCGTTGTTGCAGCACATTACGATCGCGATCATGATTACCATTATTGTTGTTATAGTTGTTGTTATTGTAATTGTTGTTATTTGGATTATTAGCATTTCCATAATATTGATCAGCATTGTCGTCATAATCGTAATTGTAATCGTAGCGTGAGTTTCCGCCATGCTGCGGCCCGAAATTCGATTGATGCAACGGTCCGTAGGGATGATTGTGATTGTTGTTGGAACCCATTGATCCTCCACCGATCGGATGTACACTTTCACCGATCTTACGCATGCAATTGCGTGTAATACGTTTTAGCTCCGATTCGGAGGGTCCATCGTCCGTGCGGCACTTCAGCGCGTAGCACATAGAACAGTAAAGAAGAAACAACGTTATCCAGAAAGGAACGAACGATAAGCAAGCAAGCGATCGCTTCGACATGATCGCGCGACATGTTGCCTCAAGTCACACGAAGGCAACTATTTAAAGAACTCTGAGCGCGCATTATATACAATATTCACTGAATTTAAACCTCTTCCTGTCAATCAAACTGGCACGCGATCGCTTCACTGTCGGCGATAAGCGATAACTGCGCAGTATTCCCAATTATATGGCTGTCAGCAACTCATAACTGTCAAACAGAGTTGTTACAATGAAATTATGACAACAAAATATACAAATTTACTAACCATTTACTATCCATTAATCCCCTCTCCCTCCCTTCATCTCTCACTAACTTGCAGATGCAGCTCTACATTGAAAATATCACCAAAAGCGGTGAGGAAAAACTCGAACGTCTGTGGCAGGAATATCAAGATGTGCTCGCTGGTTATATGCGTCACACCGAAAGTTTCTACTCTGAGTATATGGATCTGAAGGAACGTGATCAGGAGAGCGCTAATACGATACGCGATCATTATCATCAAATAGAACGTGCTAGCGATCAGTTAGCTCATCTCAAGCTGGTCTATGCCGACACCTTAGAGAACAATGAAGTTAAGGTGGTGTATTTTGTGAAGCTTAGAGATGATCTGCAGCAACGTTTGTCAGAGTCGAAAGCAAATTTCGAGTCTGAAATGAAAGCCGATGAGGAGCGTTTCAAGTTAATGAGCGTCGTGAGTTATAATGTGTTGAAGGTAAGGAGAAGAAATGTTCTCTCATTAATTGAGTGCTCTAAAATTAAATCTGTCTGATTGTAGCACCTGAAAGGCATCGCAGCTGAGGGTGAAACCCTTCTGCAACTGGCACTCGTTTGCCGCAAAAACGAGACTGAGCGTGAGCAATTGTTGCCTTTGGGCTTGCCACCGCTGCCCAAGCCGATGTTTGAGGAGACGCAAACTCAAGAGGAAGTAGAAGAAATAAAGCGTTCGGAGCAACCTTCTAAATTAGAAGAAGTGAGTCGGGTATAACTGTTCTTTATAAATATTTTTTTTACTTCTCTAAATTGCGATTTAAGGTCCATATTTTTAAAAATTCCTCGAAAATACGGTTTTTTTAACATAATTTTATACCAAAATTGTTCTCTCATAATACTTGGATCAAAATGAAACTTTCTCTTTCTTCCCATTTTTGCAAAAGGTGAAAGCCTGTATATCTTATGTCATTGAATCACTAAAAAGATGAAACGTGACTGGACAGAAACTTCTACTCTTGCAGGTCTAATCCAAAGGGTGTTTGTTTTCTGAGATAACAGTCTAAATTTAAGTTAGTTTTTAAGGTCTTTCGATCCAAAATTTATATGTGCCGGATTCGAAACCTCACATTGCGAGGTCTTAACATTACAATAGATTAAGAAGTCACTTAATAGAGAATCACAAGTCTTCAAGAAATTTCGGATCTAAGAAGATCCTGGATTCCATTCTGAAATGTAAGGTAGATCGCCTCCGCACAATACATCTGGGGTAACTCTAATTGATCTGCGGCCTTCACGGCATGCAATAATCCGTTATAGAACATGACCTCGATTTCGACTCGAACAATGATTTTAGGATACTTTTTTGGATTTGGTTGAACCCTGCGCTGGTCAGTATGTGAGAAAAACACCCTTTAGGAATGAATGACGAGTTAATGCTGAGGATGCCTCTGTCCCATTAAAAGGTCGGAGGGCTGACCATCACTATTGATTCCATGTGATAGCTGTAGGTTTGGAAGATGACGGCTATGAACACATTGCTCCGTGCGTGTCAACCCTCGCACTGACCTCTTAAGGGAGATAACCTTGGAACAATTAAGAGGGGGCAGGGTTCCGGGTGTGTCACTGCCTGCATCTACAGAGTCATCCTCTACAAAATGCACCGAAAAACTTACCTCCGTTCCTACGACTGTCGGACGGACCCGGATTTTTATCCGGCCAAAGATTGTCAACTTGGCGCCATTCCTCAAAATTGCTTTAGGACGAATTTATGCCGTTATAACAACAACAAAAAACTTACCTTAATAGAGGTTCTTTTCTAGCCAACAGCTATCACTATTTGAAAGAACTTTGAAATTGATATTAAATGATATTGAAAGTTAACAAGAGGTTGAAGACCTAACACGCCCTCAAATCAGTTGATTTTGGACTGCCGTCGGGAACTTTTTTCAAATCAAAGTCCACTCAAGTATCAGCCCTTATAGTTATCTTGCAAAGTATATTTAGTCTGTAAACCAGTAGTCTTAGTCAGTAGTCCTTCCCGAAATTGTCGCATTGAACCACAACTCAACTCTTTCCTATATTTTTTCTATCATCCCTTCACACATGTAGTACGCCTTCGCCAATTGGATGTTGATGGAGAACTTCTGGCGTCGTGTCAACAACGCACGCGTCGACGTGGTCTGCATGAAGCAACAGAAGAAAAAACTCGAAACCGAGAATGCACAACTCAAAGCACAACTACAGGAGCTGCTGATCAACTTGAACCTGTGCAACGGTTCCAACCTACATGTCAACGACTATCTCGCCAAGCGACCGAGCAGCATGCGTGTGGATCGTGTGCAACAGCAGCATCTAAACAAAGATCAACGACAAACGAAGTGTCACAGCGCCGCCGAAGCGCGTCGCACATCGACAACAACGCCGAGTGGCGCCAACAACAAAAGCTTTCGGCGTCCCTTCACCGCTTGCATCGAGGCGAACTTCACCAGCACGGTGCGTACGGCGCGTTTGTTGCGCGGTAAACCGAAGCTGGCGAAAATTGAATCGTTCGTGCGGTTTTAATTATTTTATGATTTCTTTTTATTGCCCGCTCGCCTGACATGCCGCCATTAATTATGGCCGAGCAAGTGGATAATTAATTTCGCAGCAGTTAAATAAGTTAACATTTACAAGTAATTTATGGAAAAGTTTAAATTGTCATAAATTATTGTGTGACAGCCGTGTGTAAGCATAAAAAAAACACACACTAGAAATAATAATATTCAATCAGAAAGTTGTTATCCTTTTATATATCCGCTCGATGATATACAGCTGAATGTGAGCTGTCATAAATTTGGTGGCGATGATTTATTGAAATTGCGAAAATTTCGCAGCGAACGTGAGAAATATGTTGTACGCATATATGTGAGTGTGTATATGTGTGTGTGTGCGTGCTTTAGCGGAAGCAAAAACTGTGGAAAACGTGGTATTACCATATTTTTGGTTGATATTTCGCTGTGCCCTTTATTATTGTGAATTAGAATTCGAAAATGTTTTTCATAGTTGTTGCCAGTTTGGAGGGGGAAATGGTGAGGGTGAGTATTCAGTATAAAATGTGCATGAAAGTGTCTGCCTATCTAGCGCTATATGCATACTCATCAGCTATGTATGTATGCCTCGCAAGCCATGACTATACATTGACAGCATTATCCTGTGTCAGACTGCCGAAATGTTGCTTATACGCCGTGTCAAACAATATTTTAAAACAAAAACTGCCGGCAACAAATCAATTTTTGGCGCGGCAACAACAATAAAAATATGTGCGCTGATAGCAGCAACTGGCAAACAGACTTATCTTCGATTTACGTGTAAAATGACATAACTCAAAATACTCCAAATTTCTGCTCAGCACCCAAAAAGCGCAGCATTTGCTTGTTCTATGGTATGCCAAAATATAATAACGGTATTTTTAAAACAACTTAATTTCTTAAATCAAATACTTTCCATCCAGCATAAGTTTTCTCAAATCGCAACTATCAAATGTTGCCTTTTTCTTCACTTTCCACATATCGACTTATGCTACTCTTCAGTTAAACTGGTAGCTATACAGTTACTGCGACACTGTCGACATTGCATATTCATGTCAAATGTAGAAAACCATTTGTCACAAATCAGCAACTCAACAAAAGCACAAAAACAACGCAAACAACCGGTTTTTTGATAACTTCATGCGAAACATGCATAACTCAAAAATAAAAAAATTACAATATTTTGCAAAAAGCATTTGAAAATGTCAGCAAGCAGTGTCATCTAATGGCTTATTTGTAGTTAGGAGTGACGAACCGCCCACAACAACCATAGCAGGTGCGCTTCAACGGGCCCATCAGTTGCTGCCCAACAGGCTAACTACTGTTGATATGTTGTTGTTGCCGCCAATTATATATGTGTTTAGTGCGCTAAAAATATTACGCTAAACAGCTAACTATGTATTTATTTCCATTCACTTATCCACAGATATGTTATTACTTAGTTTAGTAGCGATTTTAACAATTCCACTTCATGATTTATTTTGCTTATCATTTAATAGAATTTCACTCTGTAATTGCACATTTCAAATATTAAACCGCTATACCGGAAATATTTTGGAAATTCGCATTAGCATATATTTGTATTGAAATTATTTTTTTTTAGTTTTTAATCTATATAAATGATGACTAACAGATATCCCGCTTTAATAGTAATGATTTTTAAAAGCTTTGGATTTTGATTAAAATAGTTTATATGACATTAGGGAAGATCTAATTAAGCGTTTCGAATCTATATATATACTAGAAGATCTGGCTACGCGTTGCTGTAGTATACATTTTATACTATTATCCGTATAATAAACTACTGAATACACTGAAAATTTTATTTACGAATAAAGCGAATGCCTTTTTGTCAGGGATTGTACTTGAGGTTTAATTTTGAATATGTTCATACAAATAAATTTCATTGGAAAAAATAACGAATTTAAGGCTGTTTTCTCAATATCTGGTTATCAGCTTTTCTGTCCAGTTATAGAGTTTTCCGCTTAATAGTTTGTACTTAATAAACATCTATAATGTGTATGGTTAATGGTTATTTCCGCTTAATAGGGCGTCCATTGAAGATAGCTTTCACTGTATTCTTTTTTTATGAACTCTTTTAACTAATCTATCTTCTAAGTTGTTTTGAACTGGACACAGTGTGCTAAATTTTACTAAAATCGGTTAAGTAGCTTAGGAGTTCATCGCGGACAAACACCGTGACACGTAATTTTTATATACAAAGATATGTATTTTTACTGCTCAATTTGTATGGAACTTCATACTGAAGTGATACGATCTGAAAACTTTGCTTAGAGATTGTAGCGTTGCCATGAATATATATGTATACGTATGTGTATTTGCCGAATTTCGTGAGGATTCTTGTCAAACAAAAAAGTTTTCCATAGAACAATATTATTTCCATCATTCAATTTGTATGCCCGCTATTATACTCTGTAGTGATTCAATATCGCCGGTTCCGATAAGTGGGTAGCTTCTTGCGGAGCAAAGGACATGTACAAAATTTTACATACATACATACATTACATGATAACTTGAACTGATTTTTAAGGCAATTTGGAAAATAACCTTAGACCACTTCTAAGTGATGAGATCGCAATAATTTTAACACCATTATTATATTTACAAACAGTGTTAATGAAATTGACATTTAACCGAATATTCCGACCACATACGATATTTATATTTCTTATGAATATTTACAAGCGGGGATAGTGCCTGATCGCCATTATGTCAAATTTGATTGTGTCAATTGCCAGTCATCTTCTTCTTCTTCTTTATTGGCGTAACCACGGCCAGGATCTTCTTCACCCGGTCGTTCCAACGGAGTGGAGATATTCCTCTTCCTCTGCATCACCCGACGAGTACTGCTTCGAATAATCTCCGAGTTGGAGTGTTTTCATCCAATCAGACAATATAACCTAACCAGCGTAGACGCTGTCTCTTAATTCGCTGAACTATACTATATGTGCATGACGTCGTATATCTTATACAGCTCATCGTTCCATCATCTGTGGTATTCGCCGTTGTCAATGCACAAAGAATCATAAATATTCCTCAGAACCTTTCTCTCGAAAACTCGTAACGTCGACTCATCAGATCTTGTCATCGTCCATGCCTCTGCACCACATAGAAGGACCTGAATAATGAGTGACTTATAGAGTTTGGTTTTTGTTTTGACATGTTTCCCCTGGTTCACTAAAAGATCCATTTGCTTCGCTTCTTTGTCCAACCTGGAGAAAATAGAGCTAACGGCACGGTTGTTATGGCCAATGATATCGATGTGATCGGCGTACACCAGCAGTTGTACACTCTTTTAGATGATTATACTTTCACTATTCAGATCTGCAGCTCGAATCATTTTCTCCAGGAGTAAATTGAACAAGTCACACGATAAGGAGTCGCCTTGTCTGTAACCTGGTGCGATATCGAACGGCTCGGAGAGATCCTTCCCGATCCTCTCATCCGATGCATTTCATTGGGAGTGTTGTTCTTACGTGGCGGATCCCAGACGCAGCGCACAACTCTGGGGAGGGATACATACAAGTAGAAGATACTACTAATACCATCTATATGATTTTTAATCAGCCCCTACCTTTAAAATATACGTATAGATATTTGGCAACTGAGGAACTGTTACTGAATGAGATATAGCATTTTGGATGAAGAAACAAGTGTTAGTTGACAAAAACTGCATTAGTGTGTTAATAAAGCATTTCGTTTTTTGGGGAAAAACCTGTTGAATTTGGGCTCTTCACCAGAGAAAACACCTTTGTAAAAACATTTGCTAAGTTGGAAGGAGGTGAAATGGGCACCGAAGACAATGAAGGTAGTGGAGGCCCTAAAGAGGCAAAAGCAAGGCCTAAACAGTCGTAGTCAACCTGGGTGTCATTTGTAATTGACTGCAGATTGTCATATTAATAATTTTTTTCGAAGTAGTGGAATATTATTTCGACTAAATATGCATAGAAAATTAAAAAGTTATAGAAGCTTGGCATAAAAAATTGGAAAAGAACCGCAAATGAAATGTCTGGAGGTTACATGTGTAACAGGCCGAAGCTCACAAGGAGTAAATCTGATACATATGTATCACCACTATCGCAATGCTTTACAAATTTTAATAGAAAGATCGCTCAGTTCATCGGAAACATAAGGGTTTATACCTCTGCTTAAAAATATATTTTGATTTGCCTTTAAATCTCTTTTCAAAGCAAAATAAAAAAGTCACAATTGCGCTTCACAATGCTTTTATACAAAAGTGGGTCACAAAACAGTGTACAGTGTAAATTTTTATTCAAAAAATGTCAAATGGAAGCTTCAAGTTTTGCTTCGCTTCGCTGCGTTTCGTTTCTGTCTGAACGTTATCATACAAAACAATGTTTCTGTCAAAACAAATGCTTTGTGCAAAGCGAAGCAAAAGTTCCACAATTGTAAAACCCAGCGACTCATGCAATTTTTTCAAATTAAACCCTGTTTACGCAATTACCCTGAAAGGTCTGGTTCAAAGTATGATACTATTAGTAGAATGGAATTATCTTGAAAGATCATGAGGACCTCTAACTCAAAAGGATGCCAATAATTTGATATGATTTGATACTATTGGATCATAAAAAAAGATACGAACTTCTCCAACTGTATTTAATTGGATTTTTACACTATATGTTATATATTGCCATTAACAGTTAACAGCAGAGTAGCAAAAACAAGTTTTTATTTTCACTGGAGCAAGGTTCTCAAGATTACTATTTTTTTTTTCAAAGAATCTCACCATCAAATTGTCACACTGCGCACTCAACTCCTTCACCTTTCCACTATTTTAACTATTCCCAGCGAAGCGTAACAAGTGTCGCGTCTGTCATTTTGCCACACTGACAATACAATGAGCGGACATTATTATAATTCGCTTTCTTGCTTTATTCTTATTTTGCCCACTATTGCTGTCACGACGTCTGTGTTCCTTTATTTACTCAAAATAAATGACATAACAAAGGCGGTAAACGCTACGTAAAATAAAATATGAAAATAAAATTTAAAAAATAAAGAAGAAAAAAAATTAAAATAAAATAAAAAATGCAAACTACAAACCGCTGGCAACTACCAGCAAAGCGTCGGATAGCACCTAAGGCCTTGGCAAACAAGCAACTACCTTTTGTCGCAAGTTGCAAAGACAGCCCGAACAACAACAACAACGGTTGCGACTATTGCGAGAGCAATACATTTATTTGCTGCTCACAGGCTTTGTGTGTGTGTGAATTTAGTTAACGTGGATTTGCAACTACTACTTGGTATGATTCTGCAGATTTACTGTGTTTCGTCTCTATAATGAAAATCCAAATGGCAAGAGATTTTTGGCAATTTTCATAATTTCAAAAATTTTCTCCGAAACACCGCATAATGAGTTCTTAATGCTTATGCAAATATTTATACGTGCTTAAGAGCTTCGGAAACCGCTTGCGAATAGATAAGTAAATCTCTCTCAATCAAATCAATCATCCACTAGAACCACGCAATTGCTCATAGTGAATTATTGGCCTGGACGATTTTTGTGCTTAATTTGATTGCGCTGAACGTAACGAACTTTGCAGGATTCATGAAAAACTATTTTTTTTCTTAATGCTAACTTTATCTTAAAATTTAAGTATCATATTTTAGGTGCATCAAATAAAAGCATTGGGGCCCCAAATTTTTGTACCTAGTTTAAGTTCAGGTTTTTTACATTGATATAAAAAAAAAGTAAAAGGAAATTGTAATTTAAATTGCCCGAGTAAACCATATTTCATAAATATATATTTCGCTAAGCTGGCGGGACTGTCCTTAAATAATATGCCAAATATGAGAGCGATCTGTCAACGAGTTTGTTTATAGCAGCTGCTTGAATAGATACACCTTAGTAGTGTGTTGCGTTGAAAAATGCTTTCGGTGATGCACTTTTATCAAAAACACAAGCCTCCGAGTGGTACAAAGCTTTCAAAGACGGTCAATATGTCACTAAAGACATGCCTCGTTCTGGACGACCTTCGATCTCTTCAATTGATGAAAATATTAAAAAAGTGAAGGATATTGTGCTAGAAAACCGTCAGGCAAGAGAGATTGAAAGAGAGCTCGGCATCCCTCGCGAGTCCGTTCGAATGATTTTGGTGGATTTTTTGGGTAGGAAATGCGTTCTTGCTCGACTCGTTCCTATAAAGCGGATTTAAAAAAAAAAAGGACTACCGTGAACAGGTCTCTGTGGACATGCTTGATCGTATGAAATCCGATCGCACATTCATTAACTAGCGATGAGATATGGGTTTATAAGTTTGGCATGCAAATAAATCAACAATCATCGGAATGAAGGAAACAACAACAATGGTTTGGTGCCTTTTTAATTTGTTTCGGAAGGTGAGACGGTCAACAAGGAGTTCTATTTGGTCGGATTGAGGCATTTGCCTGAGTAGATCCGTCGTAAACGGTCGGAATTGTGAAAGAACAATTCATGGATTTTACACGATGATAATGCATCACCGCATCGAGCCACGATTGTGACCGAATTTAAAGCCAAAAATGTGCCACCTATTCACCAGATTTGGCTCCGTGTGATTTTTTCTTGTTCCCCAAACTGAAATTGTCGCTCCGTGGAATCCGTTTTCAGTCGATCGAAGTAAAACAAAAAAAAAGTGTTTCGAGTACTGGAAAATCGTTGACATAAGTGAATTACATCTGGTGGGGATTACTTTTAAAATAATTATTGATGAATATTTAAATATTTTGCGTTTTATTTACAATTTCCGGGTACTTTTTTGTATATGGTATGTCTTCTGGTATAGTTCTTAATATGTTATGCGGACTCACTATCAATACCTCCTTCCGAAAGCCCACAAAAGTTTAAGTCGTTGCTTTGAAAATGCGAGACAAGTGCACAAGAGTACTCGATTGTTTCCCTGGTGGCTTGTACTTGACATCTGCCGTCATGTCGATCTATCAGTCCCATTATGCAAGCGTATGTTGCCATATGACGGCAACAAGTGAGTACTCCAATCCTTTTTCTACATTCCTTCTATCAGGAGTGAGTAGGACAAGTGAGTCTTCCAAACATGTTCCAACGTTCTCTTCTATCAGGAGTAAGCAGGAGTTTTGTGTATTTCTGAGCTACCACTTGATTTTGCAGTTTTGCAACCGATTAATCATTCCATTGCGTTTTTACCTTCCTTGCCATGCTCTTGCTCAGATCGTCCTAAAGGAAATCTATGGGTTTACCAATTTCGGATCCGCTTTCGGATGACTGCTTTACACGACTCTTGGTAATTTCCTCCACTATGTCATAATTATGGATGCTTTTGTGACCTGACACTGAGTAGAAGGAAAGTAGCTTAAAACTAGCGGAACTCTGCCGCGGTATTTTCGGTCCGGCAGCTTAAAAGTCTGCCTTATGTCTACTTCCGGACGGTATATTCCGGCTCCAACTTCAACTTCCATTTTCAAGCCATCAGTATACCACTTTAATATGTTGCGCGCAACCATTTCTAAGTTTACTTTAAATCTTATATCCCAATGAATAGTGGGATCATGTAGGGTCATGCAAAGGTTCTATGCGTAAATTCTTCTGCTGCCAGTAGTCGTCCCACCGATTTTGCTACTTAGTTTTCAACGATGAGGTTTATACATACATAGGTGACAAGTTTAGTACAAATTCAAGAGGCGCTTGGGGTAGTTCTGTCTTAGCTTGGGGCTAAATTTCGGTCAAGTAGAGATTTTCTATTTCTTTGAGAAAATAAACACAGGCCCGCTTGCGATGCCCAGCACTGTACAGTATAGTGTTATAGCACATACATTTATCGCACGTTATAAATCCAGATCGTATGAATTTAGAACTGCTTGCCTTGGGAGTCCTCTTTACCAATATTTTTTTTCAAATGAAGGCGTAAAACATTTCCTTCACAGTTTTGGGAATGCTGTATACTTTCATGGACACATACACTATATTCCATTGAGGTTCTTAGTACAGAATAAGTATATATAAAGACCTTTTAGCTACCGAACTATAACAAAATAAATCCGTTACAATAAATTAGATATACATACATAATAATATTATACAAAATAATAATTTCATTCATCGATCAAATTGTATGCCATTTTTTCATTACCAAACTTATTATCGAAAAATACCAAAAAAAAAGCAAAAGAATTTTCAAAAACTACGAAAGTCAAAAATAGTGCCAGTCGAAATTTTTTTGTATACTTATTTTTGAAAGCGAAAACTCATTATTTTCTACAATCACAATCAAACTGCAAGCAAACGCACCACCGCTTCAAAAAATGGACCCCAAATCGGAGGAGAATCTGTACGTAATGAGCGGTGTCACCGATATCGAACGTGATTTCAGCTACATTTCGACAATGTTGCGTTGGAATGAGACACGTTTCTTCGGTCCATCGCCGCGTGGTTTCTACCACGCCGCCGACTTCTTCCTGGAATATGCGGCGCAACGCATTATGGTGCGCAAACGGCAAGCAGATGTGACAATCATCGGTTATGCCGAGTTCAGTTATTATCCATTGATAGGCGCTTTGCCACCCGATTGTTGGATACATTGGCTGAAACATCACTTTTGGTGAGCAGCAAATTGCTTTGTCACTAAATATAACTTATACATATGCGTTATTGCACAGTGTTGACAAGGAATTTCCACTAAACTGGGGCGATACAATGTTCTTCACACGCTTCATGTTCTTCCCGAAATACAACCCGGAGCTAATGCGGCGCATACTTGTCGAATTCTTTCATCGTGAATTTAAAATTCGTTACATTGTGATCGTACAGATGCCGGACGATCCGGATTTGTCACCGGAAGGTGCGTGCTTTGAGGTTTCTAAAAATTTGTATTTTTGTTTTTAATGTAATTTTGGTTTAATCTATTCTTTTTTGAATTAAATTACTTTGTCTTATTTTTTTTTTTCAATATTATAATCTTATATTGTATCTCGCTTCTAGACACCCCTTGTTATGACATGTTGCAAGGCATCAGCACAGTGTTGTATCCGCGCGCTTTTAGCGTTCAAAAATGTCGAAATGTGCAACGGCTTCACATAATACATCGCAATAATGTTATAGAACGTATGCGTTACCGGTTAGCTTTGTGAGTATTTCAATGAATAGTATTTGTTTACTTATCTTTTGACTTCATTACACTAATTATAACGGGATTTTCAATAAGAGCGCTACAAAAGTTTTTAAGCAAAACAAAAACTTTATTCCTGTGAAAATACATTCGATGCCGTTATGTACGGAACTCGGTCTCTTTTGCATGGCCACCACGGGCGCGCTTGCAAAAGTCAAGACACTGATCCCAGTTTTCGACGGTTTTCAAGCATAAATCGACCCATACTGCTGCAATATTACGTTCGATGTTCATACGAAGTTCATCAATCGTCGCTGGATTGTTGACATGGACCATAGACTTGGCGTAGCCCTACAGGAAAAAGTCTAACGGCGTCAAATCGCCCGACTGAGGCGGCCAATTGCCTGGGAAATTTCGTTAGATAACACGTTCGCCAAACTTGTGGGCTGTGGTGCCGTTCTGTTGGAACACATATTCTACAAGTCCATATCATCCAAGTCGGTCCAAAAATATTCGGTTATCATTGAGCGGTAGCGATTCCCATTCACAGTAACGTGCCGTTCTTGATCATCACAGAAGAAGTACGGCCTATAAACCGCACCAAATCGCAATTTTTCGGGATGCAATGATAACTCCTGACCAATGTTTCTAAACCATTCACTAAATAGCCTCATTTTTTTTTCGATGAAAATCCGGATCATTTTCATGTTGTTGCTCAGCCGAATTCATGGATTCTGTGGTCAAGGCTTCAGTTCTTGCGTTAATTTGATCTTGTAAGGATGTAGGCCAAGATCTTTTCCCAAAATTCGCCACAATGACGTCACAAAGATGTCCAATGCTTGAGAAAGACATGTGAGAGACTGATTTGGGTCTTCCTCAATTGATACGCTAGCAGCAGCAATATTCTCGACACTACGTGCACTTCTTTATCTCACTGGCACGGGAACGTTTTGTACTGTGCCTGTGAATTCAATTTTTTCCACAAGATGCTCAATTGTTGATCTGACAGGACGATTATGATGACCATAACTTGGACGTAGCGCTCTTAAAGTTGAGGCCACTGACTCCGAATTTCGGTGCAAACTTTAATAATTTCGACTCGTTGGATCGTATGTCTTTCCATGATAAAATGGCAAACCTTATGAAGATAAATGTCAAAAGAGCGGAAAAATATGGCGTCGTTTACTCTACTTTTGTCCTTTTTAAAAAACCTGTTATAAGGCTGTGTACTCAGTGGCGCGAAGAAATAATATCAGCAACAACCCATTTGGCTGATTAGGCTGATTAGAAGTATCACGATTCTTACTAACACATGTTTTGGTCTCAATTCTATTTTTTTTTGTTCTTCATCGCTTCACTTCACTATATTGATAGCCTAATGAAATTTTTCTGATAATTGATTTCTATGTTAGTCAGAAAACTTCTGATCCCACTAGTTTTCGAAGACTTTAAGCAATCGAAAATCTAATGATCTTTTGTTGACCACTTATAACTCATATTGTCTTCATCTTTTATTCAACGAATTTGTTAACAGTTTTCTACAAATATTGAATCTCTTTGCAGACCCGAAGACAATGATGATATCGTAGAAGTGATTGATGTGGATCGTCCAGACTTGCGCGAGGAATATGGTGATTTTTATATAGCAGAGGAACTGCAAAAGGAAATAGATGAGGATGATAAACATAATACCTTTATAGCTTGTGAGGTGTGTATAAAAATAGTTGAAGAGAGTAAAGATTATTGCTTGTAAAGCTCAAAGTAAAGCCTAGAACAAGTATTTATATAGCTGAGATAATTAATGGAACTCAAGACCACCACAAGTATGGAGAAAAGATATTGTCTTTCTTGACAAGATTTAACCTAACAGCCCAGACATCAAAACATCAAGTTCAAAAAATTATTAAATCATATGTATTCCATTCGAAAGCTTTTCATATAAGGTTAACTGATTTCTAACTTTTTAGAATTCCGATTTCTAGTTTACCTTTCTTACTGTTACACCGCGCTTAGTTATAGTATAGTATAATAGTTATCCGTTGATAGATCAGTTTTTTCCTTGAAATGTAGCCTATGCGCTTTGTTTTTTCAGTATAAATTTCGCCTTTTAGGTTAGGTTAGGATAGGTTAGTTTAGGTTAGATTAAGTTAGGTTGGGATAGGTTGGGTTACGTTCTATTGGACGCCATACATAGACCTACTGGCCCTTCGTAATACCACATAGAGGTTCAGTTTAATTTGAACTGAAGTATTCTTCGGCTTTTTATTTTCTTAAAACTTCTCAGGTCTTAACATGAAATATATTTACCTATCTTGATCCTTCTCTATGCACTTACAGTTACAGCATCAGACGGTCGGCTTCATTTGGCTCAACGATGATGTCAGCATAGTAACGCTGGTGGAGAATTTCGAATGCGATGGCTTCGGTAATATGATACGATTCTCACGAGATAAACCTTTCGGTGAGAAGCGCCTAACGGTAACGTAAGTATGATCCTTAATTTAAGTAAAATGTACTCTGGTGATAAACATATAAAATAATATTATTAACAAACCCTCAGTGGCGTTGAAAAGAAGCCCGCTTATAAATTTTTCACCTCCGAAGTGGTCGAAGAAATTTACAACAAAGAATTAGAAAGACTACTTTCAGCAACCAAAACTACCGAATCGAGGTAAATTTCAAATGACTTACTTGCTATTATTTACTAATTTTGTCGATAACGAAAAAATATCACAACAATAAACACACATAAATCAGCGATAAAACCTGCATGCGTCCCACATGTCCGGCAGCTATGGGCACCAATATTGTATCGACTGTACGACGTTCGTCGCGTGGCAGCTTCAATTACGGCATAAACGAAACGAGCATCAAATATTTTTTCTTACGTGAAGAATTCTATCGCAAAATGGAACTAATCGATATTTGTATGTTAATTTTGGGCATAACAACAAATTATTGATAATAATTATTCTGCCTTCTGTCATTTTCGAAGTTTTTAAAAGCCCCGATCACTATCAAACGCAGTTCCGTAAGCGTTTACGTATCCGTTATAATGTACCAGAAACGCATGATGAAGCCACCGATGGCGAATTTCCCTTCGATACATATTCCAATGTGTTCGCCATCAAGTTGCTGGGTATTAGTGAAACGACGGACACACGATTCGCTTCGCGTTTCATTGCGACTGCTTTTACGGCACATCCCGACCGGGATTACTGCATTATATCTATACCGAATAAGATGCGTTTATCGAGAAGTGTGGACATGTTGCTGGGATTGTTTGTGGTGAGTTGGAAAAGGTTGGAAACCACACATTTTTAATATCCTAATTTATGATTCAAGAGTTTGGATCGGTTAACTTACTAGATAAACAGATCCGGCGTACCCAGCTCCTTAATGACATTTTTGGGAAAAATTTTTACTTCGTCTTTTTATCAAATATGGGGTTTTTGTCAATTTTTGTCCTATAAAAAGCTTTAAAGTAAAGAACCTGTAATGTACATCAAACAAATGTTTTTAAGGGGATGAAGTTTCCAAAGGAAGATATAGTGTCAGAGAACTAAAATTATTAAACAACAGTTGAAACAACTCTTCGGACGACCATTGTGGATAATTTGTAAGACATGACTTTATGTCAACTTCCGAGAATATTTCCATCAGAATCTTGAAGAACTTCCTCATTGTGGTTTATTGCTAAGACTTTATGTCAACTTCCGAGAATATATCCGACACCTACTCGAAAAACTTCCACAATTTCCTTAAAGAGGATTTATTGGTTCGTCGAGGGAGAACTTTAGTTCTTAATTGACTACTCAATCGAAATTAGTACTTCCTGATACCTAAAAGAGAGAACCGCCACAAATAAAAAATCGGAAATAACACCGAAAGAGAGCAAATGCTTTCCAATCTGAGACAAAATTATGATAGAGAAAGTAAAATTTCTTAGAATAAGAAACCCTATTTCTTAACAAAAGTTTACATTGTTAAATTTAGGACCTAAGGAAGACAATTAGGCACTTTTCCTTTGTGAAACCCTTGTAGAGTGTTATTTCCTCTCAGCCAACATGTTGCATTGCTTATACATTCGTTTCTCTTTTCTATCTCTCTCTTCCCCCATCTCTATCTCTCTCTCTCCAGACGCCAAACACGTCTCAGGTTAATAGTTCTGTTTAAAAAATTTTAATTATTTTCAAAAAGTCACGCCCACTTTTGTATTCATTAACAATAAATACCTTTCTAATTGTGCTTGGACTTTTTCTTCAGGGTCTCGTACCACGTCCCGGCGCTAGAATTGATGACACAGTTTACATCATAAATCGCAGCACAATCTTCGGTCATATTGGTGTAATGAATTTAATACCGGAGGATGTCTTCACTATTGAAAAAATCATAAAGAAGTCGGGAGCCATGCTCAATAAACGTGCCTCAACCTACACTTTGTTCGCACTGAAGCAGTCGTTTTTCATACCACCCGAAACACTAGCCGAATCCACGCTTATTAGTGACATAATAGAGGATGTGTTGGAGAATCCTATAAGCGAATTTCATTTCCTAACAATACGCTGTGGTGATTCGATGCGAGCCATGGAGAATAATATCATTGTGGGGTTTGCAATAATACGGTAATTAGAAAATGGGAAAATATATTCCTTGACCCGCTAGGCTAAACTAATTTTGAGTTGATAGTTTAAAGAAAAAATATTGGACATCCTAGGGGAGTGTTATGGTGGGACAATGATCCGATATAACTGCTTATGATGTAGACATATGTGATACGAAAATCCTTAGGGTGCCCATAAACTTCTTTTTCGAATTGGAAACTCCTTTACAACGGTCATTGTTTAGCGAACTCTCTCACCACATAAATAATAAGTCACTTATCTCACCCCAACAGTCCTTTTATTAGACAACATGAACTGGAGTATAAATATGTTTTCATGCGTCACGAGGTGTGTTTCAGTCAAAATCCCGGTGAAATTGTCTTATTAAAGTTACATCCGAATTACATTTGGGAATCGGATGCAATATTCCGGCAAATATCCTGTGCCACCGGCTATTGGGAACTATATTATGTGGCACCAACTATGGTGAGTATGGCACTACGTAAGGAATTTGATAAAGAAAGTGGCGCTCAAATATTTTTACATTTACTCAGAGTCACACCAAGCCCTTAGTTAACGATCTGGTTAAACAAATGCAACCCATTGAACCGCGACCCATCGCACAACTGCATCGTCGTAAATACAACAAGCCGAAATCGACAACATCAGACCGCCTCAGCCAACAAATACCGAATATTGGTGATGAAAATGTCGCTCTCTACTATCATAATTTATTGCCATCGAAGGCATTCGGCAATAAAGAGCCGATCATAATAATCGGTTTCAACAGTTTAACGCGCGCCTTACTGCGAGTGCTGCTTTTCAACTTCATGAATGCCAGGTAAATACTAAATTTTGGTGTAAATGGAGAGCTTACAATTTTTCTCTTGTCTTCGCAGCGACAAGAATTGCCATTGTTGTCTGCCACGCCTACGCGTCGTCGTCATCGCAGCAGTGGGTGTGGTGGAGAGCGCCTACGACAATGATTTTCATTGTGAGATCTGCACAGATCAAAATGACTGTTATGTTAATTTCGAGAATAGCAATAGTTTTATACGCGACACAACACGTTGTATGGATCTGCGGAAATTTGCCTCTTTCGTCAGTTCGACTGTGAAGAAGATCAAAACGTAAGTGCTTTCTATGTTCTACTTACATTATACTATATACTCCACCAGTTTACTCCAAAAAAATGCCGGAAGAAATCATTACTAAGTTTGACTGTCATCAGAAAACAAGTATTAGACAACCTTGAGATATGAATTTATGAGGTGATTTGACTACCCGTAGCTTATCACTTTATGAGCTTCGGCACGAAAACTAGACAAATATACAGACCTTTCCTCAATTCCTAATACTCATAAGTGATGATCTGATCTCGTATGTTTATTCCGAAGAGAGGATGCGAAGTCTTCCAAGCAGAGCCAAATTTTATTAAGTGGGAGTTTATACTGCCAAACCATCAAAACAGACCACACAGAAAACAAAGTTAAGGCAGATTTCAAGGAATTTGTACCGATCTCACACCGCTTCACCTAGTAATCGGTCAGGTAGCCAAACACACACTGCACCAAATGACAACAGAGGGGTTTGGCAGAGATAAAGTAATATCTTCGTAGCGTATGAAGGGCTACCAAAAGTATAAACTTCATTGAGAACAGCCTACCAGATAGTAACCAATCTGGGTGCCCGCTCAGCATCGCTCGCTCGCTCCTCAGCATCCCCCAATATAGTGGGACCCGCACCTTTCATTGCGATTGGCCTCATACAATAAAAGAGCTGTTCCGCAAGGATGAAGGAGTGGACAGGGAGAAGTATTGGCAACAACAAAAAGACATACCCCATTACCAAGTTGCCCTTAAATGGCTTAAATATGTAATCAACCTCACTTGGATCCATGTTTCCAAATAGGGATCACATCGCCTCAATAGCATAATTTAGGAAAGGGTACAATGGACCTAAGTTCGCGATGCAATCCTCATTTATTTATCTAATCCAGGTTTCTACCGACCGATAAGTATTACAACTATTTCGACGAATGCGACTCTACATACTTCTTTGAGTCAGTTTCTGAAGAAGAAAAGTTTTGACAGATTTCAAGTATTCTATATGAATGGGTATCTATAGGTCCCTACTGACAGATACATATGTCCTATAAGTATTTCGACGAATGCGACGAAACATATATACGTCTTTGAGTTTATTTCCGTAAGCATGTATAGTCCGGTGTATCGATCGGCAGACGAGTCTTGTGTAAAGTACTGACACATTTCCCGATATTTTCTTTAGTTAGTGTTTACTTTGATAAGAATGACAACAACTTAAGACTCTTAACCTCCACAAAATTCCCTAAAATTATTTTTAACAATTTAACCACTTAATACAAACATTTTGTTTGATCGGAACTTTCACAGAGAAGATCAAGCAATTGTATTAGCCAACGGCTGTGAGATGTACTATGGTAAACTCATCTTCTCAATGAGCCAGCGTTTTGGAAAACCACCAGCCGCAAAACGCGATCCACGCGCCTCAAACTACATGCAAATCAACAGTCGCTTCGATAAAATCGTGATGTATCACAAACTCGAAGCAATACGAAAAGATCAGAACTCGAATGATATCAATATAATCGTTTTCGGCACACATCTGGGCACCTATGAGTTCATAAATTTCCTCATTAATCACAAAATACCTCCGCAATTCATAACTTTGGTCATACCATGGGATGCTAAGTCTCGGGAGTCATGCATTAAATACAACATCAGCAATATGGATATGAATATAGAGATGATACTGCAGGGTATGGTGGAAGATTTGGGCGTGAAGGTCGAGGCGCATTGGATATTGAAGAAGTGGATATACTACTATAATGAAAAGATCATCTCGCATGCAGCTTTCGAAAATTATCCCAACGGTAACTTAATGACAATGGCTTGTGACCTATTTGTCAGCTTTCATCCGCATCTTATCAGCGCAGAGCTTGTTGATTGTAAGTGAAATACTTTTAAGTACGACTGTTAGCTAAATATATGTATTGCACTGCCTAGTATTGGAGAGCAGCGGCATTGAGATGGAGGACTCATTAGTGTTGGTCGATGATAATTTCCGCACTAGCGATCCGAATATTTATGCCGTTGGCAATTGCACGCGCTTGAGGAATAAGCGGAATCATCAATATGTTCATGTGGCTAAAGAGGAGAAAGCGGCTAAGGTAAGTTAAGTGATATTATTTTAAATTTAATGGAATTTTATACGTACGCCACGGACGAGATTATTAAGTTTCGATGATGACATGTCTTCGACGGAAACAATCTTCATATCTAGAAAATTTATGAGCTTTTGTCAGTATTTGTCTGTGATCATCCGCTGTTAGGATCATCTTGTTTGTTTCCAGGTGATTAGAAACATACATTTCTTCTCTATTGGCAGGAGGTGGGGTCTTTCACCGAAGGTAATCTTCTGGCTCCACGACGCTATAGTCAACCTTATTTTGTTCTATAGGATCTTTGAGTGGTGGAGGGTCTTAGAAAAGGCCACACTTGCTAAGAAGTTGGAGAGCGTCCAACAAGCAGAGCTCATCAGCATGCGTGGTGCTCCAAGATCCACTCCAATTTGCAAATACTTGTATTGCCCATAGATATCGCCGGAAAGTGTAAGGCGGCGAACGTTGCCATCAAACTCAGGGCATCTTTGTTTTTAAATGAATATCTTGCTACGCATTCTAATCGTTTGAGTCACTTTGGGAAAATAATAGTTTGGGTACTAGGCTCGCCTTTGCGAAATTCAGACTTACATATTCGGGAGCTCACACTCTCAGATATCCCACCGAAATGGTGGGAATAGAATTTAAACGCTCAGGCAAAATTTTATCTGCCGCACGACGTTTTTGCTTCACAGTGGACTGCATTTGGTAATCGAAGTGCGATTTCTAGATTAGTCGGCAACCTAATCCAGCGGTCGAATTATTATATCAAATAAGGGACATGCTTTTGTTTATGTATTAATAACGTTGCTTTTTCTATAAAAATTATGCGCTTGTTATCTAGAAACTTGGAAATTCAAAACGATCATGTGATCAGTTATAAAATCATGCGTCGTGGTTTAACTATATTCATAACATTTAAGGTAGCCTAATGGAGTTTTTAGTTTATGATGGTCTTCAATGATCAAAACAAGGTATTGAAGAAGTGTCGCCGAGATATTATTTTTCAACATCGATGCTGTTATTTGACATATTTGCACTTTCTGAAGCGGTACTCTACGAATAACTCATATGTGACCGCAAAAAAATATTCAACTTACCATAACACAATTTCAAACGATTTTTAAAGTTCAGAGCAATTGATGACAATTTACAGTGTAATATGTTAGATAACGTGATCTAATCACGTGATGTGACTTAAAGTGAAGTAGTGATGTGATATAATATATGATCACAAAGTTATGTGTTTCAATGAAATTGAGCAAGAAATATCCAATAAATGTGCGTGTCATATTAAGCGTGGTGATGTGATGCGACGTGATAATATGATGTGACATCACGTGATTGTGAAAATTCCATTTTTTTCGTCATTTTTCATATAATTTTTTCATACATTAATCACCAAAATTTAAAATATAAAATCATTTAAAGTCATTTAATATGATAATGCATCATGTGATCTAATTAAAGTGGAAAATATTATCAAGTTGAATTTCTACTTTAATTACATCGTAATCATCGTAATTATATTATTAGTTATTAAATGAAAAGTACGGGTAATATATACATATATGAATGTATAATATTATCTTAGATATATGATGAGGTGATATAGCAGCTTAAGTCATATGATATGACAACTAAAATTATACCAAATATTTCTAAAAAAAAATTATTTTTTTTAATACTTCAAAAAGCTGTATTTAACAAATTTTTTTTACTAAAATACTTTATTTAATTCACAGCTCATTAGAAGCCTTAATCTGCATCAGAATGATGATCCCGTAAATACTGAGAAATATCAACAACCAGTTTATTTTCAAGCACAACTGCCACTAGGCCATTATATGGCTAAAGCGATCCTACCCAAACGATATATCGCCAATCATTTGGATAACAATTATATGCTCACATTAGTCACTTATGATGGGAATTTCTCGCGCGTGCGCATCAACGAGCATGGCATAGTAGAGGAGATCACTTGTGTCACCAGAAATGTAAGTAATTTATAAATTTTCTAGTTTGAAAGCTTTACTTTATGTTTAGTTATCGGTTTTTATGTTTAAACAGATTCTATATATACTGAAATTTACAAAAAAAAATTTTGTAATCATTTTCTTCTTATTTAATATAGAAACGCAGCTTTGATCATCTGCAATACTTTGTGGGTCAGCATCAGGCACTGCTGAATGACTTACACACGCGTTGGTATCTCAAGGACATTACCAGTTTTGTTGAGTTCTTCGAAGAACCATGGACCGAACTGATCATGCATCCACAATTTGACAGTTTGAGCAGCCGGATTCGTACATTTGGCATGGAAATGGCGAAGGATATCATGGACATGGTGAGTTAGTGGTGGCGGACTACAGCTAAAGTTGTTGTAATACATATGTATAGCTGTTTATATCAATATATGACAATATATACTCTCTGCACAGGACCTGGGCATAGATCGCCGAAAACGCAAGCAATTCATGAAACAATATATGGCCGATGCGGGGCATACGGATGAGGTGGAGAAGACATTGTTGCGTTTTTTGCGCAAACATCGGGATGACTTTATATACCCGTTTGCATTACCCGAGGACTTTCATCTAAATCTATCGAGCAAGTTGAATATCTAATTTTATTTGTATGCTTTATTTTATAACAGAACTATTTGTCCAAAACAAATCAGCAAGTGTTTTGCCCGATCTTATACTTATGTGCTTAAATATATTTTTTGTTATTTACATAACATTTACGCCTACTATATTATATACATATATCTATACATAGTATATCGCCACCTAAACTTCAAAACAGCGTAATAACCAATATATAACCATAATATAACCTATATAATAACCAATATATAACCATTTTATAACCAAAACTCGAATTTCGTTTCAATTTGAGTGGTTTCTTTTAATGTTCTTCTTTCGCCTGTAAATTTATGAAAATGTTATGTTCATTACTTTGCATTTTAGATCACGATATACATATAGTATATATATATATATATGTTTGGTAAATATGTTCATACGGTGCCGATAGCACACTGTGTAACAAATTGTTTCGCCAAAGCGCAATCCGCATTTTCGGTCCAACGATTCGCCGGGCAGTTCATGAAGTACTCCATGTGAACACAACTGAGCAGTATGCCGGAGAAGGGACTACACCTCCGAAGTGCGAACACGCCACCACCGAGCGAATGTTGCTTGATCACCTGCATTCGTTGCTGTGCCACTGATTCGCATTTTCTGTAGGCTGTCAGCATAGTGTCCACATAGGTGCTATCATTACCGGATTTTGTCTGTAGATAGTTTTGCACCGCCTCAATGTTGATCTTCTCAGGCGCCGATAGGTGCTGCAACTCTTTAACAATGCACTCAGCGAAGCACTGTCAGTAAATAAATCGCGAAAGGAGTCAGTCGAGTCAGTCGAGAGAGTACATGAATGTATATAAAGACAACTTCATATTGCAAAATACTTACAGTAACATCCTCTAGAGCAGTTGCGCCCTTCTGGTTTTCGAAAGATATGCCCAATCGTTGCGCACACGTTTCCATAACCGCTGCGCGCTCGTCGTTTTTACAACAAAGTGACGGTTGCTGGTGAGTTAAGCAAGAATTAAAACTTCAAAGTAGAAATAATTTAACGAAAATGAAAAATGAATTTTGGTACTGAAAAATGCTATCGTGAATGGCCTTTACTTTCAAGTGTTGAATATTCTCGAAGTGCGATTGATATCGAGATTACGATTGAGTCATAGAATCTTCTACGGCTACAGCATTCACAAGACTAGCACTCTACTGGCTTATGGTTGTCCTTCTGAGTCTGCTTAGGTGATATTTCAGAAATCAGGTTCTGAGTATTAGATTCTCTTTTACTCCGTTTCTGTCAAACATTTTGAACGATGCTTGTATGGCAAATGGCGAGATATTTTAACGAAATTTGGTATGAGTTAATGTCTAAGACATTGATGCAATCTCCGAAAAAATTGTCATATAAACTAAACGATCAAAAGTCTTGTAATGAATATTTTGTATTTGTGAGGGGTATTATAGCTTCGATGCTAAAAAAGCAACGTTTTTCTTGTTTTTTTTTTATTGAAAACTATAAAGGGTTTGAGTCAATTAAAGAGATCATGTCATTTTGACAAAGAGTTGAAATTATTAATTTACTACTTTATTCGGAGTCAGTGACCTCAACTTTAAGAGCGCAGCGTCTAATTTATGGTTGTCATAATTGTCCTATCAGTACAACCATTGAGCGTATAGTGGAAAAATTTTCATTCACAGGCTCAGTACAGAATGTTCCCGTGCCAGTGAGGCAAAGAAGTGTCGAGAATATTGCTGCCGCGAGCGCATCAATTGAGGAAGACCCAAATCAGTCTCTCACACGTCATTTTCATGCATTAGTCAGCTGTGTGACGCCCTTGTGGCGAATTTTGTGAAAAGATCTTGGCCTACATCCTTGCAAGAACTGAAGCCGCTTGACCACCAGAATCGTCGTATGTTCGTGAATTGGGCTCAGCAATATGGAAACTTGAAAATAATCCGTATTTTCATCGAAAAATCATCTTCAGCGATGAGACTCATTTCTGGCTGTATGGCTTCGCCAATAAGCAAAATATGCATTATTGGTCAGGCAGCAATCCACACATACTCCATGAGTCACCATTGCATCCCGAAAAAATTACGGTTTGGTGCGGTTTATGGGCCGGCGGCGGCATTGGGCCGTACTTCTTCCGTGATGATCAAGAACGGCACGTTACTGTGAATGGGAATCGCTACCGCTCAATAATAACCGAATATTTTTGGCCAGAATTGAAGGATATGAACTTAGACTATATGTAGTTCCAACAGGGCGGCTCCACAAGCTTATGTCACAATCGATTTATTGAAAACCAAATTTGGTGAACGTGTTATCTAATGAAATGACCCAGGCAATTGGCCGCTTCGGTCGTGCAATTTGACGCCGTTAAACAATTTCCAGTAGGGCTACGTCAAGTCTATGACCTATGCCAATAAGTCAGCGACAATTGATGAGCTTTGTATGAATATCGAACGGGCAGCAGTATCGGCCGATTTATGCTTGAAAACCGTCCAAAATTGGGTTCAGTGTCTGGACTTTGGCAAGTGTGCCCATGGTGACCATGCAAAAGAAATGATCGTATACAAAGTAGGCTGGAAATGTCCAAAAGTAAAACCTTGATCAACAATTTTGTAGAAGCTCTTTAGGTTCAAACTGAAATATATAATAATCCCAACTCTAAGATAATATGATCCTTCAGATAGGCCAATTCCAAACGTTTGATACATTTTATGAAAATGCTTCTTCTTTCATTTTTCCTTTTGAGATTTGTAAGGTATTGTTTGGTATTAGATGGTACAAGCATGGAACTTAGATACAGAGTGGTACCAGTATGCTTACTTAAACACTACAACCCGACTTCTTCCAACTAAACTTCTACAGCTAAAAACATAATAATAAGCTTGTCGTAATAAAAAAAACAGGTCTTAGAAAGGTTTGAAATACTCATGATCAGATACTGAAAGTCGAGTTATTGTTGTGGTCATTAATGTCAAGTTAGATTCTTACTTCAAATCGCATTTTCTTCCGAAGGATAACAGGTATTCCAATAAAAAGTTTGACTTAAGATTCTTCATGTTTGGAATTTGATAAAAAAATTATTCACGCTTTGACTTACCACTAGTTGTGGCGGTCGCCTGCAATCAATCTCCACGGCTTCAACGCACTGAACAACAGATGAAAGAGAATAAAACTACTTTTAAAACATTTTTTTTTTTTGAAAATTTAAAATCTATTTTTTAAGCAAAAAGTAACTCACGCCGCAGGCCAAAAACGCACAAAACACAAAAAGTTCGATTTTCTGCATTATTTTTGTTTAAAAAATACTTGAAATCTACAAAAATAACTGTTCACCGCCAGTTCAGTTGCGCAAATAACTTTGGAGTGGACACACGCTGTTGCTTTTATAGGTTAGGTGCACTGCCTAAATAACAAATTTCTAATTAAAAATTGTGAAAATAAGTGCACATTCACTTTCTTTGTTCGAAAAAGAAAAATATTTCTAATAACTAATAATTATGTAAATGTAATTGCTTATAATTTCATATTTTTTATTAAATTTTTTTTTAAGTTTTTTATTAATTTTTAACAATTTTTTTTTTTAATTTTTTATTAA
Organism: Bactrocera neohumeralis; assembly: GCF_024586455.1. Lineage (NCBI taxonomy): Eukaryota > Metazoa > Arthropoda > Insecta > Diptera > Tephritidae > Bactrocera > Bactrocera neohumeralis. Next base: position 14,655,219 of record NC_065921.1, read on the forward strand.
AAAATTATTTTATTTATATTTATTTGTTATTGAAGCTGAATAATATATTTTTTTTTTATTTTTAGAATATATGTATATTTTTTTTTTTTGAACAAACATTTCTTTATAATTTAATTTTTTTTTTTAATTCTCCAAAATCTAGCTCACTCACTGCAGCAAAGTTGTTGAAGACTGAGTTCAAACGCGCGCTTTTGTTATAAATTTATACAAATCTAAGGAAAAAAGAATTACTAAAAAAATTGTGAAGCATTAACGCAACAACAACAATAAATCATTGTCATACAGACAAATATGTATGACAGTAAATATTAAACTAATTTTATACCAACTTTCTGTCACATTATATACATTTTTTGTTGCTGCTTTTACTATTTCTGTCTGGCCACTTAGCGACGCCGACCACGCATGACCAATGGCCAATATTGTTGGACCTGCAACCTCAGTATATCTGCAACCCTCAACGCAGAACGCTCCACTGACTGCACCGTGGAGAAGGTGGCCGCAGCGCTTTTGCTGCTTATCGCATGCGTGCTGCTGTTTGCTGCAAGTGACAGCCTCTTGACTGCAGCGTGTTGACGATTGGCGGCCATGCGCGAAGGTTAATTTTACTCATTCATACGTTGATACCTATTCCTAAAGTCATATGCCCAGCCATGTTTGTTTGTATTTTTAAATGACAAACAGTAATTATTGTTAAATGAACTTGAAAAAAACTGTTGCTCTTTGCTGGCGATGGTTTTGGGTATGTTTCAGATAAAAGTAAAATTTTTGGTTTTCCGCGGCAAATATTTAGAAAGCAACGAACGATTTCAATGACGCGGTCGATTACCTGCCAATTATTTGCCGTCAAATATTCTAGCTTATTGTTTAGAAAATGTTAATAAGTATGTATGTAAGTAATTAATTATATAAAGGTGTAATCATAATAGTTCGTTATTGTTACAATTGATCGTTAGTAATTAGCTTATGGAAAAATACAAGCGAAAGTGCAAAAATCGCAGCAAAGTGGGTCACAAATATTGGTCATTTATTCATATTTGCTTACATATGTATTTATATTCTTCTTTATTGGCGTAGACAGCGCTTACACGGTTATAGTCGAGTTTACAACAGCGCGCTAATCGTTTCTTCTTTTAGCAATTTGGCGCAAATTTTGTGTTTCCAAGCGAAACCAGGTCCATTTTCCAATGGAGTCTCTCAGAGCTGGAATTTTTTCGTCCGTTCGGAGGACATGACCTAGCCTCGGTTGGTATCGAACGGCTCGCAGAAGTCCTTCCCGATCCTGTCGCAGCTTTTGGTATTGCTCAACGTCAGTCTGACGCCAATAAGGAAGAAGAAGATTAAGTTTGTGGGGGATACCAAATACAGACAGAGCGGCATAAAGGCAACTCCTTTTCGTGCTGTCAACAGCAGCTTTAAAATCGACGAAGAGGTGGTGTGTGTCGATTCTCTTTTCACGGGTCTTTTCCAAGATTTGGCGAATGGTGAATATCTGGTCGATTGTTGATTTGCCAGGTCTAAAGCCACACTGATAAGTTCCAATCAGTTTGTTGACGGTGGGCTTTAATCTTCACACAATACGCTCGATAGAACCTTATATGGGATGTTTAGAACACTTATCCCACGGTAGTTGGCGCAGATTGTGGGGCCTCCTTTTTATGCAAAGAAGCTGATGCATGCTCCTTATCAGTTGTTCGCCGCCGTGTTTGAATAGCTCGGCGGTTAATCCATCGGACTCGCCACTGTTATTCACACGGGTAATTGGTATTCGAAGAAGGGTCAGGCAATGAAACGTCTGCTGCGTCAATATATATGTACATACGTACAAAAATATTCGAGTTTTTGAAAATCAAAAAAAAATTGGATAAAGTAGCAACCGCAAAGTGGTCCACATTTGGATCGTAAGTGGTTAGCTTCCACCAGTTTTGCGTTCCGTGTTTCTCGTACGTTCTCTGCCCTTCATCCATTCAACCCAAGTCACATACACACAATTTCTTATTCATAATAAGACCCTGTGTGACAAAAGTTAATTTTTGACATATAGATGTCGCGCAAACAACTACATTTGACAGCAAAAACTGCGCTGCTCGCCGCACTCTTTTAATCAACAAGTCTGTCAATAAACTGTCAAATTACCTCAGTTTTTCTCTGTTGTGTTTTGGTTGTCGCCCCAATTTACATTGACGCGGCGCGTCGCGAAAAAGTGCAAAATTATTAACAATAATTGATACAAAATCGTGCTGCTAAGTTAATAAACAAATATATCGGTGTTGTCGCATAACTGGACACAAGCAAAGAATTATCTATACAATAAAACAGCTGTTTAGCTGCTTTCGGCTGAGGCCCTTGTTAGCCAGCCTATCCAATTGGCATTTGGTGCCAGTTCGTTCATTGATCTCCCCACTGACCACTCCGTGTGTTATTGGTGCCAGGTGAGTGAATCACAACAGAATATATAAAGTGTTGATAAGTGAATTAAAGAAATCTATGTACAATGCTTGCAAATGTATGTGTGTACGTATGTTAATGGTGATTGGAAGGATTCATTGTGACTAATTTATAAACTCAATTTCACTAATGTTAATTGAAAATTTTGCTGTATGGTAATCCAATGAGAACGGTGCTTAATTGATTGGAGTGCTTTTGCTTGTCTTTCTTATTAGATTATTTTGTTACTGTGTAAATTTTTTATGTTGCTTAATTTGTTTCAAAATTTGTTTTAAATTTAATAAAAAAAAAAACTTTTTTTGCAATTTTTAATCAAAATTCCAGTGAAATTCAACTATTTAATCTAATTTTCTGTTGTTTACACCAAATCACTAGATGGTTGCACCCAGAGTTTTTATTGCAGCTGATAATAAAGCGTTTATAGCATTTTCGATTTATATCAGCAATTTGGGAAATCCTAAGTAGTTGTTGAAAAAGGTTTATCTTAATACCTTTAAAAAGATATTATTAACGCTGCACCTTCGTCAGCATTACATGCATTATGCGCTGAAACCGTATAGTCACTTGGATCCACGGTACAACGCACTTAATCTTTATGGCACCAGCAACAAAAGCAAAAATTCAGCTCTTGGCTGTAACTTCTTGTAGTAATTCTTATACAAATTTTTCCCTAAGCATGTTCAGTGTTATTAAAAGGTAGGTAGGTAGGTAGGAGTGCAGCCCTATCGGGCTCAATTAGCACTTGATGTGCCATTTTGATACACTATTCGTAGAACCACCTGTATCTGCTATTACGTTTCACCTTCTCTCTCAAACCATTTTGAGGTTTCGATGAAACTACTTATGTCCGATATGCTTTTGGTGGAAATCCATTCAAGATTTGGTGCTTGGTGGATTCCGAGTGTTTTGTGTCGGATCTGTGCTAGAGCTGGGCATTCACAGAGAAAGTGGAAAATTGTTTCCTTGTTCCCTGCTACTCCGCAGCCACGGCAGATATCGTTGTAGGGCAATCCCATTTTGGACGCATGTTCCCCAAATGGCCAGTGCCCTGTTGTGGTAGCTGTTATTCTGTAAATCCTTTTTCTTGACCTATTTAATAAATCATTTGTTCTTTTCCTGTCATATGTTGGCCATAATTGTTTAGTTATGACGCATTTTGTAATGTTTTTCCACCTGTTGTTTGCAATTTGCTGAAATTGTCTATTGATCTCCCTTTTTATCGATCCTAGCGGGCTTGGTATTAGCTCCGCCTCGGATTCATTGAGGAAAGCTCCTGCCTTTGCCAACTCGTCTGCTTTTTCGTTACCGAAAAAGTTCCTGTGTCCGGGAACCCAGATCAAGTTTAGCTGGAGCTTGTCTTTTATTGAGCTTAGTGCTCTCTTGCAGCTGTGAACTATACTGGAATTTGTCGTGGGTGAAGACAATGCCAGGAGGGCCGCCTGGCTGTCCGTAAATATAGTTGCTTTATGTATATTTCCGTGGTTTTCTAATAGAACCTCGCAGGCTTTTTCTATGCCTAGTACTTCTGCTTGGAAGATGCTAGCCGAGTTCGGTAGACGTATAGAGAGAGATATGCCTAGATCAGCGGAGAATACCCCCGTGCCCACTCCGCAGTCCATTTTGGACCCGTCGGTATAGACTGAGGTGGTATCTTCCTCTCTTCTCCATTCTCGTCTAGATGGTATCCTCACCTGGAAGTGTCTACTGAAATCCAGCTTTGGGAGAATGTAGTCTGATTTGTTAATAGTGAACTTGTTTAGAATTACACTATGTCCGTAGTTCAGCTGTTTCCAACCTCCCAATTCTTTTATTCTTATCGCCGCAATAGCTGCTGTTTTGTGAATAAAAATGTCCATTGGTAGTTGATGCAGGATCACATTGAGCGCATCAGTCGGACATGACCTGATAGCACCCGTAACACCCGCACATGCTGCTCTTTGTATTCCATTTAATTTTCTAATATTGTATTGTTTGTTTAGCGCTGGCCACCATACCAGAGCTCCATATGTAAGTATAGGTCTTATGACAGCCGTATACATCCACATGATTATACTTGGTTTAAGGCCCCAATTCTTGTTGACGATTTTCTTACAAGTATAGTAGGCCATGTATGCTTTGTTTATTCTTATTCTTTCGTTATTAAAAGACTTTGCAACGATTAAAAATAAGAATGCTTGTCATACAAAGACTAATGAAAGACTTGATCGGTCATCAGCACACAATTGAACAGATTTTTCAAATATATACCGACGGATATGGCTAAATTGATAAAGCTCGTCATGCTGATCATTTATATACAGTGAAACTTTCCATTTACGGATAGTTTTCATAACCGGACAGCTACCAGGACTGGACAAATTTTATAAAAACAACGTTTCATTTCCATTTCTATTGGTTTTCTAATTTGTTAAATTTTGGGTGTTTTCAAAACGAGCACATTTTGTCCTTCGCTGGCGCCATCTGATTGCCGGTGGCTCAACGGATTAGATAAGTAAATGAGGATTGCACCGCGACCTGGGGTCAATTGTGCTCTCTCCTAAGTCACAACGTCTCAACTAACCCCAGAAAATTAATAAATTCCATTATACTGCTAGGTGCTATTGAAGCGATGTGATCCCTATCATATCATTATACTGCGCCTAAAGGCTGCTGTGCAGTCGATTAGCAGGTATTCTGATGTTTCTGACTCTAAGAAGAAATTTTAAACCCTTGTTTTTGCCACGCCACTCCACCACATGTGGACAGCTCCCTTAGTCGAACAAAAACACTGCGACGGTGAGTGTCCGGTTATGAAGAATTTTACTGTACATATGTATGTATGTATATCTCATAGGATCTCCAAAGTTTCCTTCTGGGTGTTACAAACTTCGTAGCAGATTTAATATACCCTGGTCAGGATATTATAGAGCTCTAAATGATTGAATTCTTCACGGCCAAATGGATTTCGTAAATAACATAATTTCATAAATTGTTAACATATGTACATATGTACATATGTATGTATGTATATTAGTGTATGTAAGGTTGTACAACAAGTACTTCATTGAGCATTAACACGCAATTAATCACACTAACAATGCACTAATCATAATTGATGCGACAGCCAGTCAGTCAGATCCGTATGATCGGTCGTGGTCAAACGCAACCACAAACACGCACCAAATGAAGGGGTGAGATGCCGTCGCATTACAACAACAACATTAATGTGGGCACATTGAGCGAATGCTATGTGGTTTTTGTTGTTGCAGGCTGTCACTTTGCATTCTGTGAATTGGATCGAATTAGTTGGGTGTCGCGCGCATTTGACCGCAAACTCACCAAAAACAACAATAATAACAACCATAAAGGAAACTTTGCAGTTGCATTCTAAGCCATTAGAAATTGAAAAACTTTTTCTCGAAATATGAAAAAAGGTTGACTGGCAATTACTTGCTTGTGCGTGCTTAAGCGTTGTGTGTAAGTGTTTGTGCAACTCTGCTGTTGTTGACACCCTAACAAGATGCCTTTTTGATTGCCACAATGATGGCTTTTGATGATAATTCTTATTAAATTATTAAATTAACGCAGCAAACAGTTATGTGCAGCTAACAGCTTCTTGTGTGTTTATATATTTGTTTGTTTGTATGTGTATAATGGTGTGTAGTTTTGTAATTTCAACACTTGAATGCTTACAAATGACCTGCAATTAAAAACGCTGCAAATGCATACAAACAATAAAACGAAACTGGCGGTGCGAAGGGGTGCAAGACGTCCAAAAAGTTGTTACAACAACAACAAATAGGGTTAAATGCATGCTGTAGCACAACTACTGTCTTTAATGATAGTCACCAAGTGGCGAAGTGAGTTTGTAAGTGCATCGAGTTCTATGTGGACACAGCGAGGTTCACATATCTACATGCAATAATATGTATGTATGTGCATTTTACACACATACATACATATTTCATGTAAGAATTGCATTTGCTGCGTAAATAGTCACAACCTTCGAATTGTCTATTGCAACACCATTGCACATTTTGCTTATACACGTACATATGTATATACTATACATGTGTACATATACATATATATATGTGCATTTGTACAAGCGCTTAAAATTTGATTAGATTAAGTCTAGATGTGAGATCCGTTGGCAGTTAATTCGTGTTAATGTTGCGTGCCACAGCAACTTAGCGGTTAACAACTCGGAGAATTATGGCATTTTAATTAACAAATGTGCAACTGCACACACAGGCATAAAAATGTAAAAAATGATTAAGAAGTAATAAAGTAATACTCGTATTTATCTTGGTTGCTTTAAATGGAAGAAAAAAAGACGCCGAAAATGAAGTCTCGGAGGGGTTTTTTACATATACATAAGTTAGTTAGGTTTGGTTCAATGGCTGATCCTCAAGTTAGGGATCCCACTTGCACACAGCGGGTTGTCTGAAAGTTCCAGCTTTTAGATGTTTAAGCCTTGATCTGCTAAGATGGGACAATCAAGAAGTGCCGAGATATTTCGCATCTGCACCGATAGAGAAATGCCAATTAGAATCCCAACAACTAGGAAAATACCAGTCTTATAAAGGGCAAAGAGCTGCCTTAATCGCTTGCGATCTTCTTTGGGCCAAAAAGATCTTGCGAAAGCGCAGGTAATTAGTGTAGCCCAAAGCTTGCCAAACTCGGCGGAAGCCTTATTGTTGTTGTTGTTGTTGTAACGGGTACCTAATCCCCGTTAGGATGGTAAGGATTAGATAAGATGTCATCGACGTCATCCAAAGTTAGGCCCAGGAAACGTGCTGTTTCGACGGGGTCGGACCAAAGGGAAAGGGCTGTCAGATTCATGCGGGGACTCTTTGCGCAGCAGTTTAGCCTGCTACAGTATTCAGGACGAAACTACGCAAGGGTCATGCGGCAACTCGAGCTCGCTGTCTGCAAAGGATGCGGGTGTGACTCCAAGTACGCCATTCACTGAGAGGGTTGTTAATGGCTCCACTGTGAATGGCGGCCAGTGCATGTCTGCAGTTAGTTGCTTCCGAAGTCTGATCGACGTATTGTCTTATGTCGCCGACATAGTTGAGTAAGGAACTCTTGGTGCTTCTAGGAGGCGGTTCCGATTCAAGCAGGAGACTGCAGGGATGATTTTTACGAAAACACCCGATCCGAAACTGTTTAGAGAGGAGTTCATTATGCTCCTTTTTAACATAGTTAAAATGCTCCGATTTAGGTCCAATATGCACTGTTCGATACTTGTTGCCATTTTGAAGCTAAATTTACTCTCAAAACTCTGTTGTAGCGCCTCGAAACATTCGTAAAGTAATTTCGAGGGATGTACCATCCATGAGTTGACAGTGTTTATCAGGCAAAAAATACAGGTCCGTTCCGGTCACTTCCAGAATGAGAGAATTTCACTCTCGAAACCCCCGTACATACAGGGAAACAACTGGGACAGTCAATTTCCACAAGTTGTCTTGAGGCGCATTTCAGCAAAATCATTACCCATAAACGGGGTCAGTTAGTATCTCTTGATGCTAGAGCTGGACCATAAGGTGGACGCATAAGAACCTCCCAACCAAGTTGCTGGGCTGTCCTGATGGAATAGAATTCCGCTACCATTGGCCAAAGCTGGACACTTCTTGATGATTCTTTCCTTCTGACTGTCCAATTGTTGGCAGTACAGGTCCGAATTAAGAGTTTTGCCATAGAGGCGTAGCTCAGAGTAGATGTTACCGCGCCAATCACATCCAACCCATTTCAAAATCTTCCTGACCATTAATCCTGGCCTAGCCACCGTTTGCGTCGGTTCACCGCGATTGGAGTAGGACCTTATTTTTTTTAACGCATAACCGGATCGTGCTTAAACAACTCAAGATATCGATTACTGAAACCGTCTGTTGAAAAAATAATGGATTTCATTTTACTAGACCTTGCACATATGTACATACTTACATACATATGTATATGTTTAAGCCTCCGCCAACTCAATTTTAATGAACGCTCTAACCGCTTTTCGTACGCTTAAATTAACCGCAGCCACCAAATTTGAACAATGCTTTTGGACAAACCCACCGACCAACCGACCCAGCAATCGTACGCCTGACGGGCCGTCGGACCCACCAACGCCAAGCCAGCAACCTTCCTGTCGTACAATACCGTAATGGTTCGTTCGGTATCTGCGCTCATTACGCCGACTAAAGCAGCTATTCAGCTTGTAAATTTATCAGCGGCGCGTCTGCAATATTTGCGCTGTAAATAAATACTACGAGTACACACCATAACGGCATTCATTGTGCATTTTCTTCTTGATTTTCCAATTTCCTCGCGATCACTGCGCGGCTTCATGTGGCATCATTATTATTATTTTCACCGTTTCTTTGTTGTTGTTTCATTTTTTAGTTGTGGTTGTTGTTGTTGTTGTGCGAGCGGCTTCTCGCTGAAGGTGCGTGAGATATGCATTATTTATCTTTGGAAATTCTTCCCATTGCTTTTGCTTTGGCTGCGCATTTTCTCTGTAATCTTTTGCGATCCGCTTTAACTATTTTAGCCAATTTTCGTATTTTCTCCACAATGATTAGCAGCAGCAGCCGCAATAACCAACATAAAAGCAACAAAATCGCATGCCTATTGCGATTGAATCTATGCCGCGATCGGCATGCTGATGATTCGGCTTGCAGTGACTTCCTTGTGGTAGCCAATGGCGTTGAGAGTCGTGCTGTTTTCGGTGAAATTTTCACTGCTTTCGGGCATTAATGAACTGTGCGGTACCATGTCTGTGTAATATTGTGGGATGTTTAATAAAAAAGATACGGAGATATGTATAAAATTTGTTAGTTTTAGCGTTACCATAACTTTTTGCAAGTATAGGTCCTATAAACGAGTTGAAACAAATCTCGGCAGACCCCCTTTCTTCACTTTGTACCGAGTCAATAACTAAGCCTAGTAATTAGTAGACTTTCGACCCATGCTGCTTCTTATTTTTTCGCATCAAAAACTGTCATCTGTCAAATACTTTAAAATAACTGTGCCGAAGTCAATTCAGTCTAAAATAAGCGTCAAATTATTCCTGAACTTTATACACCTAACATGGAACCTTAGGTGACTGGTACAAAAGTTTATTCTGTTTAGCGATTTTCTTCTTTTAAGCCACCTATAAACTCTTTTTATCATTTCCATAAGTGCTCCAATCATTTTTCCTAACCCTTGTTAAACCCATGAGGTTATTCTATCCTTCGGATATCCGAAATATCTTCTTAAAACTTTACGATGGCTTGAATAACCCGAAGCCATATTTAAAATTTCATAATTCTAATGAATATTTGATAATAAGTAACTCAAAGATAAAACAGTGTATACCGAAATCAACCCAATTTTGATTTAGAGAGTGGTATAAATCTTCCCAGTAAAAAAATGAAATAGCGTAAGCCGATATTGGAAGAGTTTTCCAAAGGAAGTGTATAATCTCCACTTCGTTTTTGTTAGGTCTGAATCTGTTTATAATACTAGTTTGTTCGATGCATTGATAAAAAAAAACTGTTTTTATGGTTCTGTGACCTTCGTACACTACTACGGACATATTCCAGAGGTATTAAAAACATTTTCATTGAAGTACTTAAGTAATCTAAATATAAGTTAATAAAATGGTCGTAAATGACCTAATCTATTCACCTTCCTGTACGAATTTATCCTTGAACAACTGCCGTAATTCGAGAAAGCTTGTAATGTTCGACACTATACTTATCTATATATTATGATCTTTTGTCCGATACGTTATTGAGACTCTTCTATTTATTTCGATATTTTAATATCATCTTCATTTTTTGAACTTTAGATATTTAGGAGTGCAAGTTTCTTCTCTATACTAGAAGGGGACGACCCGTCCGTCGACTGCCTTATTGAATCCAGTCGGTATCGTATTGGTAACTGTGTCTGGGCCTCGTCTCGAAACATGCTCCAGCCAGCCCCAATTTTCTTTTGTGAGTTTCGGCCCAAAAGGGCGTTTGGTTTGTGCGTGATCATAAGTCCGTGTTAGAGACGATGATCAACCAGAAAATGCTAATATTTTAAAGGGTAATCCATTTCAAGGTTTCCTCTTTTTGAAAGAAAAAACAGAGAACGTTCAAATTTAGTTCGGAATGTTTATTATCATTTGAAAGAACATTCTATGGTATTTATTTTTGAAGATTATCTCTTTCAAATGGTGGTCGCGGCTACGTCTGAGATGGTACTGGCTTTGGCGAGTCACTAACGACGTGTGTGTTGTTCTGATGGAACACAATTCCTCTCCTATTGGCCAAAACTGTCCTCTTCTGGTCGATTGCTTTCTACAGTACTGGTCCGAATTAAGAGTTTGGCCGACAAAAACAAGCTCATAGTAGATAATTAACTACAAATCCCACCAAACACAGCAAAACCTTGCTGACCCTCAATTCTTGCTTGGTCACCGTTTGCCCGATTCGACTATGACATCTTTTTAACACCATATAGCGTAACCAGATCGATCGCACTGATACAAGGCGAGATACCCGAGTACTAAAGTCATCTCGAAAATTAATGGATTTCTTTTACTACACCTTATATATTGTATAGTCTCGACATTTTTGTTAGGTTCATTACATGAATATATTGGCAGCCGAATAATAAATATCGAATACCAAACTTGATTCCTTTAGTACGCGGTAATTTATATCCAGCGATCGGAAGAAAAAATGTAAGCATTCTCCTATAATAGAGAAATATTTCTATTTGCTTTTGTATTTCCAGGAAATTTATTTACTTTTATGTTCGATTTTTTTTTTTTATAAAAATACAAATATATCTTCAGTACTTATATTTACCACTTCTTGTAACGGTTCGCATGGTCACTTTTGCTTTCACCCATTCGATTAATGGAAATCTTTAAATTAAGCTAATTTAATGCTAATTAAACCCATTAAATCCAAAACCACTGCGATCGCAGACAAACAATTCTCGTGGGTAAAACTGAAGGAAAAACATAAAAACGAAGCATGGTCCCGTGCACACAAACACACACCAACGCTACAGCAAATCAATATACCGGAAGTATGAGCCGCACTCTACACAAGAGGCGATCGTCCGCGCGGCGATCGTTGTCCGATCTCATTAGGCAATGAGGGAAATTAATGCAGTCATTGAGCATAATTACGCTAGTAAACTGCATAAAATAATACAGCCACAGCTGGTTAGCGCTACAATCTTACGTTTTTAAGGACACCTTCTGGTACTCGATCACCGCACCGATCGCTGACGGCGAATTTGTGTGAGAACGGGGGAAAAATGTGAAGAATTGAGTGTAGTGGAGTAGTGGCAAGCGTTCACTGGGCCATTCGTTGTGCGCCACACGTACCGATGGATTGTTGATTTTGCGCCTTCGTGTGCTTGCACCCATTGACACAACGGTAACGAGCGTGGCGTAGCTACCAACGTCCACCGGGACTAAAGAGCACGCCGGACAGGAGGCGCTCACTACAATTGTCTGTCAATGCTTTGATTATTTATACTTTGTATTGTGCGATCTGTGTGATTGTTTCAAGTCCCTTTTCGGCCGGCGGTTGGGGGCGCAACCGCAAAAACAAATCAGCAAAGTGAAAAAGCAATTTGCAGTTTTGCACTTTGGCCACTTTAACAAATAATAAGCAATTACACAGAAGAAATATGCCCCAAAATGATTTGTGCCACCACCAACACCAACAACAACTGCAACAGCAACAGCAACAATGTGGCAACAATAAAAAGTTTGCAGCATAAATATTGATCGCAGTGTGATCGTGGCGGCGCTATGTTCCGACATTTGAGCAGACGGCATCAACCTACGCTGATCCGCCACACCAGGCCAGGCAATCAAATGTGTTCAACCAAGCTGACATCAGGCGAATTGATCCTGAACCCATTGCTACCCGTACTTGGGCCGAGCTTAAGCAATTTGCGGTACGAGTCTGGCACCTTGCAGCCATTACGGACATTATGCAGATAGGGTTCACGGGCCGGTCGCAAATTGAACCTGAACCTGTGTCTACGAGGCAGCCAACTTTCTGCTGTTGATGATGATGATGATTTTTTGCGGTTACTGTTATATATATATATGTGTGTTGGTGTGTATGTGTGCTGTTAAATTTGTACTTTAAGCTGTGCAAATTGTGATTTTGCGATTTGCACCTCATTGACGATTTGTATAATGTTCCTCTTTCACATTGCTTTTTCAGAACTTTTTTTTTGTCCTTTTTCTGTTTGCCTCGAGGAAACTACACGGCAATTTGGAATTTATTTGTATTGCATTTTCGTTGCTATTTGCTTATGCAACATAAATTACTGCGCCGGCGCATATAATCAAAAATTCATTTAACATTTCAATACAATCGCAGTTTGCTGCTTCTTCTCCGCTGTTGACCAACTATTGTGGCTCTAGGTTGATATTTGAGATCCACAAAAATTACAATAATAAAAGATAAAACTTGTTAACACAAATGATCGCCGCGAAGAATTGTATTTGCAAACAGAAATTTTTATGTCGTGTACTTTTTGAGCACACTGTACAAAATTTGGTATTGTACAGTTGAAAAATCTTCAGACTGGCTCGAAGACCGCACAACCTACATGTTACTATCCCACTTTCGTAGAATTCACACTTCTGACACTTGTTTGAGCTACGATCAACAGGATCATGTGCTACCGACAGCGTTCGACTTCCTCAGTCGTCGGAGATTTGATAGACAGATTTTACAAATCTACTCCTATAATAACGTCTTGAAGGTTAAATCAGCGTTTATTCCAATTGAAGAGGTACCCGTATCTAAGACAGTCGCGCTTGAGTAAATGGAATGGACCCGGCTTTTTATCAGATGATGCTTGTCAACTCCCGGCACTCCTCTAAATTTCTTCCGCTACAAACACAACAGGTGTTTTGTGAAACTGAAATTCTACTAACCTAAGCGCAGTTGCGTTCTGAAAACTCTTGAAGCTTGATCTCGTACTTATTCAGTCTTTACTCGAATTCCGGATGCCTATATGGAAGAAACCTACTATGCCGTAGCTGAGAGTGTACACGAAGGCCATGGTGAGTCGATTCGGCACCCTTCGCAGCAACTCGGACTAACGTATGGAACGGCTTGACGCATTTTACGTCCAGATCTTAAATTGAAAGCGTAATACAGCTTGTGCAAGAACTAAAGCTGCTCGACCTTCCCAAGCGACATCACTTCGCTCTAAGGGCTCTTGAAAAGTTCCAAGAAGATCCGACTTTCTCGAGCCAAAATTTGTTCAGCCACGAAGTCCATTTCTGGGTCAATAAGTATGTAAACAAGCAAAATTGCCGCATTAGGACGAAGAGCTATCTGAAGAGATTCAAGAGCTTGCATTTCATTCGTAAAAAACAACGGTTTGGTGTGGTTTGTAGGCCGGTGGAATCATCGCTCCATATTGATGCCGGTGAAAACTTAACCGTCAATTTTGACCGTTATCGCGCCATGATAACCGACTATTAGATGCCTGAAATTGAAACTCGTGATCTCGGCGAAAGTTGGTTTCAACAAGACGGCGTCACTTCCTACACATCACAAAAATCAATGGATTTACTGGGAGAACACTTCGGTGCGCAGATAATTTCACGTTTTGGGCCCGTCGAATGAGCACCAAGATCGTGTGATATCACAACGTTAGACTTTTCCCTGTGAGGATAGATAAAGTCTAAAGTATATGCGGAAAATCCCGCTTCGATGCAGGCCTTGCAAACTACACGCATGTCATTCGCCAGTCGAAATGCTCGAACGAGTCATCGAAATTGGACTCAACGGATGGACCATCTAAGACAACATTTCAAAGAGATAACCTTCAAAATATAAATGCCAAAGAATGTTCTTTTGAATGATAATAAACATTCCGCATTACATTTGAAGTTTCTTTGTTTTTTTCTTGAAAAGAGAAAGGAACCTCGAAATGGACCACGCTTTATTTCGGGCTTTCTACTCTCCGTTCGACAAATACGTGTCTCTTTTCTTTCAAGTTCTAGAGAATCGCATTAAAATCCCAGTTACATCGGGTTCTATGAAGACATTAATAGGTTTGACTCATCCGGTTTTGAAAACGCCGTATTTCGAAAAATTAAAGCAACTTGTCTAACTTTTATTTTTTCACATTATTTCCGAAAAGTAATTCTCTCACTGTACACTTGCAATTCCATCATCTCAGGCTATTGCATGCTTGCCAAGCATTAATTCTTCAATTTGATGCAATTCGACCAACTGAAAAACTTGTTAATGTGCGAGAAATAATTTGTTTCGCCGCTAATTATAGTGTCACTCGGCCAACCCAGTGTGCTTGATCGCTCAAGTTGTCTATTGTTGCAAACGAACACTCGACTGGCCACAGGTGCTCCTCTACTTGGTCCACTGTATTACATCCTTCGCCACAATTGTTTTACACACGTAATTAAATGTTATGGCACAAGCCAGAGCTAAGAAGCTCTCACTTATCCGTATAAATATTGTTGACAAACAATTACTTTGACTTCGCTCGCTCGGCTGACCAATTGCTTTGTGTCTAATTGATAAGTCTGTCCGTGTGTCCGAGTTGAGGACGTACATTTCTCGTGTAAAGCCAATGCTTTCGTTGAAACAGCCATTACCCCATTAGCTGGTGGATAAAATTATTCATGCACACACACAAAGGTACATCTGTATGAGCTTTTGAGCTTGTCTTTAAGCGTTTACTTGGAAATGTTAGAACTGGATTTACTACTAGATACTTTTATAGGAACTTTTTATTTTCTTGGCGCTTGCTCGTCAATGCCTTCGTCTGCTGGCTAGCGCTGGCACTGCCGCTGTTCCTTCGACATTGGCTTGGCCTAGCTAGGCTTGAAGAATTAATAGCAGGCATGCATTAGTGTCTTTTGAAAAGGGGCGTGTAATTTAATACCATGATCGGCATATAAATATGAAATTTTAAATTGAAAATATAGAAATAAATGCTTTTATGTCGCTCGTTAATTTAACAACTTTTGACATTTGGAAAAAATAAGAAAAAATCATAAAAAAATATTAATAAAATAAATGAAAAAACTCTTCGTTTCAATTAATAAAACTATAAAATAAACTGGTTTATGATGGGTTTAGAAAAGTTCGCGGCATTTGTGTTTAATTTTTATTTATTTCCACAACTTTATATAAAAGTAATAACATGTATGTATCGTAATGTTGTAAAACAAATTAATTTTTATTAACTTAAGTTGTCTCATTTGCATACAAATATATTTATTTGCATATAATTATTGCCCTGTCGGATGAAAAATGGGTCATTAGGTTTACAGCTTAAGTGTACAGGTTTAATACTGTAATATATTCTCTGGCACAAACATAATAAACACCAATTTGTTCGTTGTAGGGGGTTAGGCCAGAGTTAAACTTTTAAAAGTGCCCCGAATTTGAAAATTTATTCTGAAAGTAAATAAAAAGTAGTCGAATTTCCTTCTTTCACACTATTTTAAGCAAAAAAACAAATGTAAAGGGTGATCCATTTCGTAGTTCCCTCTTTAAAGAAAAAAAATCACAGAAACTTCAAATTTAATGGGGAATGTTTATTATCATTCGAAAGAACATTCTTTGGTATTTATTTTTTGAAGATTATACCTTTCAAATCTTGGCCGCAGCTATTTCTGAGATAGTCCATCCGTTCGAGCATTAACTGGCGAATGACACGCGTGTTGTTTTGCTCCAAGGTTTTAATCGAAAATGGATTGTCCGCATAGACCGCACACGATCTTGGTTGCCAATCGACTGGCCCAAAACGTGAAATTATCTGCCCAACGAAGTGTTCTCTCAAAAAATCGATTGATGGATACGATGTGTGGGAAGTGGCGTCGTCTTGTTGAAATCAAATGTCACCGAGATCACGAGCTTCAATTTCAGATATCAAATAGTCAGTTATCATGGCGCGATAACGGTCGCCATGGACGGTTACGTTCTCACCAGCATCCGTTTTGAAGAAATATGGACCAATGATTCCACCGGCCCACATAGCACAACAAACCGTTGTTTTTTCTGGTTGAAGTGGCAGCTCTTAAATGTTCTCAGGTTGACCTTCGTCCCAAATGTGGCAATTTTGCTTGTTTACATACCCATTGAGCCAGAAATAGACCGCATCGTTGAACAAAATTTGGCTCGAAAGCTTTGGATCTTCTTAGAACTTTTCAAGAGCCCTTAGAGCGAAGTGATGTCACTTGGGAAGTTCGAACGGCTTCGTTTCTTGCACACACTGTATTTTGGACGCTTTCAATTTAAGATCTCGATATAAAATGCGCTAAGTCGTTCCATACGTCAGTCCGAGTTGCTGCGAACGGCGCCGAATCCACTCCCCACGGACTTCGTGTACACTTTCAGCAAAGGCTGCTAATATTTTCTATTTTCTTCACAATAATGAATGCGGGGTCTTAAGATGAGTGATGGAGCTGCGAATAGTACGGGTAGGCCGATTATGTTGACCTTAAGTTGAGGAAAGCGCGAAAACACATTCTTTACAGAACGTGAATTTTTGTAATAAAGTTGAACCATTCAAGCGTAAGTCTTTCCATGATGAAATAGCAAACAATACCGAACAAAAATAACATGACAGACGACTTACGCGAGATCTGTCAAAAAAAAAGGCTATTGAAAATATTACATCTACTTGAATCACCCGTTATAATATTCGAAATATTCTACCATTTAAAAATATTTTTGGGACACTAAAGGACATATAAATTTTCGATGAGTCCATGAAAATCTAAAAGTGTATCGTAGTCGGATCTTGACTATACTATCATCGACCACGCACAGGCTTTTGAAGGCAATGACTCACGTGATCTCTAGTCCAACAAGACGACCAATGGCTATGATATCTGAAGATAAACGAAACACCAACTAACTTATATTTCTTCAAAAACTTATTATTCTTCATTAATATTCAATATTATTCTTCTAGCAAAATTGGCAATTTTCGATTTTTTTCAGTTCTAGAATCTTTAAAATAGGTAACTGTGTGCTATAAGCGTCTTACAATCAAAGAACTTCTCCTTCAGTACTTCTAATACCTTTTGCAAATCTATTCGAGAATCAAATAATCTCTTTCAAAGAAAAACATTTTTTAATTTAATTTAATTGAATATCTCACTATACGAAAGTTCACTTGCAATTTCATAAATTACATGCCTGCATCTACGCACATATTAGTAACCGAATACAATGTGGCCATCCAAGGGCTACGCATAATTTGACTAATGTCCATAATTTGTAATATCATTTTTCAAATTTAAACTCACACTGTGACGCAGCACGGAAGGCAGACTGCAGACTATGCCGCATACCCGATATAACTATAGACAGACATTTGCATGTGCGAAATATATACATATGTGTGTGTGTCACATACCTATCTTTGTTGGCTTCACTATCATTGTAATCATATCAAGTGTACATATGTTGCTCCCTTCCAAACTATCCCACACTTCCTTTCCTCAAAATATTTGCATGAGCAAGCTTACTTTCTTAGAGTTTATCTATCTGTCTTGTTGGAAGTTGGAAGAAAAGAGTTTTCTTAATTTCGATTGAAGTAGAAATGGAAAATTTCAATAATGTTAGATACTTGGTCGTTTTTCTTTTGTTACAACGTGCTGACTTCAAAAAAGGAGTTTGGATGACCAATGTTGGTTATGATATATGCAGCTCTGTGTATTAACTATGTGCAAGAATCGGATTAAAAATATCTTGTGACCAATTATCTATCCCTTAATTATTTATCCATAAACCAGATTATGCTATTAGTCTTTATTTTATGTTAATTTATATTGTGCTATGTCCATCCAATATGCCGATAGGCTCGTGCTTTTTGCGGGAGTTCTTCTGCATTACTGTAATATGAATAAATCCTCAACCGAAAGTCATCGTATATTGGCAGAAGTTTATGGTAAACATGCTTTTGCTGAACGAAAGTGCCAAAAGTGGTTCGCACGAATTAAAAGTGGTGATTTTGGCTTGGAAGGCGAAGAACATCCTGGTCGACCAAAAAAGCTTGAAGATAAGAAACTGAAAGCACTACTCGATGAAAGTTACGACTATCGAATTGTTAATTTGGCTGGTGATGAAAGATGGATCCATTATCGATAACCCTAGATGAAAAAAATCATTTGTGAAACCTGTCCAACCAGCCAAATCAACGGCAAAGCCGAATATCCATAAAGCGAATGTCATGTTTTGTATTTAGTGAGTTCAGTAGGGCGTGCTGGTTTGTACTTGTAAACTTCTAAAACCGGGTGAAACCATTAATGGAATTCTTAATCGACAACAACTCATCAAAGTGAAGGGAGCGATTGACGAAAAACGTCCAGAATTTGCAACTATATATGGAGCAATAATTCTCCATCAGGACAAGGATGTTTTGCCTCACCCGCCTTAATCTTATTTGTTCCTGTTGACGCAAAACGCTCTCACTGAAGTACGGTTCATATCAGAACAGAGCCAATTTGTTCGTTCTTGAAGGCCAAACCGAGCCTATTGTTTTGGAATGGAATCCATCAACTGCCAGGCAGAGACTGTTACATACATATACCTTCTGATGGACAATACTTTGAATAATACTATTGGATACGTTTTTCTTAAAGAATGTTGAAAACAAAAACCGCGAAATATAGTTATAGACCCAATTGACCTGGTGTCAGTGAATAAAGTTATAAAGATAGAGAGATATGGGGCCTTTCCCTTATTAATTATGAGGTTTGTCTTCCGTTCCTCATTGGTATTGTTGTGAAGTATATCTGTAGACCATTTAAGCATATGAAATATTATAAAATGAGTCGGTAAAATATTCTGTAAAGTGGGATAAGATTCTTGGATTTGATCTAGAAATTGTGAGCAATTAAACCACACATGAAAACCTCATAGAATGCTATCAATGTACTTTCGAAAAATTGCTTAAAGATTCAATCATTTTGTTGATCTTAAATATTGCACTACTGACAAGTCATCGATGCCTTTGTGACATAAATTTGTGGGTTTTAGCCGGAGTTTACCAAATATATTTTGTATGCCTTATTGTTACAATCTATAGATTTCTCCCACAAATGTGTCCCTCAATTATTAATTTATTAATCTCTGTGTCTTAACTTTACTCATTTTCAGACTTAAGACACACAGGCCCTCCCAATTATATTCAAATACATAAACATTCCACAAACATATTAATTATAAATTGATCAAATCGATTGCGAAATGAATTTAACTCGTGGCGAATTAAAACTAAAAAAAAGAAAACACAGAAGAAGACAAATGACAGACGAGAAACATTCGGCCAATTGACGGACTGACCTATGCGCATGCATACCTGTGACGATGGGATTGGCCAACCCACCGCCGCAGTCTACCAACATTAGAAACACGTAAAAATGAATTGCTGCTGCCACTTTGGTGCACTGCCCATGGCGTGCGTTGTCCGACGCCGAGATTCGCACAAAATAAATTTGCCAACACATGCAAAATGATGGGTCATTTGCAAAACGCAGCAGCGGCAGCGGCATGCAACGCAGTGTTGCAACGAACAACTCTGCATGCAACAGCAATGCTGGCGCCAACACGAATTTAGTGGCAAATTAAAGTTGCTTGGTTGGCAAATGCTTGGAAAAGTTGTTTGTAAAGTTTCAAGCAAAGTTTTTCTATGCCAGCTGCGGATACTTCTGTCATTCTCAATTTCCGGTGATGGCAGCCGACAATTAAATTGGCAGTTAGCAATTAATAATTTTGCACTTGTCCGGCGTAGTTACAAACATATGTACATGTATGTAGCTGTTTATATGTTCACTTGAGTATAAATAGCTTTGTGTAAGCATACAGTGGCGCACACAAAACTTCGTACATTTTTGGGTTTTTAAGTTGTGGATCAAACTCATATTTTTGGCTGGAAAACTTTTGAAAAAATATTTACACGATATTTGGCATAGATTAATATCCAAGGCCACGCTATAATTTCCCTACATATTTTTCAGTTTGGACTACTATAGCATGTAGCTGCCATACAAACTGATCAATCAAAATTTAGTTATTGTATGGAAAACTTTTTTATTTGACAAGATATCTTCTCGAAATTTTGCAAGATTTATAATCGAGGACAATGCTACAAAATCCAAAGAAATTTTTCAAATCGGACCACTATAGCATATAGCTGCCGTATAAACTAATCAATCAAAATAAAGTCATTGTATAAAAAAATTTTTTATTTGACAAGATATTTTCACAAAATTTTGCAATTATTATTACCTAAGCAATGCTACAAAATCCAATAAAATTGTACAGATCGAAGAACTATAGCATATAGCTGCCATATAAACTGATCAATCAAAATTTAGTGATTGTATGGAAAACTGTTTTATTTGTCAAGATATCTTCTCGAAAACTGGCATGGACTATTGTCCTAAACAATGCTATAATATCCTAACAAATTGTTCAGATCGGATCCCTATAGCATATAGCTACCATACAAACTGAACGATCAAAATTAAATCCTTGTACAGAAAACTTTTTCATTTGACAAGATATCTTTCCAAAATTGTTCATGAATTATGGTCTAAAGCAATGCTATAATATCTGAAGAAATCGTTCATCTGTGAAAGGTATTATAGTGTAGTTATACGATATATTTATTATTGCAACCATCGCAAACTTTTTGAATGATATCTAAAAAATAATTGAAAATCTGTCCAAATACTTATCACATCCACTGTGCCGTCACCACTCATGTACACACTGTAAAATAGTGATTTTCTTTTAAATGGAAGTCAATTGTTTGAGGGCGCAAGTACTTCCGATGTCAACGTCAATGTGCGCAATTGCAAATGTCACGAACGCTGCCAATTTGATTAGAAAATTTTTCTTGCAACCATAAAAGAGGCAAGTGTGAAGTGAGCTGACAGCAATAAGTTTATAGGCATTAATTGTTGCAAATAGCAGCAGTGATGATGGCATCAGCAATGCATATAAGATTGCTTTCATAAAAAGCATTAGCAATCATGAGGAGGTGCCTGTTGCCTAGATCTCTGCACAGTCCCCATTATAATTCTGATTGCCGCAGGGACTGTGCCAAAAGTATACATATGTATGTATGTGTGCGTAAAACCAGCGGCCAGTTTGTGTAATTAACGCGACAACTAACTGTACGTAGCAGCAACAAAACCAACGAAGGCGAGCAGCACGCCGCGCTT
The DNA here is from genome assembly GCF_024586455.1 of Bactrocera neohumeralis. Taxonomy (NCBI): domain Eukaryota; kingdom Metazoa; phylum Arthropoda; class Insecta; order Diptera; family Tephritidae; genus Bactrocera; species Bactrocera neohumeralis. The sequence continues at coordinate 14,676,877 of NC_065921.1, forward strand.
AATCGCCACTCGTCGGCGGACCGGAAGTTGTCATTTGATTTTGCACGACTTAGCGTACGACGGACTAATTGCTTTCAACAATTGTCATTTTCATTCATTCATTTCTTCAGCAAACGTTCATTCATACATTTTTGCTATTTGTATTCGTATTTGTGTGCATATGTGTGTAAAATATATGGCGAGTTTGTTTTGTGAGCGTGTAGTTCAAGCGTGTTAATTGAAGCAAATCATGCCTGGGTGATGCTGCTGTTGTGCCATCGACAATGACAACGACACAATCGAGAACGGCTTGCAGCGCGCAGCAAGATCTATAAAAATGTATTAATATTTATAAATATGATTCTTTTATGTATAATACTTGTATGTAACTGTTCATGAGCGGCCGTTCGCCTATTAAACGCTCGCTCATCCACAGACATAGTAGCTTTATTCATCATTTATGATTCCATGGAAATGTGATTTACGTATCGTCTTTCGAAGTTGTTTTTGTTTTTGGCTTGCGACATTCAGCGGAAATATGCCAATTTGTGATATTTTATTATTAGCATTAGGTTTTTAACATTTTTTTTTTACAACAAAAACAAACATGCAACGGAACTAGTATGCAAAATTTGTTGTTGTTGTTAAGTGTGCGCTGGCGATGTAGTTGTATATGTGCATGCATGTGTGTTTGCTATAAAAATAACGGTAAATATCATCATTAAACTTCTTGTTTTTGTTTCGCGTGTCTCGCTGTTAAACGAAAATCCAAGAATTAATAAACCAAAAGCATAAAACTATTTTACCGTGTTGCAATATCACGGGGGTCTTCTTCAGTTGGTTTGCTGTTTTTGTTTTTTGTTTTTTGCCTTCTTATTGTTGATTGCAGCAATTAAACGCTTTTATGTGTAATAATCGTTACAATATATGCCACAGAAACAAGTTTTTAAATAGCGCTAAGCTCGAACCAAACAAGTCAAAGCTTTCAGTACAAAATATTCAATGAAAGTTACCTGATGAAAATAATGATCAATGAACTTCTTCTTGGTCGGGCAATGGAACGTCTGCTTCATCGCCATCGATTGTGGAATCAGGTTCATCATCTCCTGGTGTTATGCTTTCACTGCCATCCAGCAGGCTGGAGAAGTGTTCCCTCCATAATTTTAGTATGCTCTGTGGATCAGTCACCAGATCACATCTCGGGGGGGTTCTACAAGAGTATGCTCGGGTCTCGAAACATTCTGTTAGTACCTACATCACTTCGTAGAATTTTCGAGCATTACCCCTGTCATTCAGCTTGTCAAGCTCTTCGCACTCACACATTTCGGCCTCTGTCTTTTTTTATTTGCAAATGTGTCTCGTTTGCCTCTGCAGCTCTTGGTATCTATCCCATCCCGCACATGTTGTGGTCGATTGTGACATCACGAGGTAGGCAGCCTGTTATCTCTCCGCTGCGACATGGTACCGAGTTACTGATGAATACTCTCAGAGAGCAGAAGTGTAAGTCGAGTTGAAAATCGTTCGAATGTCTGTTGTAATTCCAGCTCTTGAACCTTCCTTGTTATTGTTGACGTTCGTTTTTTGCTGCACGGGGTGCGTATCTTCACAAGATAGCGGTCCGAGTCAATGCTAGGACCTCATGTCTAAAACATGTGGTTGGTAGTTTTGCGATCCAGATAACCATATTTCGGGCTCCGTCGAAGTCGATCAGCCTCAACCCATTTAGAAATTTTTCATCATGGTGTTTGAATTTACCGACCGTTGTGCCAAGGATACCTTCTTTGTCCACCCTGGCGTTAAAATGTTTCTAATGGACGATTTTGAATTTCGACTGAGGAGGGATGCTCTCATTCTCATGCTCCAAGCGCTCATTTAAACGGATCGTTCTCTTTCGTAGCGGAGTCGGCGCAAATCAGCGATCCACTATTTTATGTGGCCACTGTGGTAAATGCCACATGGGTCTACTCATCTCAGTCCTTGTCCCGTCCATCGTACTTCTTCTTCAACCTGTTGGGCAGCAGCACCTTCCCAATTAAGGGACCGGACATTCCAGGTGCATGCCCTTAAATCGTATTCCTTAACACGTTTGCATTGGTCGCCATCAAAAGGGGTATCTCTCTTTCGAAGCTGTATTCTACTTTTGATTTGGGGTGTTGTTTTACTTGGCGGGTCCCAGACCCCATGCATAATCCTGAGGAGGGATGATTCGCTTTCTCACAAGCTCCCTTCAAACGAATGTTTTTGGCTTGTCAGATGGATCACAAGTCGTTCCTCAGAGAACTTAGTCTTCACTTGTGTGAACTTCTACGCGATTACGTACTTAAGCCAGTCCAATTGTTGACAGTACAGGTCCGAATTCAAACATCGGCCATAAATTAGAAGTTCATAGTAGATGATCTCCACTAAACACATAGCAAAACCTTCCTGACTGTCAATCCTGCCAGGGCCGTTTTCACTTAAGAACTTCGTAAGTGACCCACTTTATATTACCAGTAACCATCCGCTTCAAAAATGGATCGATTTTCTCGCGCAGCTCTTCGCAGACAGAAATTCGGTTCATGAAGATTTTTTGCGTTAGCTCGTGTGGCACCCATACATAGACCTTCCTTCCGTGCTTTGGTCTTTTGTGCAATGCTTAGGTCCTGGGCGATCGGAAGAGTGTCGACATTACGATCGAACTCGACGATTTTCATTAATTTATCGGTATTTTCGACAATTGGTCTTCCAGAGCGGAATATATCTTCGACATCAAAATTGCAGGAACAAAATCGTATCACAGGATGGTCAGAATCAGTAATGAAGCAAGCAATCACGAAACTGAAATTTCTATGTGAAATCTGATCCCTATAACGCAATACAGTGTAACCAGATCAGACTTATACACAAATTGCTCCTATATCTTATTGGAAAAATCATGAATTTCTCTTTAGTAGATCATGAAGTAACTACGAAGTTGGTATCCCTGAACTCTTCGTTGATTATCTATAAATCTTTATAGGAAATCACTTGCTATTTTAGACATTATAATATAGTAAATATGTTTCTAAGCACGTTTAACCAAAAATGCCAAAAAAAAACACTTTTGCAAATGTTCAAAAAAAAAACAAAATCCACAATCACCACTGCAATCGCCCCCGGCAGACGCAGCTGTCAACGAGACTATATGTTTAAACGATCATTAACCAGCAAAATTTTGACACTAACAAAGCGACGAAATACACACGAGCGCGCAGTCAATCCGTTAATATGCAAATATGAAGTTGATTTCGTCGTTTGCCGAGACGCGATTTGGGAAATCACTCCCTCACATCACTCGTGGCTTGTCAGTCAAAGCAGCTACGCGAAGTGCAGCAAAACATGGCCGCGTGGCAACGTGCTGACAGCGGCCAATTGCTGGTGAGTGACCAGCTACATGTGGGTGTATGTGCAAGTAGGAATTTTCGGCGTTAAATGCAGTGGTTGGCCGAGTGCACCCGCTCAGGCGAGCCTTGTACGGCGACACCACAGCCAAGGCAAAGCTGCCAAGTGGCGAATGTCGCAACAATTGTCAACTGTCAGTCAGCGCCAAACTGTTGCTATCATTATTTTTCGCTTGCATTTTCTGTTGTTGTTGTTGTTGCAGGCTGGCATTGTGTGGCACAGCGCTGAGGTCATTAAAATAACTCCATAATCGCCTTTTTGTGCTTAAGTTCGGTATTTTTTCCCGATGCTGCAACTTGGCGTTTGAAATTGGCGCTGCAGCGTACAGCGTTAACCCCATTTCCACAGTTGCGTCTATGTATGTGTGTGTGGTAAGTGCATATTAGCGCACTAAAAATATTGCAATGCGAGTAAATTTGTAACTACACGCTCGTGGACGGACACGTCGTGCCTTTTTTAGTTCGCGTTGCGTCGTCGTAAATTTTCTAATTTTCCACAAATTTCTTCCCTTTAGTGTCTCCTGGTGTAATAAAATCAATTAAGCCATTTTATGACACTCTAAATGCCACAAATCTCGCCGCAGTTGCTGCAACACACCGCTTCGTGGGTTTTCTGTGCAACGTTTTTGTTGTTGTTCTAAGTTGTAAGTTGCAGTCGCGCATTGCCATTGAGGCCATTGTCTGCACGCACCAACACGTGTGTCCGCTCGGCTTTAAAGGGCGAGCAACAAATGTCCAAATCAAAGAAAAAAAAACAAAAACAATACAACAACTAACATGTGTGAAATAGAAAAAACTGTGGTGAATTATTTCCCCATTTAAAAAATTCGTTTAAGGACTATAAAAAATTCAGTTCATAGTCTAGCTGCTACAGTGGGCTAGTTTGGAAAATAAAGTGTTGGACATAAAATTTTCGATCAGACCATTTTTTGGAACAAGTTTTTTCAATTTGTAAAAATGTGTTTGAATACGGAGTCCCCAGCTCTTTTGGAACCTCTGCTCGATTTCGTTTTTGCAAAGTATTCCGCTTTATACCAAAAACATTAACCAAACTCTATTGAATCGATCCCTAAGAGATGTTAAAGAATCCTCTGCTACTTATCTAATGTCAACGTTGCCATTGGCACGATTTGTACCCAAAACATTACCCAAAACATTACCCAAAATATTACCCAAAACATTACACAAAACATTACCCAAAATCATTAACCAAAATGTGTTGAATCGACCCAAAAGAGTGGTTAAGATTCTTTGCTATCTATTTAATGCCAACACGACGATTTTAAAACACTGTTTCTCTAACCTTTTCAATTTTATCATCTCCCTCTTCACTGGATGCTTTGTGGTACTCAAATACCTGCTTCCTGATACAGTGATCCCCCAAAACACCTCTACAACATTTTCAATAATTCCGTAGCTGTGATCCATTGCAAACAAAAAATTTCAAGAGAACTCGTTGTTACATTTTTTCCAATGGTTAAAATCGGCATACAAAGTTTTCTCTTTGTGAACAAAAAATTCACCTGAACATTAAAGAGGTTGTACCAATCCAAGAATAAACTTTTTATCGATTCGGTTAGAGCCCATAGTTTATAGAGGCAAGTTCACGGTCAACCATTTAATTAAAACCGAAAAATTCATCTACTGGTCGCTCCTAGAAACTTTGACCATTTTTGCAGCCGCTTAATTCCGTCAATTAGCTAATTGCCTGCACTAATACGAATGGAGGAAATTTGTTAATTGACTCAATTAAGGAACTATGCAAAACGCCTGTCATTCTCATTAAAAATAGAAACTAAAAAAATCTAACCTGGAAATCTAAAGCATGGTTTTAGGCGCTCAGATCAGCTCATTAATTAGATCAATTTAAGGCCAGGTTCCTCTAAAAAACGTAATTTTTTTCAATAAATTTTATTTTTATTACAAAACATGTTGAGTAATCAATTTTTTTACATATGAAAGTACATATATTAAATTACTTGAAAAAACTTTTTTTTATTTTTTTTTCAAAATGGCGGTCTTGAAAATGGCTGCTGAAACTCATCCGATTCGTAGATGGATGACATCATTTCTTGGAAAAGAATTACAGGGTTACCCACTCGTGTTACCTATTCAAACGACTATAATTTTTTGGCGTTTGATAATATTTTTATTGATTTCAATGACAAAAATGTATGAAAATAATCAAAAATTTAGAATCCATTCACTTTAGCTCGATATGGCCACCTTTTGCCTTGACTATGGCCCTCAAACGGTCAAAAAACGAGTTGCATGCTGCACGAATGTGAGCTTGTGGTATTTTGGCCCATTCACGTACATTCGCTTTCTTGAGCGCATCCATACTGGTGTATTTTTTAGTCCGCACCTTGCTCTCTAAAATGGACCAGATGGAAAAGTCCATCGGATTTGCGTCTGGTGAATTCGAAAGCCATTGTGTCGACGAAATGAAGCGTGGAACATGATTTTTTAACCACTCTTGGTTAATTCTCGCTTTATGTGATTCTTGTTGGAACGTCCATTCTTTCCGAAGTGTTTACGTGCCCACGGCTCTAAAGCACCTTCCAAAATATTTTCACGATAATAAGTCGCATTTACTTTGACACCAGGCTCGATGAAAACGACTGGAGAGCGCCCATCAGCGGTCACGGCAGCCCATACCATCACTTGCGATGGGAAATTACTTCGGGTNGCCATTCGTAGGCTTAAATTCTCGTACGTGCGTTCGGTCAAGTAAACACGGTCATTTTGAGAGTTTATGAATTGCTCAATAGGGAAATTCTTCTCATCAGAAAACACAATGTTCGGAAATTCGCCACGTTCGTGCAAGTGTAACAACTCCTTCGCTCTTTCGAGTCTAACTTTTTTTGCTGCGGTGTAAGATTGTGTCCTTTTTGGAACTTGTAAGGCTTGACCTTTAGCTCATTTTTCAACAGTCGTTGCATTGAACTTTGCGAAATTTTCAGCTCTTTAGCCATTTGATTGCCACTTCGACGTGGATGCTGTTTTGATGTTGCTGTTTTCTTATGACCACCTCCATGGCGTTTTGCGATGCTGTCAGTATCATTGTAACGATTTATAGTGCGATACACAAACATTTTGTTCACTTCGAGATGTTTTAGCTGACGAACAATTGCTGCTTGTGATTTTCCAGCCAAATATAAAGCAATCACACTATTACGTTTAAATTCCATCACGTATAACTTTTTTTTCACAATAAAATGTTTTTGTACGCTTGTAAACAATGGAATGATTTGTTATTGGTGTAAATTTAAGCGCGCTGTCATTAATAGTGTGGTAGTTATAGCAGTTTGAATTTGGTAACACTTCGAGTGGGTAACCCTGTATTTGAAAGCAAAAAACAAAACGGTTTCATGTTCTGTATCGAATTAGCTATGGCCTCAAGGAGAGTGAAACATTTTCAACGAATAAAAAAACAAAATGGAATACTTTTGAATTTTTTTAACCCTTTTTTCACTTTTAATTGTTTACAACTTTTTCAAATAATAATTAATATTTCTGGTTCTGCTTGAGGCCATAGCCAGACATCTAAAGAGTAAAATTCCGTTTGGTTCATATCGATAAGTGCAATAGTTTTGAAATGAGAGTGTCATCCATGCGAAAAAACGTGGTTCGGAGAAAAATCAGTTTAAACCAAAGGTACGCAGTAGCTGCCGCTACCGAAGGAAAGCAGCCGGATTTCCCGCAGCGCTCCTCACTCTTTTATACCTGCTTCTCGGTCTTGCTGACCTTCGGGAGTAATTCTATACTATTTCTACGAATATACAGTAGCAATTTATGAAAAAAAAATCGGAGGAACCTGGCCTTAACAAATTGTCTACATGTGAACATAAGCCCGAAATTTACTAAATTATAACGCAAATTCTGTATAAATTATACAATTACACTTATATATAGTGCGAAAACTTGTCTAAATTAACAAAGCAATTAAGCCGACTATCGTGTACTTGAGTAGTCCATTAAAGCTCAATACAAAACTATCGGGTGATTTTTTAAGAGCTTGATAACTTTTTTAAAAAAAAAAACGCATAAAATTTGCAAAATCTCATCGGTTCTTTATTTGAAACGTTAGATTGGTTCATGACATTTACTTTTTGAAGATAATTTCATTTAAATGTTGACCGCGGCTGCGTCTTAGGTGGTCCATTCGGAAAGTCCAATTTTGGGCAACTTTTTCGAGCATTTCGGCCGGAATAGCCCGAATTTCTTCGGAAATGTTGTCTTCCAAAGCTGGAATAGTTGCTGGCTTATTTCTGTAGACTTTAGACTTGACGTAGCCCCACAAAAAATAGTCTAAAGGCGTTAAATCGCATGATCTTGGTGGCCAACTTACGGGTCCATTTCTTGAGATGAATTGTTCTCCGAAGTTTTCCCTCAAAATGGCCATAGAATCGCGAGCTGTGTGGCATGTAGCGCCATCTTGTTGAAACCACATGTCAACCAAGTTCAGTTCTTCCATTTTTGGCAACAAAAAGTTTGTTAGCATCGAACGATAGCGATCGCCATTCACCGTAACGTTGCGTCCAACAGCATCTTTGAAAAAATACGGTCCAATGATTCCACCAGCGTACAAACCACACCAAACAGTGCATTTTTCGGGATGCATGGGCAGTTCTTGAACGGCTTCTGGTTGCTCTTCACCCCAAATGCGGCAATTTTGCTTATTTACGTAGCCATTCAACCAGAAATGAGCCTCATCGCTGAACAAAATTTGTCGATAAAAAAGCGGATTTTCTGCCAACTTTTCTAGGGCCCATTCACTGAAAATTCGACGTTGTGGCAGATCGTTCGGCTTCAGTTTATTTTATACGGTTTTACACCAAGATCTTTGCGTAAAATCTTCCATGTGGTCGAATAACACAAACCCAATTGCTGCGAACGGCGACGAATCGACATTTCACGGTCTTCAGCCACACTCTCAGAAACAGACGCAATATTCTCTTCTGTACGCACTGTACGCATTCGTGTGGTTGGTTTAATGTCCAATAAAGTAAACTGAGTGCGAAACTTGGTCACAATCGCATTAATTGTTTGCTCACTTGGTCGATTATGTAGACCATAAATCGGACGTAAAGCGCGAAACACATTTCGAACCGAACACTGATTTTGGTAATAAAATTCAATGATTTGCAAGCGTTGCTCGTTAGTAAGTCTATTCATGATGAAATGTCAAAGCATACTGAGCATCTTTCTCTTTGACACCATGTCTGAAATCCCACGTGATCTGTCAAATACTAATGCATGAAAATCCTAACCTCAAAAAAATCACCCGATATATGCAGTATACCATAGTACTCATCTAATTTCTTTTAATTATATTTCAAAAAGTATATATATTTATTTTGTTTTAAATCAGCAAAATATGAAAAAATATTTTTTAATACTTCTTTGCTTTCATCTGCCCCACTGTCGCCGGCCGAGCGCATTTGTTTTAACCACAGCTTCACAACAGTGCTAGTGCTGAGGTTTTATCGCTTTAGCAAGCTTTACGATCTTCCTCTTTGCTGTTTTAAGTGTCTACGCTGGGTCGACCGCACGTCGCTTTAGATCGACGCGGTTATATTGCGGCGCGCTCTGGCATTCGGTCGATCGTCATGCGGAATGCTTGCTTTTTTTACTTCGTTCATTTATTTTATTTTTATTATTTTTTGTTTGATGTTAGAACCACCTTTAAAGCCATGTGCTAAGTCGGCTGCGTCTGCTCCTTGCGTCGCGGCATTCAGCGCCGTCACCTGACGCGCAAATTTTCGCTATTGTTTCTCGTTTCATACGCCCAAATTTTAATGGCGCGAGCAAGCAGCAAAACTCGTCGGTAAATTATAGTTTATTTTATTTCTATACCCTGAACAGCTAGTCGATCTAGTCATGTCTATCTGCTAACCGTCGTGTGTATACGCGCACTTATCTCGGTATTGAAGATACCGTGCTGAAATTTTGCACACGTACTTCTCTACCCAAGAACTTGCTCATTTGTTGAAACCGCTAATGTCGTACAATTATAGCTGTCATACAAACTAACCCTTCAAAGGCAAGTCCTTGTATGGAAAACTTTTTTATTTGACAAGATATCTTTTCGAAATTTGACATGGATTATTTTCAAAGGAATCGCCACAATCTCCGAACAAATTGTTCAGATCGGACCACTTTAGCATATAGCTGCCATAGGAACTGACCTTTCAAACTTAAGTCCTTGTATGGAAAACTTTTAAATTTGACAAGATATCTTCACGAAATTTGGCAGGTATTATTTTCGAAGAAATCGCCACAATCTCCAAACAAATTGTTCAGATCGGACCACTATAACATATAGCTGTCATACAAACCGACTGATCCAAATTTGGTTCTCGCATGGAAAACTTTTGTATTTAAAAAGATATGTTCACGGGGTATATTAATTTTAAAGGTAACGATACAATCTTCGAACAAATTGTTCAGATCGAACCACTATTAGCATATAGCTGCTTTACAAACTGAGCGATCCAAATTTACTTTCTGTATGGACAACTTGTTTTATTTGTGTAGGGTATTACGGCTTCGGTGCAACCGAAGTTCATATTTTTTCTTGTTTTCTTTTGTTGTTGCTTTGCTTTGGTCGCCACAGTTAATGTGCGCAATTATCGCCATAATTAAATGTGTTTAATGATTAAATGTGGCGCACTTTCAGGCGGCGCATGCCGTCACTTAAAATTTAAACATTAAAAAATGTTTCAGCTACAGATCTAAATATTTATTTTAGTATTTGTAAGCATTATTTTTAGTTTTTAGTTAAAAATGTTAGAAAAAAATCAGGAAATTTCGCTCAAAGTTTGCAAAACAAATTTTTAATTAACCCAAAGTGAACTCAAAATATGTTTTATATAATTTTGTGTTACCTATGTAAGGATTTGTTAGTGTATGTAATTATCTAAAATCCAATTTTACCGTTACAACGCTTCCAAAGGGCCAATAGGCGCCCACTAAAGCTTCTATTACTTATTTAAAGCGCCAACAACACTTTCCCCTCAATATCCTGATTATCCTCTTAAGCGCGTGTTGTATTTGTGCTTTTGGCAACACTTGTCTACTACTGGTTGCTGCTGATGCTGCTGCTGACCAGAGGACACATCTCGGTATTAGTAACCCTTACCGCGAAGAAAAGCAAATAAATGGGATTAACTGACTGGATATATCCGTTAGCCTGTTGATTGTGTGCGGCTTGTCTCTGCTGTTGCTTTATCACACACACACACTCATGCCGCGCTATCAACGCTGCTCACACTCGAAAATCTACTCAACTGATAAGACCAAGACACAGCTATGTGGCTCACTCGCACTTGAAGGCTCAAAGTCAAATTGTTGCCTCAAGCGAAACCTTACTCTTTTTCTATGCGCTCACCAACACACACACACACTCATACATTGTTATGTGAAAAGTGACTCAATCAACCGTTCAACACTCGAGACACACACATTGTCTTCTAACGCTAGTCGGCAGGTTTTACCTCATTCAATCGCCTGCAAGCCATCAGCTGACCACTGGACTGTCGCTCGGCTCTGCTCTGTCGCTGCTCGTGTGTGTCAGAGTTTTATCATCCCTACCAGCATGTTTTGACTTTGCAATTGCAATTGAAGACGCTGCACAGTTGCAGTGGCCACATTGTGTGCCCACAATTGCTTCGCTGGCTTAAGTCCCAAACACTCACATACATTTCACTCACTTCTGTACTTGTGTGTGTGTGTGCGCGCAATCCCTGGACTCAGCGCTGAGCCTCACACACACATGCAAGCCTTGAGCTGCCGCAGCAATAGCCACAGTCAGCGCACTTAGCTGTAGCCAGCTCAGAGCCTCGAGTCGCGCGCCACTCAAATTCAGTCCGGTTTTGAAATTGTCGCTGAGCGCAACGTTTAAAGACAAACCAATTCTCGTGTGTGTGTATGTGTGAAAGGTTTCTTCCAGCAAACGTCAAGTACCTAAGTCTTTGACTAAGTGGCTCTGAACGCTCGCAGCAGCAGTCCAGTGTAAGCGTGTATTTTATGAGAAAAACTACAAGTCAGCTTTTGATGCGCTAAAACGGTGTTTTTGTGTTGCTGATAACTCTTGTGAAGCCGTCGGGTTTTCGTCGTTTGCGAATTTTCGTGTCCGTTGTGTGAAAGATTTTTGATAAAGTGCAAAAATTAATTTAAAAAAAAAAATAAAAATTTACTATTTGCTGTGAAAGCTTAATAAAACAACTAAATATTATCAAGACCGCATATTCAGGCAAAAAGTAAGTGAAACTTTAAAATAATTTAGGCAAAGATGTTGTCATATTACTTGTATTATAAAGAACGTCGACTACTTTTGAAACACTAGTTAGTCTTAAGTTTCTAGAAAATGTATATATTAATATTTCCTGGAGCAAATTTCGCTGGAAAAGTTGTATTAAACAAAGAAACGAAAACAATTTCTGATCGATATCTCAAAAACTGAAAGATTAGTACGTGTATATCTATATAAGCAGACGGCACTTAACTTCTCGAATCGTGGCCAATTCTGCCCAAAAATGTTATAGACGAGCAATATAACCAAAGAGATTGCTGGGTGGGGGATTGCAGTTTTAGGAACAAAACAAAAATCACACAGAGCCAAATCGAGTGAATACGGTACTTGATCGATAGTATTCATTGCGGGTTTGACTTTAAATTCGGTCACAATCGTGGCACGATGCGATGGTGCATTATTATTGTGTAAAATCCATGAACACTTTTTTGACGGATATTCTCTCGCGGCCATATGGAACTCCTTATTGACCGCCTGTCTTTCCGGAACAAATTCATGATACACCAAACGACGAATAAGGAAAAAACCAATCCTTGATTTTTGAGCGGCTTGGTGTGGTTTTTTCGGTTTCAGCTCGACTTTTTCCCTCCATTCCGATGATTGTTGACTTGTTTGCATGACAAACTCATAAACCCAAGTACCATCAGCAGTTATAATGATATCCATGAATGTGGAAGCGGAATTCGCATGTCCAAAAAGACCTGTTTACGGTACTCTGTTTGAAAAAAAAATGAGCTTCATTGGGATGAGTCGAGCAAGAACGCGTTTCATACCCAAAATACCCACCAAAATCATTCGAACGTACTCGCGAGAGATGTCGAGCTCTCTTGTCATCTCTTTAAAACTTGCCTGACGATTTGCAAGGCCCATATCCTTCACTTTCTCAATATTTTCATCAGTTTAAGAGGTCGCAGGTTGTCCAGAACGGGGGATGTCTTCAACCATCTCTAGACCGTTTTCGAAGGTTTTATACCACTCGTAGGCTTGTGATTTCGATAAAACTGAATCGCAACAATCTCGCATACTAAAAACCCAAATTCTATGACGCCACTGAAATAATCAGCATGAAAAATAATGCCGCTCTGGCGTCACCTCAGCCCTTCATTTTGTAATTTTCTTCTTTATTAGCGTAGACACCGCTTACGTGGTTATAGCCGAGTTTAGAACAGCGCGCCAACCGTTCTTTTCGCTGTTTGGCGCGAATTGGAGATACCAAGCGCAGTCAGGACCTTCTCCACCTGGAGGAGGTCTTTCTCTTCGTCTGCTAGCCCTTGCGGGTACTGAATACTTTCAGAGCTAGAGTGTTTTCTTTTATTCGAATGACATGTTCTAGCCAGCCTAGCCGCTATCTTTTAATTTGCTGAACTATGTCAATGGTGTCATACATCTCATAGTTCGATCGAATACGATACTCGCCGTTTCCAATGCGCAAAGGACCATAAATCTTCTACCGAAACTTTCTCTCATTAGAGGTTGTCATCGTCCATTCCTCTGCACCATATAGCAGGACGGAAATAATGACTGACTTGTAGATTTTCTTTTTTGTTCGTCGAGAGAAGACGCCTACTTGGTCCGAAGTAGTACCTGTTGGCAAGGGTTATTCTGCGTTGGATTTCGATACTGACATTGTTGTTTATGTTAATACTAATTCCAAGATAGACGAAATTATCTACGACTTCAAAGTTACGACTGACTATTATCTTTCTGAACAAACATGATTTATATTGACTTTACCCAACATTTCAAAAGAAAATATTCCAGACAACCGTTACCAGATGACCAATGAATAAATTATTATTGAAATACAGAGAGCATATATTCCCGATAATATGTATCCATGGGTCCGAAATGAAAATCGAGCCAATAATTTCTTTAGGCCCCATATATCAAATATAGAGAACTCCAGATTGACTTTATACCATACATATTGTACAATCTGTGAAGTGTCTTAATGAAACTCAGCGGCTTTTTCTGTTAATAATATGTGTTGGTGTCAAAATCGGGGTCAATACCAGTGATTGGTTTCGACAAGTCTCCTGTAAGAATTGCTTTTATTAGCATACCATTAATATTCTTCTGATTCAAATAGGTCGTTTACAGTCAGCTCTCCTATAGTCTCGAGGTTTTTGCACTGAAAAAATGTCTAAACACATGTAAACCTCCTGAAAACAATAGCTTCCACAGATTCTTATGTTCCATTGATCTGATAGCCTACGTCTGGAAACATGGTATGTGCTATTTGAGCGGTAAAACGAATATCTAAAAAATCATTACAATACCAGATCTCAAAAAATAGCCAGCTACTCTGCGTTGATGACAGCACAGTGACAAACACCGATCGAATAGAAAACAACCGGCGAAATTTAGTCAGAACTGCGAAAAGAAAACTGAGTTCCAATTCGTTTCTTTCATTATTTAATTGTCACAAGTTCGAAACACAAAGCAAATCCAAATCCTTTTACACTAAATCTTTTGCAAATGAATTTCTTCCAGTATGTGACGTCACCAAAGCAGAGAGGTCCATAAAATTTCGCAGAATCTTTTTTTTACATTGTCAGAGCCGCCTAATCGGGTGTTACGCCATATATTTTTAACTATCATCTTCCTCTCGACAGAATTTTATCTCTCAACTGTCCTCGAGTCCACCGCTTATTGTTAGCAGCTCTGCTACATTGAATTTCGGTACTTACTCATTTGCCTAGTTATTGAGGTACACTGTAAACATTGCTTTACTAAATCAGTCGACTATAACATCCTTAATCATGACTAAATTAATTAACCTTAAAACAAGGCTTCATTGATCCTGTAAAGCAAAATTAATTGAAGTCATTAAACCAAGAGCTTTCGTGAATAATGCCAAATGAGCCTTTAAACTAGTATCACCGGGATAGCTCTTACTCTTACTTTCGCTAATTTAATAACCCCATCTTAACTAGTAAATATTGCAAGCTTATGCGCTGTCAAATGCTTCCGTCTGCCCAGTAGACATCGCTCAGTGCTCGTATCTTATCCGCATTTCGCCTTTTGGACAACTGTCCAATGACTTCATTCGTCTTTAGTGAACGCTGTTCCCACAGTTCCGGCAGTTCACTCAATAATTATGCAAATCATGTGTCCACAAGCGACGAAAAATACAACAACACACAAACAAAATGCATGAATGAAGAAGTAAATAAAATAAAAGTCGGCGGAAAATGCAAAAACGGCAGCGAACGAGCAGGATAAGCAAAGCCAAGAGGCAACTGTGCCAAACCAGCGCAGACAGACTGACCGCCACTGCAGCCCGGCAGCCTGAAGACAGTAGGCAGAAGTTGATAGTGCTGAGAAGCGACGATCGGCATGCATATGTGTGTGTATGTATAAGCGTATATATGTATTTACATATATATTTATAGATATATGTCCTGGTAATAAAGATCACCAACGCGAGATTAAAAGATTGTACAACAAAATGTGTTGTTGCATACAACAATGTATGACTTAATGTGCGCATATGCAGGGAGGCAATAAAAGTATGAGGCGATTTTTTTTTCATACAAATTTGGTAAAATTAAAAACAAAAAAAAAAGGCTTTAATAGCCCTCACAAATATAAAAAATTCCATACAAGAACTTGTTCTTGATCGATCAGTTTTCATGGCAGTTATATGCTATAGTGGTCCGATCTGAACAATTTCTTCGGAGATTGCTCCTATGCCTTAGAGAATTATCCGTGTCAAATTTTTTAAAGATATCTCGTCAAATTCAAAAGTTTTCTAAACAAGGAAAGAATTTCGATTGTTCTGTTTGTATGGCAGCTATATGCTATAGTGGTACGATCTGAACGATTTCTTCGACAAGAGACAAATTTCAAAATAAAAAAGTTTTTCTCACAAGGATTTGGTTCAGTTTGTATGGGAGCTATATTCTATAGCGGTCCGATATCGGCGGTTCCGACAAAAGAGCAGCTTCTTGAAGAGAAACTGACGTGTACAAAATTACAGAGCGACTATTTCGAGTATATACAGTTAAACGGAGAGACAACTAGACAACACTAAATCAGCTCGTCATGATCTCCGACGTTTCCTACTGGGTTTTGCAAACTTCATGGGTGCAACATACCTTTTTTCAGAGTGTAAAAACGGGGAAAAAGATGCCAAAGACTATCAGCAAGTGTATAAAATACAACAAAAACAATAATAGCATATTTATATATTTAAGGGATATACATACATATATTAATACACTTATGTACATATATAAATATTTATGGACTCTTAGCACTACTCATTATAGCTGGAATGTTGTTAAAATAACAAAAACAAGAAAGAAATGCATTAAAAAGTTATTTGAAATTATGAATGTGGCAACCCAATAGTGAAGCAAGTCGAGGTGGGTGGAACTAACAACACATTTGTGCACAAATAAGTTCCTTTCTTTTTTTTTAACTCCCTCACTTCTTTAATGAAGCACACGCATTTTCATAGTTGCAGCAAATATTTTGTCTAGTCTGTCAGAATTTTCTAACAGCTCATTCTTGCAACCGACCGAGGCTGGTAAAAGAATGCAACATGTTGTTGTAATTTATATTTTTTTCGTGTCTTTTTTCTTGCTGCTCCATTACTGTTGTCAGAGTTTATTTCGCAAAAATTCAACAGTAACAACAACAACATCAAGCAAGTGGCAAGCAAAACTGGAGTGTTGCACAAGCTCCTCATCAACAACATGACTCCATACAAAGGCAGCAATTTCATTCGGAATGCGCAACACGCCTCCCAAGCGCTGCGTCACTCGGCTCCTCACACCCCTGTCTTCCGCTAGTAGTCAGTTCTTGTGCGATTTTTTTCCGCTTTTTAGTTGTTTTTGTTGTTTTCGCGCTGCCATCAGCCTGCACGCTGCACTTTTCGCAGATCAGTGCAAATTTGTCTGCGCTTAGTTTGTGTTGTTTCGCTGATTTCTTTCGGCCCTTCTTCCCGGTTCTTCCTGCGCCGGTCATCTTCTCGCGGCTGCCAGCACTTTGCGTGCCTTCCTTTAATTCCATTTGGTTGCACTGCAAACAAATATATGTTTTACTGTTGATGTTATTGTTATTGTTGTTGTTGTTGTGCAAATAACGCGTGGTTGTACAATGCAAATAAAATTTGCAACAAACATTTATTTAACAAGTCAGCAGCAACAAGGAAGCTACAAAATGTTGCCTCCAACTGCTGCTACGCCTGCTCTGTTTTTGTTGTTGTTGTTCCCACCAGTTTGTTCTCTCCATTTCCTGCACTCAATATCTTTCGCTGTTCCCAACCATGTTTTTCTGCATTTTTTTCTTGCTCTTGTTGTTGTTGTTGTGTTATATGGTAAATTGTTTGTCAGCTTTACACCTACGTACATTATTGTTGTTTGTATAATATTGGCAACACCGGCAGGGCATATTTTTCTCAAAGAAGCGCTTTGTTTTTATTCGGCAAAGTTCTAAGTGAATATTCCACCACGATTATGTAAGACATAGAAGCTGTTATGCGTTACGGTAGACGGTTTTTGGATAATTGTTAACTTTTACAAAAAATATATTGATCCCGAAGACAAGATATGTATATAAATTCAATGTGATCTAACAATCGGCGATTCATTTCGTATTTTTGGATTTCCGTAGCCGATTTCCAGGAGGACCTACATAAAAATAAAACTTTCGATGAGTAAGACTTCTCTGCTTAAAATTATTTCGAAGTCGAAGGACTGGCCAAACTTATAATTTTTGACAAAACAGCGTCTTTCCAAAAACACAGTTGATTTTTTGTGAAAAAGTTTAAAAATTCAAAATTATTGTCTGATTTATTGATTATTGTCTAATCTGAACACATAGCTTCGAGAAAATCTAGTTTGAAGTTTTGGGAGTTTTTAGACAAAATGAAAAAATTCTCACAAATGGGATCATATCTCCCAAACTAGCTACCGGATCATCATAAACTTTTTAGAGAATATTTTCAATTACATCTACACATATTGAAACAAAAACTGGACAAAACGGGAACTTCGGTTTTACCGAAGCTATAATACGCTTCACAAATACAAAAAATCCCTTACAAGAACTTGATTCCGATCATTCTGATTAGATGGCAGCTACATATATGCCATTGTGATCCGTTCTGAATAATTTCTTCGTACATTGCATTATTGCCTTAGATAATGATTCAATTCGAGATTCGTGAGGAAATCTCATCAAATGAAAAAAAATTTCATACCAGCACTTCATTCTGGTTGCTATTGTCCGATATTGAGCGTTCCGACAAATGAACAGCTTCTTGGTGAGAAGAAGACAGGTTTAAAATTTCATATCGATATCTCTAAAACTGAGTTACTATATCGTATAAATACCGACAGATGGACAGCCAGATAAATTTACAGAACTCATCAAGCTGATCATTTATATAGGGTAGTCGAAAAGGGTTCCCGTAATTCTAATCAAACTTCATATTATTTTTTTTATATTTGGTCGACCACTTTTTGCCATTTTTCCGCTAGAAACATTATTCCATCAGTTTAAAACTTTTCTGTTTTCTCGGCAAAAACTGCGACAAGTAATTTTCATAGGCTTCTCTTGAAGCCAACTTTACTCCATTAAGGAAGTTCTGCATTGACCGAAACAAATGATAGTCCGATGGTGCAAGGTCATGGCTACATGGTGGATGCATCAAAATTTCCCAGCCAAGCTCTCCCAGTTTTTTCCGTATCAACAAAGATGTGTTTGGTCTAGCGTTGACCTGTTGGAAGACGAAGATCTTTCTGTTGATCAGTTCTGACCATTTTTTTCGATTGCTTGCTTCAATCTCATCAGTTGTTGACACCATAGGTGAAATATAGAATCAATCGTTCGACCAAGCTGGAGCAGCTCATAGTATATGATTCCTTTCCAACTCCACCAAACACTCAGCATAACCTTTCGAGGCGTCAATCCTGGCTTTGCGACCATTTGTTGAGCTTCAGCACGCTTGGACCATGATCGGTCGTATTTGATCCACTTTTCGTCTTCTGTTACCATTCACTTCAGAAATGGTTCGATTTCATTTCGTTTCAGGAAAGAATCGCAGATGTTTATTCGGTCAATTAACTTTTTCACAAACAATTAATGTGGTACCCAAACATCGAGCTTCTTTTTGTAGCCAGCCTTTTTTAAATAGTTCAAACCCGTAAGATGATGAAAGTTAAGTATCTTGGCAATGTCATGGCTGCTTATGTGACGGTCCTGATCAATATTTTCCATAATTTCATGGACTTTTTCAACGATAGGTGGGTCAGAGCGAGGTGCATCTTTCACATCGAAATTTCCAGAACGGAAGCAGCGATACAGCATCGTCTCCGTAAAATTCACAAATTTCATTGGTTGCTTGCGACTACCCAATATATAAAGGGTTATCTATTTCGAGGTTCCCTACTTTTTATCCTTATCTATCTTATCGGTATTTAACCTCACTTTATCAGCAAATCGGTCATCACGAATGCGATTTTTTTGAAAAGCACAATTTTAATATTATAACAGGGATAATATTTCAAGTAATTCTGACATGCAGATTTGACACGAAAGGAACGCTCATTCTCAATGTTTGATTATAGACAATTGGAGGCTTTATCTGATCCATCATCTAACAATCTTCCCAGCCATAGTATCTGCGATAGTAATGTTTGGAGATTTCACTATACTCTTAACAAAGATTTTTGATTTATTAAGGAACCTGTTGTACACTAGATAGACTATAAAGACCATTCCATGATGAAAACCACTTCCATCATATAAAGTAACCTACATATACATAGATGCTATATTGTACAGACATATTTAGGTTCTTGAGTATTAACGTAGCAAAGCGAACCCTTTAAACCCAAAGACCTCTCATTTTTTTCATTTGTGTTTCACCTTCTGAGTTTTTTTTAATCGTTTACGCATTCATGAATTTTAAACTTACTCTATGTACTATCCACTGTTCGGGAAATTCCCAGCAGTCTGGCATACTTAATAACCTCCCTCAGTTCAATGTCCTACTTCTTTGTGTATGCATGCCCGCATTCGTAGCTATCGACAGGAGTCGGTGAAAGTAGAATTGGAAAAAAAACTCACTTTTCAAAGTGACAACAAGATTTTACAGCAATATATCATTATATATGTACACATGTATGTATATATACTCATGTTTATGAAGCCTGCATATATTAATATACATATAACCAATGCATATGCCTGTAAAAGCCATAAAAACTTATCAGTTGAGCATCATTAAAGAATCATCATAAAAAAGTCTCGCGTTGACACAATATTTATGCGTTTTACATATGATAATAATGCATATAAGTGGTCGTATGTGCACATACAAGCATGCATATACATACATATGTATATATGGCTCTCTATAAGGCTACTGCACAGCAATATTATACCCGTGATTTTCAGCGTTTTTTTATTGTCAGCGCAGCAGCAACTGATAAGCGTGTTCCTTCAGCGTGTAGAGCAAACGCTTCGAGTGTTCATGCCTTCTCAGCTACCAATTATTTTTTTCGAAGTTGCTATAGTACATACACATGTATTTTTAGTTTCGTGCTCAAATAATACTACTCTTATCAGCAAATGTGGTAACTGTAAAATTTTTAATAGTAGAAAATAGGATTTTTCTAAAAAAATATAAAAAGCATTCAGTGGAAAGTAAAATGTTCGTTATAAATAAATATGAAATAAATGTTTATTAAAAACGCAGATAATGTGGCGATTCACGAGAATCACTCGAGCTTTTGAAGCAACACACTCAACGAAGATTTCAAATTCATTGAGTAATAAATTTAGAGCCTTTTCTATATTGATTTCTTTGTAGTTAGGCCGTAATCACATTTTAGTTATTGGAATATATTTTTCGTTGTTTTAATAAACATAAAAAGAATGTGAAGAATATTCTTTATTGATACCATGCTTTCCATTATATAGGGGCTTTCCGCTCAAAATGTTTTAAAAGAGCTTCGGTGATAATTGTTTGTCGCGAGCAAGTGTTTTCAATTGGTACAAACTATTCAAAGAGGCTCGAGAACGCGTTGTCGACGAACCACATCCAGGACAGCCATCAACATAAACTGATGATCAACACGACAATAAAACAAAGAAATTGATACTTTAGAATCGACGATTAACAGTCGGAAATTTTACTGACATCGTTGGAATATCGGAGGGATCAGTTAAACCCATTTTTAATGATCACTAGGCCTAAGAAAAGTGAAATCACGATTTGTTCCAAACTCACTCCATTTCTTCAAAAAACTGCGTCGCGTTAACGTCTATGAAACAATGCTTTCCGACTACCAGGATGTCAATGAAACGTATTATTACTGATGATGAGTCTTGGATCTATGCTTACCACCCAGAAACAGACGATAAATTGGCCGAATATCGTGACAAAGGTGTGCCGAAGACGAAAACACCACGTCAAAGCAAGTCAAAAATCAAGCTTATGTTCACAGTTTTCTTCGATTATCGAGGTGTGGTGCACTCCGAATTCCTTCCGACCGGCCAAACTCTCGAATTAGACCGGCATGTGGCATCTCGTGACATTGCCCAGAAGATGGGAGTTAGTCACCAAACCATTTTGAACCATCTGCAGAAGGCTGGATACACAAAAAAGCTTGATGTTTTGGCGCCGCATAATTTGACGCATAAAAACGTTCTGGCCCGAATCAACGCCTGCGATATCCTGCTAAAACGGAACGAGCTCGACCCATATTTGAAGCGGATGGTAACTGACGACGAAAAATGTGCCACGTCCAAGAAAGCGTCCAGAATTGGCCATACTTTATAACGTAGTGTTCCACCATACAACGCCAGACCACACACTTCGTTGATGAGTAGTCAGTTGGTGTTGGAGCTGTTGTCTAGACCCCCTCAAGGTTCAGAAAACGTTTTCGACGGAGTCAGACAAAAGGGAAAGGTATGTAGATGACGGCACTGCGCTTCATTTAGCACGCAAAGAGGTGGTTAGAGTCTTGGAGAAAAAGACTCATTGCATGAAGTTCATCGGGGTCGATTCTGGATAAGTATGGATTTAACCTGCTACAGTATCCAGAACAAAATTACGTCATCTTGACGCCAAAACTATTGCTCACCTTTCAAAATAGCTGATGATTGTCAGCCTTGCTAATATTCTTCAAAAGAAATTTAAAATTATTTTCTTACCAGCAAGCAACAAAACAGAACTCCATAGAAATCAATATTTCAATTGAATTCCTAAAATAATAAAAATATTCAAAGACAACTGTTATGATATGATATTATACTCTTCCAATCGCCGAAACCAAGAACTCCTTCTATGTATAAACATATATTTACATTTTTGTATATGAAAAAAACGTTAAGAATTTCTCCAAGTCCCCTGCTTTTCTTCAACTCGACCAACGTTGTTGCTGTACTCGCCTGCAACGAAACTCATGTTCAAGTTATTAAGATAATTAATGATGCAGACACCACGCAATAATGTCCACCACCACCGCAGCCAAGACAACAACAACAACAGCACCAGCAACACTAACCGAATACACATAGATTTGTTGTTATGTTGCCGAGAGCATTGATCAACCGATCACTTTTGGTTGGTCAGTTGGCTGCTTCGCATGCTGCAGCATCTGGACTCGCGAGATGCGCCTTTGTAGTAACGGCCACAGCCAGCTGGCTATCGTCGATGTCGAACTTGCGATCACTACGCGATCAGCAGAGCGCATTTTTCCTTTTTCTTCGACCATTTTTTGCAGCCGCTGCTGCTGCAATATCACGTCTTCATGCTGCCAGTGTAGCGGCAAAAAATGCCATGTTGTTGCTGCGTCTGCTGATCGGCGTTGGCGAATTGTGCAGGTCGCCACTATGATCGCAGTTAGCTTGTTCTACACGCTGTCTTTTGCGTGTAGCTACATTTAAACATAAATAAATATGTTTTTTATTGCAAACTTTTTTCTTGTGACGAAATAAAAATGCATTTTTTTTTTGCAAGCCCACAATTTGCGCACAAAAAGCTTTCAACGATCATATAATATGTAATGCGTCGTCATGTGTTATCCGCGACGATCAATCACTTTGTTACGATCGAAATGAAGCGTTGCAGGCGTTGTTGCACAGGCTTTCCTTTGTCAGTAGTTTTCAGAACAAGTTTCAGTGTGAGCACTGCAAGCCAGTCCTCCTCCGTTGGCTTGCTGTACGCCAGCCAGCCAGGTGATCGTGCGCATGCGCACCTTGCTCGTCGCCAAAAGTGATCGCGCGCTGATGAAGATGCTACAATAGATATACTCGTTGGGTATCGCTGCATAGTTACAAGTGCTGCACAGGCTGGATCATCTCTGTGCTGATCATGATAATCATGCGGCGATCATATTTTGTGATCGCAAGTCGCACGCTTCATATAATTTTAGCAATTTTTCCCACTTTTTTCGCTCGATTTGATTTGATTTCTGCGCAGTTCACGAAGCGTAGCGTAGCGTAAGGCAGACGAGCTTGTTCACTTAAGTCAAATCGTTTGAAAATTAACTTGTTCGACTTATCGTGGAGAGTTGATTGATAGCAGTGCAAATAGTGTCTGAAGTTTGGTTGGAGTTTGCGGAACGTTGGCATTTTCCAAAGTGTGCTTAGAGCTGGTTGGACGGGCACCACTTGTTTTTCTCAATTTTGTGCTTTGTATTTTGTGTAAACAATTAATTTTTTTTACAATTTTGTTTATGAAATTATTGACTCATTTTTAATATTTATAGTTCCGTGAATTAGAAACCTCGTTTAGTCGTTTAGATTCATCATGCTTATATATAGTCGGTTCCATCATATTCCGAAGTTCATACACAATGTAATATTTAAACTTACATTTGCTTGTTTGTATGTTTCTTTGTAAATAGTAAAATAATCAAATTATTTTTTGTTGTAAAACTTTTTCATTATAATCCTTATCAATTCTGGCAGTTTAAAAATAAAAGTGATATTTATATTCCATAATATTAAATAAATTATAAAATATCAATATTTACAGATATGCAAACTTTTATATATAATCTTTTTTTATATTTCCATTAAATATTATACATATATTTTTTGAAAATTTTGAAAATGTAAAGGCTTTTAAGGAGCACACACTAGCGTGAAAAAAACGCTTTTCATATTTCGATAGGTTATACCATTAAAAATAACATTATCCAGTTTTAATTCAATATCTCAAATTATTTTTGATTTACGGCCTTCTAAAATAAGAAGCTCGTCGGTTCAATAAGTTTCATCAATATTTTTAGAGGCGTATTTTTCTCAAAACTACATTTTTCACATTTCTTTGAGTGATTACTCGGAGAAAATATGCCGATCACTATCAAATTTTTCTACAAAATCTGATAATTTGCCGTGCCAATTACGAATAAAATAATAAAAGTCTGGCTTGATACCGTTTTTAGACCTATAGGCAAAGTTGTTCAGAATGCTCCGTAGAATATTTCCCGCTCTAATCAGTGTACCAACGCAGGACCTTATATTTAAGATAGCATGCAAATAAAAAATATTTAAAAAATTTCTTTAAAAATTGTATTGTGTGCTCTTCAAATATGTATGTATGTATAAATACGAGGGTTGCCGTTTATATTTTGCGATTACAGAACAAAATCGCTTTATTCTTTTTCAAAATATTTTCCATTAAGATCTATCTTTCCCTCCTTACATTCAGACTTTCTTCGTCATTAGAAATATTTTAAAGACATTCTTAAGATACGAAAATAATTTGGAAATTGGACTTTTACTAAATCTTTTTTCAAACGCCTTTTTCTTTTGTGTGGAGCGCATTAAGAATAATTGACAAGTTTTAACCCAGCCCCGAATGTCAATAGTTTATATGTACGCGGCTGTTTACTACTAATATGAGTAAATAAAAGTAAGACTTTGTTCATAATTTTAAAATTCTTAATTTGTTCTTCCAAATCTATGTGGTTTCCCTCAAAATAATCCCCCTTGGTCCTAATACTCTTGTGCCAACGTTTTTTCCAATCCTCGGAACAGTTGCTAAAGTCAATTTCCCGAATAACCTCCAATACACGTAGCGACGTCTTCAATTGACTCAAAACGATTTCCCCGGAGCGTTCGGAGCTAAATCAGGCGAATATGGTGGTTGATGAAAAACTCACTTGCATTATCATCGTTCAATAGTTGTCGGCTCATAATTCCGGCCTATTTTTACGAACAGCTTCACGCAAGCGACGCATAACATTCAAAATAGTATTCCTTGTTGACAGTTTGGCCGGTTGGAAGGAATTCGAAGTGCACCACACCTCGATAATCGAAGAAAACTGTCAAGATAACCTTGATTTTTTACCTGCTTTGACGTGGTTTTTTCGACTTCGGCTCCCCTTTGCCATGATATTCGGCCGATTGATCGTCTTTTTCCGGGTCGTAAGCATAAATCCGAGACTCATTGCCAGAAATAATACTTTTGATGATATCCCTGTATTCGGAAAGCTTTGTTTCATAGACGTTAACGTCATGCTGTTTTTGAATCGTTGGAACCAAACGTGCTTTCTGATCTTTCAAAATGGGGTTTCAATGAACCTTCTGATATTTAAACGATACCATTATGATCTCTACAAAACACTAATTATTATTTTGATGTGATATTTGGCACAGATATACTCACCCAGAAAGAAAAAATTTCAACAAATGGGTTCTCGAGCGATATTTAAAAGAAAAAGTCTTACTATTTTTTGCCCACAGTATTATATACTTAGCTGTCCCTTAGTCATAGTTAGTTTTGGTTTCAATTATTGCAACACCCACTATCGGTTGGTGTTATCACTAACACTTAGTATTCACTATTCAATGTTATGAAATTTTAATTTTCTTGATTTTTATGTTTATTGAGAAGCATATACTTATGTATATATGTACACATATGTATATCACTTCATCTGCTCGTTTAAGAATGCTGTTCTGTAGCTTTATATGAGCTTAAAATGCCTATCAAGCATGTGATCATTACACATAAGTATTTATAAACAATATATTTTATTGAAATATAAATACTTAAAAAATTAAGTAAATAAACATATCGATACAATATATAATATATTTCATATATGTATGTATATCAGCGGTTTGTTTAAATAATTTATAAATACTTAAGGCTTATCATTTTCGAAATGATGATTTCAATTGGAAATGGTTTATTTTGGTGCAAAATCCCAGTCATAAATAACAAACATATTTCTTATATATCTGTATGTATATTTATTTTATTGTTGCTAAGAAGAGTCTGATATCGCTGCAAGAACAAAAGGATGTTCGTTAATTGCAAAGCAGATTTTATTTGGATCCAACGTAAACAAGCTCTTTATTCTAATTTTTTAAATTTAAATTTTAAATAAACATTTATAATGTACATATGTGTATTGTAGATATTTTTTTCGGGGTTTTCTGACAATTAATGTCTTTAATAATAAATTTTAATATTAATAATTATTATTTTTAATTTTTAAAACCGATGATAACAATCCTTCGCCTGATTCCGTTTCAAATTTTTCAAAGACAAAAATATATTTAAATTTTAAAAGCAATAAATTATAATAATATGTACATATATACATATTTACTGATAAATTTATAAATTTTAAAACCTTTTTGCATTAAAAACTTCTTTCTTATTCTAATTAAGTTCCCAATGGCAAATATTCTTTTCTATATCACTCTCCTCTATTTCCCTCTTTAATTTTTCAAAAAAACCCAAAACTATTCCGCTTATTGCTCATATTAATCCTCAGCGTAGCAACGCTTACCTGCCAAAAACATCCTTTATTTCTTCTCCATATCTCTTTCTTCTAATACACGTCTAAATGTTATACCATAAATTGACCGAGAACCACATGCTGCTAAGCCAAACAAATGCCAGCCCATCAATAAACTCTAAACTAACCAATTTCACTGCAACAACAAACACTATTAATAAGTAACTGTAAATACGAGTATGTTATATGCTTAAACTGAGCAGTCAAACATCCATACACCCTTTACCTTCCGAAATGAATGACAGCAACATAAAGGACAGTTTACATGAATGGGTTAAGAACGACAACATGAAGACATCGCTGTGAACAAGCAGCAAGAACTACACACTGACTGCAGTGTACTTTTGTATGTCTCCTTGTGCGGTAGCTTCGATGACCATTGACAAATTAAAGTTTGAAAGTAATTGGACAACAAATGGACGAGTAGCTATTTTATAGCGAGATGTTTTTGGAGTGGGTGCCAAATGCCGTTTGAGATTTCAATAGTTTCGTAAGATTAGATTTTGTGATTGGGTTGCCGAAGTCAGAGTTGCCAAGTGCAAAAAATTTCCACAAATCTTGAGCTTACTTTTCGTGTGGCAAGTTCAAGCGACGATTTTTGACGGGTTGTATCTGAAACATAATCTTGAAAGTCAGAAAGCGTAATACCTCCTAATTCCAATAATGTTAGGTTAGCTTTAGATTCGACTAAAAAATGTCATATTTTTTAGACGATGTTTGTATTTAAATATATATATATGTAGTATAAGGAATCCTTTGAAACCTGTATAGTAGTACTGCATTGAATCTTAGAAGCAAAGGCACCTCAGTTTTTCTTAAAACTTAACATGTAAGTGTGGAGTATTCACAGTCTTACAGTTATGGCCCAGTAACCTTTTCACAATGAATATCCAAAACCCTCCATAATAAATTCGGTTTTTTCAAAACGAACTTATAAAATTCATAAAGAGACAATATTGGTTTCAAAAAATTGTGAGAATGATCGCGGATGGCAATTCTTTTTACAGGACGTTCTAATACAGATTAATGTACACTTCGGGTAAATTATCGAGTTGCTGGTATTACAAAGTTCACACTGAACTTGTAATCGCATAGACGATTCCAAGAAGAATTTATTTAACTAAATTTTTACTCCATCTGTCGCCTTTTTAATATTTCTCGAACAACCTTACTATGAAATTTAAGGAACACACCCAGTGTGGCAGCCTTAAAAAAGCGATTGACATGGTATCATTCTCGAACTTGTTAATGAATGAGAAGCGAGAGCCATGAGGAAGCAAAACACAACATTTTTATTCCCCAACAGCGAAGAATGGTTCAATGGTTATGTGATCGAGATATTCAATGACGCATCAAATTGTGGAATAGGAACAGGAGCAACCTTCTTTTGTAGTAATCTATAAACGCTTCAAACTATTGACTACAATTCCGTCTTTCAAGCCGAAGGTGTTAAATGGGCCTCTAGTCAAACCAGCAAGTCCATAAACCTGCTAGTGGATAGTCAAATTGCAATTAAGACTAACCGTAGCGCCAATACTAAGTCTTCCAGTGTTAAGCTATGCAAGTAGACAAAATCTAGACTATCAGTAACTCGGTGAACATCAACTCCTAAGCTGCCCCAGACCATTTAGCTCTTTTAAGAATGGTTTTAAGCAATGGACCCTAGTGGAACATCTCAGGTCATGGAACAGAAGCAACACAGGGCATACCACAAATTTACTTTGGGGTAGTGTTGATGGTGGGCAGACCAAATAGAGGTTAGTAACATTGTAGGGGCACCTACCCTTAGGATCCACCTTCAGAAAATAGGAAAATGGAGTTGAGGGAATAGAGAGTATGCGCGGAGGATGATGAGACGCTGGAACATTATTATCCTTCAGCCGTGTGAGGCGGGACAATGCCAAGGCTCTCAATGCTCCAACTTAAAAAGCATGGTTTTACGAAATCCACTGAGTTGCTGGATAGGGTTGAAGACTGTAACTCAAAAAATACGTTATTTCAAAAAAGGGGAAAAATTTGAAACATTTTTCGGTCGTTATGTATTATATGTATTTCCGTTCAGGCGGACATATTATATAGATTGCGATCTATTTTAAAATGTTTTATCGGGTCCGAAATCTCATTTCAATCTAAAAATGGAAGTATTTCTAGCTTCTTCGCAATTCATCCCAACTTAACCCAAGAAATGTTTTTTTATGCATTTTCTAAGACAAGTTATTAATGTAAAAGTGGCAACTCTGTTCAGCAATTGCACCTACATGTACATATGTGTTATAGTATATACGCAACTCTACAACCGATTTAATTAATTTACCTTTACTTGTATTACAAATACCTTTGCAACGCCATGAAATAAGAGTGACAGCTACTCGAAAGGGGTGTATTTGCCAATTACCAAACCTCAAACGCACACACACACCAATACACATGCACATCAACATTTTTATGGTCAAAATCGCAACCTGGTTGTTAGGTTTGCCTTCAATAAATTAGACTATTACAATTGCTCGTAATCCAAGTGATGCCTAGAGGAAATTTTCGAGTGTCAAATAAATGAAGTAGCAGTTTTTAGGTGATTTTTATCTGACATTTGGCATACAACGCAATAAAGCACCACAAAAATACACATATTTACTATTTATTAACATAACTGGGTGCAAGCACTTAGAGATGCTACCACATGAAATACAGTTAAGTGGTGATCCATAAAAATGTAGTTGGCCATTTGCATACACACACAAACATATTTATATTGCTGAATAGCGGGCTGCTGTGTGTGGCACTTTCAGAAGGCAGCAAGAAGACAAATTGTACAACTCCTTAACCCCGTCGCATTTGTTGCACCCGAGCATTTGATGCTCCATGAGTCAACAAGCCAACGTAGAGTGTAGCAATAGACCATAATGCTTACATATTTAGTTACTAGAAGTACAACAATAACAAAAGTGGTTGCTAAACTACTGTAATAAAGACTCAAAGCGACAGTGACAAGTTTCGCCATATAAAATTAGCTTGCAACAAAAGTTAAGAAAAAAAAACAAAAAAATATGTAAAAACACATAAATATGAAAATAAAAGCCAAAAGCATGTGAAGACGTTAAAACAAAAATTTCGAAAATATTTTAAGTGTTTTCTCTGCGCCAAACTAAAAACTAAATTAGAACTAAAGCATCCATTAAAGCGAGCATCACTTTAAAATCGGCAGTAAAACCAAAAATTAACACAACAAAAAAGCTAATAACACAAGTAATTACAACAATTACGTTTCAGGCCGTAAGTGCTCGTCGCTCCACTTTGCGCAGCTTCTTACACTTGCTCGCGTCAGCTCACCTTCGCTGGCATCATCGCAGCTTCTTAAACAACTCATTTTCAGCTTGTTACCGATTTTTTCGCTTGAAACCGCATCATAAAAAAATTATTATGGTTCTATGAATGTTGCTTTTTTGCACTGTTCCTTTTCATTCATTCTAACCATTATTGTTCACCAAAAAAAGGCGTAAAGAACTCGTGAAGACACTCTTGTTGATTGTTAGCCGTCAAAAAAATGGTTGCACGGGTATGCTGTATCTAAACTTAGGTCCATGTACAGTATTGTAATAAATAATAGGTATATCAGAAGTCTTTTTTCCAAACTCATAAGGGAATGAAGCCGAATTCGAAGGAAAAATGGTGTCAACACACAACGACCAAAAGCAATTGAAGTTTTTAGAGGAATATGCATCGAATCCAACCAAAAAGACCGTTAGAACTAACCAATAGTTGAATTAAACAAGTTATAAACATCAATCAATAATATTATATTGCTTCTTTCTAAATTTTGGAGCCTGACATGTTCTACCGTACTGACTTTACTTAATTTTTTTTTCAAAATTACTATAAAACCCCTTAAAAGACATATATCGATTTATTCCTTAAAAAGCCAATATCGGAATACTTGTCTGTGGTATGCTGACTTACTAAACAAGTTAATTTCGATGACTTTCGGTTATTTCAAACATGTAAGTCTACCCATACTCGCTATTCATAATGGAACAGTTTCCGGTCTCGGCATTCGGGACTGAGAATATATCAACATTTGGATTTATTATAATTAACACTTTTTCAATTATGTTCCAAACAGGATATAGTTTCTTCCATACAAACTGACCTATCAAAATCAAGTTAAAGATTCTTTAAGTTATAAAAAATTCAGCGGAAGTTAACGCCGTTGCTTTCTAATGTTTTTTCAGTCGAACCCCCAGTTTTTGTTTTTCAACCTTCCTTTATGTATGCTCCTTATAACACCATTTCTGTAGGGAAACGAAGCAATCACTCAAGTATCTCTGTGATCTGCCACCAAAGTTTGCTTAGTGATCTTAATATTTTACACATAACTGTATTTGCCGAATATGTGAACTTAGTGTGGGAATTTACATGTATATTCTTATGTATTTATGTATTATCTTAAAGTGTTAATGTGCTATGGAATTGCTGTTAAGTATTGGCGTAATGCTTGAACTAATTTTTGGTTTTACTCGATTAACTTCATAAAAGGCAAATTCGTGATTGCTTTTCGTACGTTGTTAAGGCAGAAATATTATAAAAGAGGTTATAATTTAGTTATTAAATCAAGTGGAAGCGAGGTTCTAACCAAAATTAATTTTTTTTTACTGTTGAACCAGATTATACAGTGTCTGAAAATAATGTAATCTTCTAAACAGAAAAAAATCTTTTTTGACTAAATTCGATTTTAATATTTAAAATAGCAGACATCGATTTTAATGATTTTTCAACTTTTCCAACCCGTTTTTTGAGGTACGATTTGCCGTTTGCTGCACTATATATTTATCTTTTTCTTCAAAATAAGCCTTCGTGTCTACGATTTTCTCGTCAGTATTGCTTAATTTCTTATCAGCGTTCATTCGCATGCGGTCTGAGTAGAGCCTTTGGCTTGATCTAGAGACTACTTATATTGCATGCGCAAGCAATTAGAAGTCAAATTCTTTCAATTTTTACACCATTTTCATTGATTTCTGAGAGTGTCAGTTTCTTGTGAGTTCGTACAGTCCTACGTTGCACAGAGTTTTCGAAATATTCAAATTTTTATGGACGTTATGTCTAAAAAGTTTCTTTACTATCTTTAGAGTATCTCAACCAATTTCATTTTGCAGAACTATTTTATTCAAAGTAACCTCTTTTAAAAGTCTGCTGGGTTCATCGCCTTGAGTACTCTTAAGATCTCACATAATTTACAAACGAATAATAAAAAAACATTTGACGCAGAACTAAGACAAAATGCATCTAATCACTTTACAATAACAGCAGTTATAACCTACCTTTTGAAAGTTAGATCTTATGTACTAAAGGAAATATACCATATAAGTAAATTAAATTCCAATTTCCTCTTAGAAACGAAAATAAAGTTTCGAAATGCCTAGTATATATGTACATATGTATTTTATAAAAGCATCACGATTTTGGAAACAATTTCCTCTCTTTTCTTCTGGCTGTACAGATATTTTTTACAACAAAAAATATACCTATTTCCATGAAACTCTCTCTAGTGTCCTCTCACCAATCGTATTTAACAAATAAAGCTTCTAGAACCATACTATTGTCTTAACACAGTACTATATCATATTTACAACGATCTGATTGGATACATATCCATTGCATACATAGATAAATATGTATGTACACCGTTAACAGCTTGGCCAATCACAGGCGTTTGCGCAATAAGCTCTCAATGACAGCGCTCGGCTAATTGTTGTCTTGTAAATAGAGTGAGCGGTGACATGAAGCAGCTCAAACAAGTGTCAAACAAACTGAGAGATATGTATGTATGTATATACCTATATAAATAAGTATTTACATATGTATACATTGCTAATAAAACTATCATTAATAACAAACATAACTGCATTGTTATTGCACTAATTGCCTTTGTACTAGAGCGGCAACTAAGAAGTGCATATCTTACCGTAATTTGTTTGTAAGTGTGTGAGTATATGATAATAACATTTATTAAACATCAACTATGGGCGCCATTTGATTATTAATCCACGGAAAAGCGTCTAAAAGTGATTTACATACAAGTTGGATGGAAAAAACGAGATTGAAAAAAATGAGATAATTAAGTTCTTCCAGTTTTCACAGATTTTTTTATTTTTAGTATTGTAATTAAATATGAAAACAAGTAAAGCTGTTATCTTCGATTGCACGGAATTATAACACCGTTCACATGTGAATATAACTTTATTTTGTTCGGTCAATTTTTAAGGCAGCTATATGCTATAGTAGTGCGATCTGAAAAATACGGTCGGAGATTGTAGTGTTGCGTTGAACAATAAGCAATGCTGGGACACATAAATAGCACAATCTTAAAAGTGTTTACAAAAAGGTACACAAATTTATAAAAATTATTAAAAAATTGCATAAGATTGCTTACTCCGTTAGGTTTTTGTACTATATGCATTGAATACCAAGCCTCCTCAATTGCTGCCTATAAATCATCACATTTTTTTAATTTTTTCCTTGCTATTTTGGTCTTGACATCATACCACAAATTTTTTTTGGATTTATGTCCGGGCTTTGCACAGGCCCATCTAATATTCTTAGATTTTCATTGTCGAGCCAATGATTTACTACCTTTGCGTCTGCTTCTGATCATTGTCTTGCATAAATGTACAGTTTTTGGGCATGGATTCAAATATAAATGGTTGCATTTTATTTTTCCGTATATCAAAATACTGAAACCGGTCCATTTTACCATTTTTTCGAACAATAGGCCCGACGATATGCCATGAAACCAGACCATGATACTGTCTCCGCCGAGCTTAATGGTTTTTTTTAGCATACCTAGGACTAAGTACTTGACCTTGTGGGTGACGTTCAAATGTCTTTCCATCTGGACCCATCGTATTTATCTTGGTTTCACATTCATCCAAAATTGTGCTGTTTTGTCTCTGCAGGCATTTGCAAATGCCAGTCGAATTTTGATGTGGCGTTTTGACAGTGGTGGTTTCTTCCGGTCCCAAAAGTTGAGCCTCGTTCAGTCGTCTTTCTACAAGCTTTCTGGACACGTCCACATCATATTCGTCATTAACTAAAATCATAATTTCTTTTACTTAAAAATTTTTGTCTTCTAATAAATAAATTCGTAATTTTATTAAAATATTATCAAATTGATATTCCGAAAACACCTCTTCATTAGCTCTCACGTCCGCTTTCCCCTTTGTGCTGCCCCTTTGTATTAACTTTACTTTTAGAAATTATTCATCTTAGTTATCATCCGTATTTTATCAAATTTAATTTCCTGCTTTTCGCCACACTGACCACAAAACACCCACACATTTGCATATGCCACCGGAAATTAGTTAAAATATTCATTGAATAACTTCTTGTTAAGCTGATTGGCTATTGATTTTTATTTTGTTTTCAAATCCGTGCAAACTATTATCCTGCTTCCAATAAGCAAATTCGAAATTTATATATACACACATATGAACATATATGTATGTGTGTACACATGTGCTTTGAATTTATAATTAAATTTAGTTTCAACTACATACACACTTTTCTTAATCCTTTTTGCAGCTATAAACAACAAGCGCACACACTGTGACATAACTGAAACAGTTTTGGCAGCGTAAAAGTTGAAGGATGTGTTGTTGTGGAACATCCGCTGTCGATAAACGGAATTGATGTGGATGGTAAGTGATAGACATACATATGTATACATAAATATTCGGGATTTTTTCGGATATAAAGACGTGTATGTTTCAATGTACATTTTAGGAATTGATATGGTATAAGTTAAAGAATAATAGGGCATTAAAACAGTATATATTCCGAAATATTTGTAAATATATACTGAAATGGCTTAGTAGACACGTTTGCTCAGATTTCAGATTTCTCAGATGCTTTACGAAACTTCACCGCAATCGGTAA
Source organism: Bactrocera neohumeralis (assembly GCF_024586455.1). Lineage (NCBI taxonomy): Eukaryota > Metazoa > Arthropoda > Insecta > Diptera > Tephritidae > Bactrocera > Bactrocera neohumeralis. The sequence goes on from NC_065921.1 coordinate 14,711,304, forward strand.
AAGCTCTTAATGCCCGAAAGTTAGTACTCTTCTAGGAAGCTTTTTCGTGGCAGAAATTCAATCGAGGTTTCTATATTATCTACTAAAAATATAAAAAAATTATTCAAAACCTAGAAATAGAAGTGTGGTTGAAAATTACTTGACCTAGATAAAATCGACCACCTTAAAGAAAGTGTGTACCATTGCGTAGTCAAGCAATATATGTAAACTGTGATGTCGTGGTAGAATATGCAATTTGACGACAAAACGATCCAATAATTCGTCATAGTAGAGCCCTGTGGGTGTTTTGCCCTTCTCTAGGTAATAGATATAGATCACATCCAAAAAATGATGTCCATCACCCTGTCTTCGCCTACTTCGTAGCAGGCTCGCCGGATAAAATCATCTGTTTCGACTTTTCCTTAATTTCTGGTATGTACCAGAGAATCCATATCCGTCGAAGGTCACGAAACGACGTAGAAGCTTATTCGGAATGTTCTTAAACAGTATCTAAGGCTATTGCGAACTAGTTTACGCTTGCGCTTGTTGTCTGGAGCAAGCTAACGAGGCACGCATCGCGCCGACAGTGATCTTATGCCAAACATTTCATGCAGAACGTAACCTTTGGGGATACCTGATGTCTCACGCATCTTCAATCAGCAGTCTGCCAATGTTAGAAGGCGAACGTTCAACTAATTTTTGACAAAGGATAATAGTCGCTATATATCAGCATTCAAACGATCTTTGAGACGGTCCGTTTGGGCTGAGTAACAGTAAATGTCTATGAGAATGTACTACATGATACTAAATCTCTTGTGATGGCGTCTTCGGCGGAGGGAGTGAACGTTAGTGAGCGCACCTTCACCGTACACTCCTTCTCGTACACTACTTTTCTTCTTTTTTATTGGCGCAGACACGCGGTTATAGCCGAGTTTACAACAGCGCGCCAGTCTTTCTTTCGCTGTTTGGCGCCAATTGGAGATTCTAAGTGTAGCCAGGTCTTTCTTCACCTGGTCTTTCCGACGGATTGGAGGTCTTTTTCTTCATCTGCTTGCGCCGGCGGATACTTCGCCGAATACTCTCAGAGCTGGAGTGTTTTCATCCCTTCCAACGACATGCCCTAGCCAGCGTAGCCGCTATCTTTTAATTCGCTGATCTAAGTCAACACTACTTTTAGAAGATTGAATAAAGCTATTAATTTTATAAAATTTGCGTAATAACGCGGATGATTCTGGTCTGTATGACGAGTTTATTAAATATCTAGGTCTCACTGCACTGATATTACTCATCTATTTAGTAAATTTTTGTACCTTACCATCACAAAAACTTCATACAAGTGGAGCATATTTAAGTTTTCTCCACAGGGTATTCCTCTCTAGTCCACGCAACACTAGTGGGCCTATCACTCACATAGATCTATTTTCTAAGTAATTTCACCAAAAACTGTTAGCAAAAAAAGATTCAGTCAGCATTTTGCAATTGGTGTTGGTGGAATCTTCTGCACACGTCCACCGGCTATCAGCTGTAGACCAATAAAGCGAAATAATCGCGCGGCTTGTGAGCGGCTCGATGCACCTCTATGCTTCCAAAGGCAAGTGGGCAAACGCGGAAAACCGTGCGCCATAGACTCTGGCAGACAGACAGACAGCAAATAAAAACTCGCTCGTCACCGGCGAACTAGATCGCAGCGCAGCGATAGAGGCGTGTCTCTGGCGTTCGCTGCAAAACACTGTATTGCACTGCCAGCAACTGGCATAAAAAAGTCAAAGCCGAATTCGAATTCGATTGGAGCCTGCGAGCGTGCGCATGCCTGGCTAACTCTGCTTTGTGTGGATACAATGAAATTTGAAGTTTTATAGCGCGACGCTGTTGCAATGCGCCTAACTAACTGACTAACTAACTGAGTTGGCAATAGACACGGACGCGGTTGGCTGCGGCCGAATGATATAAATTACAGTTTCAGTCTGGCGGCCGCCTGCTCCGGCATGCCCGCTCGCTCGCGATCGCCACCCGCTCAGGCGAGTTTACTTTTAGCAATTTTATTTTTATGCTTTATTGCGGTTTTTATTTTATGTACAGTAAATACACCGTATTCAAGCGTCTTTAAAGATGCTGTGAGGTTGCGCAGGCGCACACCACTGGCTGCCTCCATTCCACTTGTGTTTGTGTGTGTGTGTGTGTGTACGCGCAAATATTTTTTGTATAGAGATAATTGTGAGGGAACGACTCTGTGTTGCCGACATTAACTAAAAATAGTTGTTGTTGTAGTTGTTGCTATTGTAGTGTATTATTTGTTGTTGTTGTACTTGTTGTTGGCGTGCGCTATGCGCTATACGAAGCTTGAAACGGATGCGCTTGTTGCCAACAACAACAACAATAGCTCACTCCTTGAAGTTGCCAACAGTATTGTTGTTGTTGTTATTTACTTTTCACTCTTCCAAGTCGAGATCGGCAAGCGAAAGCCGGAAAAAGTCACTAACCACGTCGACGCTGCATACAATGAACGACTTTTGTTTGTAGAAAATTGAACAACAATAACAATGACAACAACAATAACAGCTGCTAAAAGAAATTATTATGAGCGGTTACATGGAAAAGGAGGCGTTTGGCGGCACATATGTTTCGTCGTTACTCTCACACACTTACATACATGCCCCTACCTATCACAGTTGTTCTTGTTGTTGTTACCTTTGTAGTTTATGAGATTTTCTGCTGGCGCGTATTGAATGTAAATGGCAACTCTTCTTCGCGTTACAACTATTTTAGGTGCTTAGTCGTTGCCAACAATCCATATATCCATGGTATTTAAAGAAATAGTACTTACAACAACAAATTTGTAGTACAACTAAAACATTTTTATTTCTACATAACCTCAACAATTTCATATTTGTTAACACGCCAAGTATGATACCCTGGTTCATCTTATCCCGCAGTGGCACAGTGGTACCGACCTTCATAATTTTGGAAAATTTTGAAGTCTTTATGGACCTCAAGCATGAAAGGGGAACTATACACACAGAAATCTAACCTAAAACATAGCATAAAAATCATTTTGATAAATTAACCCTAATAATCGACCAATTTTTTCACCACTCCGACCTAGCCTCAATTTCTTCTTTTTTTCGCATAAAATGTGTACTAAATCGACGAAGTTTACGTATATACTTGTATACCGTTCCCACGACAGGCGGGTCTAAGTAACCGGAGCGGACCCGTTTGTATTTCTAACCAAATTTCGTGTGCGGAATCGTTGCGAATATTGGAAAAGGCTTACGGTGTTTAAATTTTATCACAAACACAAACCTGCGAGGAGTACAAAGCCTTCAATGATGTTCGAGAGATCGTTGAAGACATACATGCCTCGTTCGGGTCGACTTTCGACCTCTTCAACTGATGAAAATATGAAAAAAGTGAAGGATATGGGGCTTGCAAATCGTCAGGCAAGTTTTAAAAAGATGTCAAAAGAGCTCGATAACTCTCGCGAGTCGGTTCGAATGATTTCGGTGGATATTTTGGGTATGAAATGCGTTCTTGCTCGACTCGTCCCGATAAAGCTTAATTTTTTTTTTCAAAAAGAGTACCATCTCTTTGACCAAGAACTGTTTACTAGCCACCATGTCTCGAAATTATTTCAGGAATGTTTTTTGCCGCTACAACAACAACATATACTCTTCTAGTCTTATAAATAAATTTTAAGAGAGAGTTTCACGAAAACTATTGCAAACTGTATCCTTTAAGCCTTAACATAACCTAAAAAATATAAATTACCAATTTTAGCCTCTATTAGAAAAATTATATACCCAAAAAGTCACATTTTCTCGCCCAAAACCCACTGTGCCGCGCGCGCTATTTGTACTTCTATTTCATACCCATTTTTAAATAGCAATTTTTCCGAACCGTTTATATTGGCTTGTTGCATAAAGGCTTCGGCTCTTGGGCTAGTGGGAGTGTTGCAGGCGAAAATCTCATAAACCATAAATGCTACAGGCTACAGCTCATATCGTACCCATTTCGTTCATACACACACGCACCACCTCCACTGGAGCACTTAAAACGCTTCCAAACACCTTCAGTTCCACCGGCGCACGAGCGGCATTCAGCCTGCCGCAATGGCTGCCTGGGCGCTCGCTCGGCTTGTTTGATTTAACGACTGGGCCGTCTGCTGTTCGCGCGCTTGGCATTTTTGCCCTCCTCTCCATTTTGATTTTATTTTATTTGAGCTTTTAAGACAGTTATTTGTGTTTGTTTTGCTGCTATGCCACATTGGCCTGTTACAACTATTTTAAAGGTGTTTCCGGAAATTTCGAATTTGTTTTAAAAATATCTACGCAATTAGTGTTGGCAGCGCAAATTAGCGCGGAATTATGAGATATGTATGAAGTGCGTGCCGAAACACCCATGCACCACATACTATATATAGGTGTATGTATACACCTTATATAAATATATTGTATACAATGAAAGAGTGTTGAAATGTATCTGCATAATGCCCGAAAAGTAGAGCAAAGCGGAGGTTGTGTATGCGACATTTGGAACAAATTTGAATACAGTGAAAAGAGCTTTTTTAAGGGGATATAATTAAAGAAGCGGCTATTTCTGAATTTGATATCCCCTTAAAACGAATACGGTAGTGTAAACTGACGTTGAGCATTACCAAAAGCGTCGTCAGGATAGGGAAGGACCGCTCCGAGCCAATCGATACCAAGCGAGCTTTCAGAGAAGAAGACTTCCTATCGCGCGGCTGCATAGAGAAGGTACAATCTTCTATGTGATATCATTATCATCAACTACCGCGTCTTTAGTTTTGCTTTCTCCAGAATGGATAAGGAAGCGAAGCAAATGGATATGGTAGTGAACGAGGAAAAGACGAAATATCTTCTGTCATCAAACAAACAGTCGTCGCACTCGCGAATCGGTTCCCACGTCACTGTTGAAAGTCATAACTTCGACGTCGTAGATAATTTCGCCTATATTGGAACCAGTATTAATAGCAACAACAATGTCACCCTCGAAATCCGACGCAGAATAACTCTTGCCCATAGGTGCTTCTTCGAACTGAGCTGGCAATTGAGAAATAAAGTCCCTTCTCGACCAGCCAAACTCTATACTAAAAGTCACCCATTATTCCCGACCTGCTATATGGTGCAGAGGCATGGACGATGACAACATCTGATGAGTCGACGTTACGAGTTTTAGAGAGAAAGGTTCTGCGGAAGATTTATAGCACTTTGCGCATTGACAATTGCGAATATCGCATTCGATGGAACGATGACCTGTAGGAGTTATTGTTCTAGTTGAGCGAATTTAAGGACACCGGCTACATTGGCTAGGTCATGTCGTCCAAATAGATGAAAACGCCCCAGCTTTAAAAGTGTTCGACGCAGTATCCACCGAGGGAAGCAAAGGAAGAAAAAGACCTCCACTCCATTGGAAGGACCAGGTGGAGAAGGAGCTGGGTACACTTGGAATCTCCAACTACCGCCCAACAGCTTGAAGGAAGAACGTTTGGCGCGCTATTGTATGTAAACTCGGCTATAACCGCGTATGCGGTGTCTTCTCTAATAATCTTATAATTCCCTTATCCTAAGCTAAAAATTCTATTTTTTTGGAAACTTCATTAAAAACCAAAAACCATCACTTTATGAAATCATCACTTTAGGAAAGTAAGTAACTTAAAATTTTAGAAGTTCTACCTAGACTTTATCATACATAACGCTTGCTTACCCGAACTTTTTCCAAAGATTAAAATTTAGTTAAACTTCCTCGAAAAATGTGTCCAGAAACTTCCATATACAGATACTTCAGTTTCAATAACAGCGAAAGGGGAACATTGGCTTGTTGTCGTTCACTACTGAACTCTTTTAGCCTTAAACCAGCTCAGCCAACGTTGACCAACTGCCAGCACCTGGTCCTTCTGACCAATGGTAAACCGTAAGAGGTCTAGGGAACTCTTCGCTCGCAGCAAGTTCCATCTTTAAATGGTTGTAGGTGTTCCAACTGGGCACTGTGTGGTCGAGGTTCATGCAGTAAGAGTGGGAGTCTTACCGCATGCCGCTGAATCTCATAGTTTCAGACATCCGGATCGTATGACTTCACAATATACTTTTTTAAGATCTTTATTAAAAATAACAGTATTAAATATTTTTATTTTCTAAAAAATGGGCCTTCTTTCGTAAAAGTATATTAACTTCGTTTAATTTTTTTTACAAAATTTTCCACACTCGCACTCAAATCCACGAAATATTTAGACATTCCGCAAAAACAAATGGCTGCGGGGCGACAGTTAGACAGACAATTTAATTGGGTTTCAGTGCGCATGCGAATTGCTTTCTGTTTGCTTGCTACCTTGTACTCAGACTCACTCGTAAAAACAAAAGCAAAAATGCAAGGAAAAGTAGGAATTTGTTCGAAAAAGAACTCACATGTGTACATTTCTCGAGCTGCCAACACTTCTGCCACAACTTGTGTCTGAGAACGAAGATCCGTATTTGAATCTGCCTTAAACTTCGATTGAGTCGAAAATACGGTTAGCGCAGAGAAGGGGCAAGGAAAGAAAACTGTGTTAGAGAAGCGCCATAAAATGTATGTAGTAGCAACTGGTTTAATTTTTTTGTTAATTTTAGCCTTTTGTTTTGGCCAGAAAGTACCATTTTAGCATCATTGAGAATCGTGATGTTCCAGTAAGATTTTTTCGGTTGTTGTTACATACTTTGCATGTCACAGTTGACTTTGTGCTTTGCTTGTTGCCAATGTTTACGCTTGTTGTTGCGATAAATGAAAGTCCTAAACTTGCTGATCGCTTTTTTATTGTTGTTTTCTTTAATTCGTACTTTGTTTTAAACGCTCTGCCGTTGTATAATTGTGGTTAGTGTGAAACTCGGAGGTTTTCTATGGAAAAGCGGACTTCAATTTTATTGGCCTTGAAATTTGGAGAGTTTCCATAAGTTAAGTATTCCAAGTGTTTCCGAAATTTCAAAAATTAATCTAATCTAATATAAACAAGTAAAGGGCTAAGCTCGGGTGCAACCGAACATTTTATACCCTTGCAACTTGCAAGAATCAATGTCAGGGAAATACCTTAAGAAGGAAAACGTCAAACAGAAGATCGAAATCTAAGCAATTTTATAATTCACATAGCCTACACAAAAAAAAATGTTCCCAGGGTTTCATTAAGACACCTCACGTACAATCATCAATAATATGGAGCAAAGTCAGCCGAATGTTCGAAAATCCTGGTAATAGTTATATGGGGGTTAGGCCAAGTTTTCGCCAAATTTTACTTATTTTTAGGTACAAAGATACACAGTTATGAGTAAAACATCTTCTGAAATTTTCATTGAAATAACTCAAATATTGGCCGATATATTAAGCACAAAGTTACCTGGAAGTTCGAAAATCTTTATATTGGGTATATGGGAGCTCAGGGAAGAATACTATAGACCCGATTAAACCTTTTTTATACACAGTGGTACTAATATCCGGAAAGGATTCTGTCTGAATTTCAATTGAATATCTCACATATTGATCGATATTTTGGGTCAAAAGTTAACTAAAGATACTGGGGTACACATATTCGGTACCTAGGGGCTTGAACAGTTTTGGTTAGATTTTGGACAATTTTTGGTCAAAAGGTCACAAGAAAAGTTTCCAAACTTTATTTTTTATTTTTTTTATTTAATTTCTTTGTATCACCCTGTAGCTACTAAAACACTTCTCAACATTTGCAATTTCTTCACCATTTTTTTCTTTTATACTAGCTGTGTTGTTACTTGTCTGTTCACTTGTAGCCTGTTGTTGTTTTCCTCCGCTTTTTGCTCGAAGGTGCAGATTTGTACCACTGCAATTTGTAGGAGATTCATTTGATTACGAATGCGATCTGCGATTTGTGTTGATCGTGTTATGTTAACCATTTTATTTCGCATGCGCTTTTTATTTATCTAATTTTTTTTAATCTTCTTTCAAAGGCATGTGATTTTACAACTTTTCCACACACTTTCATTCGTTCTACCTTAATAACGCTGCTCTCAGCTGCATCTTCCACCTTAAAATGGAAACACAAGCACATATTCCCTTACAATTCCCTCAGGTTCTTCAGAAAACGAGTCAAACAAACAAATTCAATAAGAACTATTTGCTTGAATAGCTTCCAAATTGGGTGGAAAATGAAAAAAGAACGTCTTCAACACAATAAAGCACGTGAAAATGGCATAATTTAGAGCCGCGCGTCATGATTAATGATGTTCAGTCTCAACTGTTGACATTGACAAGATCATTTCTTTTCATTCGCGCTTACTTCGAACGAACGATTGCATAAAAAGCAAGATCTGTGAATGAAGGCCGCGGTCAAGAATTTTCTGCAGATTTTTGTATAAAAACTTCACACTTTTGTTATTTTTTTAATTTTTTATATATTTTTTATTACCTATTTTTTAACATTTTTCCATATCTCATACAAAATTATCTTTAACTCCACTGTATAGTCAGCTGCACTGGAGAACTATTTGGGTGAGTGAAGCTGTAAGGCAAGCCAACAGATATTGTTGTTCCTAATACTTCATATTGTTGCACAGCTGTAGTGAAGTGAGGTAAAATGAGTGCCGAGTAGTCATCAATATTCGGTATTACTCATAATGGGTGAACGTCCGGCAAATGATATTGGCTGGAATTTTGTCGAATAAACAGCGGGACATAACTACTATTGAAATCTACTGTATTTCGGATAATTACTTATTATTGATTCGAAAGTTATTTTTAGCTATTTTTGCAGCGGAAAATACAGCAAATATTTGAAATCTAAGGCTTTTAGAAAGGGAGTCTGAAACTGTTCTATTTTACCGCACTCATTAAATATCTTGAGAAAATGCTTAGGAATTGTATTAGCAGACACTGATGGCAGTTCCAGATACGTATGTCCGTAAGTGTTGGATCTACAAAATCCGACTTAAATGCCGAATAAGAGTTGTCTTATCGAGAAGAGCGTTGATTTTATTTTATTTTTTCATTATACTCCTGAACTAAAATGCTTCCGCTCTGGTCTTCTTACTCCATCTCAATATTGCTTTACTGGCGAGTTAGTCTAAAGTAATCAAACAGTATCGGCTTTTGCTCCGTGTAGCTACCAAGCACTTATTCACCACATTTGTTTGAGTTTTAGAACTTATCAAGAGTTTTAAAAAGCTCGCTAAGAATGCTGCTGGTTTAATATGATCAATAGGGAGAAACTCAGGCTCCAGCCTTACTCTCGAACTGCTGTATTGTCAAAAAATCAAATTCAACATCCAAACAATAAAAGAACTTGTGATGTTACGAAAATCTGACCACATCACAAACGATCGCGACCTCTTACAGCTAACACAACCAGGTTCTTCATTTTTATGACTTGAGCAGTTTGCCGTGAAGCTTGTTACACCAGAAGTCCCTCAGTTTTTGAGATATAGATATGAAATTCACACTTCACACTGCACACTTCTTCTTCTCCCCATGAAGCAGCACTTTTGTCGAAACAGTCGATATCGGAATACTAAAAGATATGGCTGCCATGAAACTGAACGCTCAAAATCAAGTTTTCGTATGAAAACTTTTTTCTTTGACAGGATACATATCTTCACGAAATTCGGCAACGATTATTATCCAAGGCAACTGTGCAATCTCCAAGCGAATTGTACAGATCGGATTACTATAGCATATAGCTGTCATACAAACTGACTGATCAAAATGCATGCGTATAAAACTTTCCATCGCCTTTTCTCCTTCTCAAGACTAATAATCTACTTTTATTCACTACCAGCTTTATTTATCTTCGTGTTGAGTCATGGGTTCAAAATCGGGAAATTAAAAAATCACTCTGATCCTGAATATGAAACCAAGCTCGAAAATTTTCTTGGAAGTGTGTTTATAGAGGAAATTCATTTTAGTGCTGTTTTTGTAGGTAACACGCTATAAAACGAATAAAAAGCGCTTCTCAATCGAGTCAACACAAAAAGAATGCAAAAAAAACTAAAACCCAAACAACTATAATAACAACAAGTGCATATTAAAATCGAATAAAATCGCCGCAGTAGCATTTGGATTTATTTATTATTTCATTTTATTGTTGTTGTTGCAACGCTTATCGTGTAGGATGACAGGCTATCCATAACTAAGCGACGAGAAATTTGCATGCCACCAGCTTTTATGTGGATGCTCATGCTTACATAGAGATATATGTATGTGTGTATATGTAAATACAAGAAACATGTAAAATAAGAAATAACTAACAAAATGAAACTACAATCAAAATAATGAAAAAAGCAAAAAAACAGGAGCTTTAATTTCATGAGAAGCCCAAACTAATCGCAGCGACAACAAAGCAGGAGTCTGCGCATGCTCAACATACAAATGCAAGTTCGTCGCGAAAAGATTTACAAGCAGCTAGCTGCAACACACCAAGCGTATTTGTACATTCCCGCACAAAAGTTTGGCCAAAAACGCCAAACACACGGCAGCGCTGCAATGCAAAATCAGCTAGCAACAATAACAACACCGAAAACAACAACAACAATCGTCACAAGACACAATTTATAATTGGCGGTTGATGACATCCTTTTCGGTTGCTGATACCAGCAACAGCGGCACGTTTTGGTGCCACTGCTGTTATTCTTGTTGTTGTTTTGTCTTTGTTTTTATTTTTATTTTTTCTCCAGTTTTTATTTTCTTTTTGTTGTTGTTGCTCGTGGCCATGGCCAAAATGTTGCAGTGTAAAATTTATTTACTCACCGACTGGTCGCCACATTTTTAGGTGAGGCTGTTGCAAGCTGTGGAAGGAAGGAGAGGAGTTTGAAATTTCTTTGAAATGGAAAACATGCGCATGTATGTGTGTGTGCTAATTTCTGGTGATTTCTAAGTGAAAATGACAGTTTAGAAAACTCGATATTTTTCAACTGAATTTTTTATGCAAATCCAGGCACACAACCACACATACACATACATACATACATACTTGGTTATAATGCGCGTTCTAATTCTACACATTTACATTGTGTGCGCCAATGCAGACTTTGTTTTAGTTTTTCTTTCTTTCTTATTTTTGCCTCCTTTTGTTCGCTAGGAATTTTAAATTGTTCACTCATTGCATTCATTGGTTCCGATTGAAATTTGAATTTCATTTACTATTTACATATTTGACTTGCAAATGCAAAGATTGTCAAGCTAATTAACATAAACGGTTTACAGTTGTTGCTTCTTGTTGCTTTTGTTGTGCTCATAGCTGTTCGCTGCCAGCCAGCGATTGCAAACAAAGGCTCATACGAGCTGGAAGTGTACTCGCGCCGCAGTGAAAAACAACAAAACAATGATAAGTGCCATTTAAACAGCAACAATGCACCAAAAAATGAATTAAATGAAAGATTGAATCCAATTTTTTAATATAAATTAAAACCGTTAAAATCACATGCAAAAAGATCAGCACAAAACAACAATAACACGAGCGAATTGATTACAACAATGGCCACAATCATATCGCCATTTTCATATCGATTTTGCGTTGCCTGTTTTTCTTTAGAATCATATACCGCTCATGAATTATTTTTTTACTTAAAAACCCCTCAAATGTATGATTGATGAAATTTTATGTCAATATCAAAAAATCTTGTAAACTCATATTTTGAAAGATAATGGTGACGTCATTTGTAATATGTGATGTCAGTTTAGCGATGTCCATTTAAAAATTAAGGAGCTATCTTCAGCAATAAAAAATTGTCAAAAAACTATCGAGACTATCGAAACTATCAGAGCTTTAAATCCAAACTATGAAAATATCATTTTGTAAGCTTTGCAATTGTTGTCTTACTTTTTCCGAAATTTTAGTGATTCGATTGGATAATAATAAAAAAACACTAATGAAAATACTCTAAAAAATGATATTCATTTTATCAAAATTGCCTCGGAATGGAAAAAAAATCTAAAAATGTATTCTCACGAATTTTAATATACATTTTTATTATCGCCTTCAGTTTAAGGGTATGAACCACAATAAAAGCATAGCAACTCTTAATTTAATTTTGAATATGTTCATAATTTCATTGGAAAAAATAAAGAATTTAAGGCAGCCTTTCTGTCCAGTTAATAGAGTTGTCTGCATTATAGATTGCACCTCTTAATCCAATTCTCGATACTCTTGTTATAAACCTTGGATGTGATGGTCTTCAGCGCCTTCAACGAATTGATTCAGGTATTTTGTGGCGTGTTTTGAGAAGTTTCATACCCAAAACATTAACCAAAATGTGATAAGTCGATATAAGATAACAATTACTACTATATTTTTAACTTTTTAACTTTCTCGATGTTATCGTTATTAACAAAGATGGTGGACGACTGGGATGAGGAAAATATTTGATGATTTCAAGACCTTCATTTAATGCTTTGTAGAACTCAAATACTTGTGCTTATGATGAAAAAATGATTCAACAATACTTTTTCGTTAAATTTTTAAACCAGATACATATAAATGAATGGGGTAAATATTTATCTTCCTTATACAAGGTGTGTTCTAAAGTAAACAGGACTTTTTGAATCTTGCGCCCCTGGTGGCACCTGGTGCGTTAGAATCTGCTATCTTTATAGATTGTCCAGTGAGAATTTTATGACATTTAATATCTGAAGGAAACTTGTATATAAAAAGTATTTGTCTCGTTGTTTGTCCGCAATGGGCTCCTAAACTACTGAATCGACTTTAGTAAAATTTAGCACACTGTATGCAGTTCGAACCAACTTAGAATATAGGATAGTAAAAACAATTCATAAATACAAAATACAGTGAAAGCGATCTATTAAGCGGACATCTCCATTAACCATGCACATTATTAATGTTTATTAAGTACAATCTATAAAGCGGACAACTCTATTAACTGGACTGAAAGGCTGCCTTAAATTCTTTATTTTTTCCAAAGAAATTTATTTGTATGAACATATTCAAAATTAAACCTCAAGTACAATATTTTGGATTCTTATACCGACAAAAACGTGTTTACCTTTATGCGTAAATAAAATTTTCACTGTATTGAATAGTTTATTATATAAATAATAGTATAGAATGTATACCACAGTAACGCGTGGCCGGATCCCCTAGTATTATTTATAAAACACAATTCAATACATTTGACTTCCTGTACTGACTTCTGTAAGGTGTTTCATTAATCCAGTTTTGGATTTATCTCAAGAGTGAGGACATCTTTTAAGGATTTGAATGCTACATAGTTGGACAAAGTAGTGTTCCGAGAAGTGTTTTTAATTAGACCGAGTCTATTGTAATACCTGACAGAAATTTTAACTAAGAAAAAAGAACCAAACTGAGAATTTCGTGCTTTATAATGATCCAATACATCGAGCTGACTTGTTGGTTGCGGCATAATTTTGTTGGTTCATGCCTTACAACTGCGCTGACCATAAACTATATCCCAGAGTGTATCAATCTCATTAAACTTGTGTGCATTAACCCCAATTGATCAGAATTTTGGAAATGGGTTTATTTTCTAGACGGGATACTTACATTATGGTAAGATTTTCAGCGGGCAAAGATTTGCCACTATTAAAAACAGCATTTGTTGATCGACTTATGTAAGAATTTCTATTTGTAAACTTTTATTTCTTTGATGACTATTTTTTTTTTAATATTTTATATATTTCTTTTAAGCAAAAGCAATAACAACAGTCAGTTTTTAATTAAAAAAAAAAAAAATACAAAAATCATCAATTGATAAGTTCTTAACTTATGTATATTACGTAAAGGGTATACGAAATATATATTAATTTTTTGCAGAAAACAAAAAAAAAACCTGTTATTGTTTAAATATTGCTCTTTTTGTTGTACTTGTGTGCACATATTTTTGCTCTGTTATTTCAATTATCATATTCTTAATGTCGCAATCGCAATTGTGATTCGTTGAGCGGTTGTTATGTATAAATGTTGATTTATTCATTATTTACCTTGTGATTGTTGTTTTTATTAAAAATAATTGTTAATATTGTCATTGCTACTGTTGGTGTGTTTTTCACATGATTGCATGCATTGAGGGGATTTTTTTTTATTTATTTTGAAATTTGTGGAATTTTTTGAGCAAGCGATATACATGTACATACATACATACTTCGTTTGCTCGTGCAAATTTTTGCAAATCATCTACATATAGATATGTATTATACTCGCAGTTGTTTACATTCACTGGTTTTTATTTGTTGCTATATTCAGCTATTTATAATGGCTTTTTTGGCATTCAGTACATAATTTATGGTTTTCTATAGGGATACTACTTTTTTACGAAAATCAAAAATATTGTCCTAAAAATGTTGTGACTTATAAGTATTAAATCGTCGAAGATTTTTTACAACTCCCTGCCGATGGGCGCCTGTTTCGGCAGAAAAAAAACTTGTTATTGCTAGGAACAGTGATCAAACCAAGGTGCATTCTATTGGGTGGTCGAAAAAGTCTTTTCGTATTTTGTCAATAGATGTCGTTCTGGTCGTATAACTCCCGTGCTACCAATCACATTCTGTCATACCATATAGTGTTGGAATTGGAGAGATTTTAAGCTTCATTTAACCAAAAATTAAATTTGGTGAAGTTGAAAAAAAGTTACAGCTGTTCACAAATGAGTGAAAATAATGAAGAAATTCGCTATATTTTGAAATTTTTGTATAAAAAGGGAAGAATGCCACACAAGCCACCAATGAAATTTATAAAGTTTACGGCGACGATGTTGCATCAGTTCGTGTAGCACAACAATGATTCACTCGCTTCCGTTCTGGAAATTTCGAAATCTCGATTTACACTGTTGGAATAATGTCTCTATCGGAAAAATAGCAAAAAGTGGTCGACCAAAATGGTACATATTTGTTTAACCATTTAGTAGTATAAATATAAAAAAAATAAGTTAAAGTTATTAAAAATACGAAAATACTTTTTCGACTACCCAATATATGAGGTCGATATTCTAAAGCAGATGTTAGACCGTAGCAAATTTCAATTAGAGTAATCGGGAGAATTTGGCAGGCCTAGTGTTGCAATCTGGCAACTCACAATCTTATCGTAAAGTTTGACATTTTTATTAGCTCTGAACGATTATGTTGTTTACAGTAACTTAAAATAATCTTCTCGACCAAAACACGGAGTTAAATCGCGATCATTTTCGCGATATTATTTTTTTCAACTTTCGACTCTCAGCAACAGTGCATCGATGAACTTAATTCAAATTTGGCGATGAAACTCTATCAAAGATCAGTATTTATCGATGGTATGGTGAATACAATCGAGGTCTTAGATCACTCCCAGACGAATTTCGTGAATGTCGTCGAAAATCATTTGTTGTTCCGGAAACTATTGATGCTGTGCGCAAACTGATAGTGCAAGATGGTCATGTGACCTATCGTGCAATTGAGACAAATATAAGCGTTAGTGGGACCAGCATATATTCAAAACTATTATATATGAACATTTGAATGTAAAAAATTTGTTCACGTTGGAACCCACACAATTTGTCAATCGCTCAAAACAAAGCTCGTCTCGATTGGTCGAGAGAAATGTTAACAAAATATAATAACAGTGCTTCGAAACACGTGTATGACATTATGACAGCTGATCAATCATGGATTTACGCGTATGAAATCTAAAGTAAACAGCTGTCGACTGTTTTTTTTTTTTAAAGGACATGTCGCAAGCATACCACTAGAACAACGCGAACCGTAAATTCTGAGTGATAAATTGTTTGGTAGTTGTCTTTCAAGAAATGACGAAAACCTACCGCCGAAGACTGATCACTCTTCACCACGGCAAAGCGAGTTCTCACACATCGACTGAAATAACTGCTTTTTCAAACACTAAAACATCGGTTTGATGAGTCATCCTTCTTATAATCCTAACATGGCAACAAATGACTTCTCTTTATTCCCGTACGTAAAAGATAAACTAAGAGGTCAACGTCCTCGACTTCTGAGGAGGCGATTGATGCGTACACAAAGCATGTTTTGGAGACACCTCAATTTGTGAGTGGCAAAAGTGCTTCGACAATTGTTCCAAAAGCATGCTGAAGGGAGTAGATCTTAATGGAAAATATTTCGAAAAACAACAAAGCGATTTTCGATATTTAATATGTATTTGTTTTTGTTGCCGTATGGGTTTGATAAATTGCGAATTATAAAAATTATTAAATTGCTTTCAAAATGTATTCTAATAAATATTATAAAAATCCTCATATTTCGATTTCTCTCAGCCTCATTTTCAACTCATACTAAAATCGCATACAAAAGCAATATACAATAATTCTTTGGGCACGATCCCACTTATTCCACCTTCTGAACACTTTAATGAAGCTATTAAAGTCAAACTCGCTGCCTATGAACATTCATCTCATATCGCCTTTTCCACGCTTATAAAATGTACGAGCTTACAAGTCGTCCGAACGTGATTCGTTAATCTGGGAATTAGACGTCCTCTGCTGCGCTCTCAGTTATAATGGGTGTCTGCTCCTTACTATATATACAAATATACATATGTATGTATATGTAGGCTATTATGTAAGCAGGCGCTTTATATAGGTGTGTATGTTTGTTAATGTAAAATTGCAATTCAATAACGCAGTTAATAAATCATTTGACAATATTATTAATAGAAATTATGCATAAGCGCCTGACATAAATTGCCAATAAAACTGGCAGTTGCTGTGAATAATTGATTCCGATTTTTCACTTGAGGTGTTATTTACGGCCGCACTGGCCCGCCATGCTATACATATTAACTTACATAGATATATATACATATATAATTATATATTTAAATATGTAGTTGTATGTGTGTTTATTGATAGTTGTTCAGCCAACGGGACGGTTGGCTAGTTAATGCGGTGTTGTAATATGAACCGATTGGTCGGCGGTGGCTAGTTGGCTAGCTCGCTGGCTGATTGGTGTGGTGGTCAAATTCTACCATAAAGTGAGAGTAAAGTTAAGACCATGTGGGAAAATTTGTTGAAATTTTGTATGCACTTTTTAAGGTTTTTTTTTTCTAAAAATATTGCACTTCAAAAGAGAGTAATTAGAAGACAATTTAAAAGTATATTTATAAATATTTTCAAAATACACAATAAAATGTTTAAACTAAATTTAATATTTTTCGAGTTACATGTCATTTTTGACGTCCATAAAAAGGTTCTTCTGATTCCTTCTGCTGACATGATTCCTTCTCCAAGCACAAAACTACAGAGAAAGCTATTGTCTGTACTAAGGCCTCCTGGTCGAAAAGTTAATTCTTGAAAGTTGAAATTCACCCAAAATTTTAGTCATTTTAGTTGTCAAAATTGGTCATTGTGTGGAGATATCGATTTTTTTCTTGTATATGGTAGATAGTGCTGCAAAAATTTGTATCAGTAAAATATAAATTGTTTTTTATAAAATGTTCAAAATGACTGATGTCACTAAAGATCATATAATAGACTTATCGCAACCGAATCAAAGTTGCAAACAAATATCCAGCATTTTAAGATTCAGGATTTAGGATACAGTAGTCTTACTGTAGCAGATTTCATCACAAAATTTCAGAAGAAGTGTTCTTTTGCCCGCAAAAAAAGGATTTGGAAGAGTCCGAAAGACGACTGTCGTCCAAGACAGACCTATTCGACGGTCTTATATACTGGATCGCTTGAAATTCTCGTCAAAAATATTAAAACAGGCCTTAGTGATGTAACAGGAGTGATAGTCGATGCATCGACGATTCGCCAGGGACTCAGATAGGCAAGATTCAACGGCCTTAATATCTACTTTCTGTATTGCTATATGAATATTGAAGAAATATTTTTATTGTTAAGACTTCTTTCAAAAGGAGTTTCAAAGTTATTAAAAAGTGATTTTCAAGTGTGTAAAGAAAACTTTTGGTGAAAAAGATTCTCTAACATCATTACATCTCATAAAATCTTTATTTCTTACGTAATACCTATACTAATTTTCTAAACTTCGTAGTCGTTGATAAAGTCCATAAAATCACAATCCCCTTCTCACCAACATCTAAAATCAAAAAGACTAGTTTACTTCACTTTCTACTATTAAAAAAAAAGTATGCGAACATAACCCATTCTTCCCTCACAATCCAACATTTTCCTACAGAGCCTCTATTGGTATACCTAAATATTATATATAGCACTATTCCGACTTTATATTACAAATATTAATGAATAATTTCTTGTCGTTGATTAAGTGGCTGCTTTATGAGTTCGTGTTATAAATTTTATGAAAGGTTTAAATGAATAGCGTATTTTACGCCAATACCCTCGTTTACGAGCACTGAACGATTTGCCAAGTAGAATGTATGAACAGAATGAGGGGTGGAGCAATTGAGAAAAACTTAAATGGTCCTGCCACATGATTAACGGTATATACTATATACGAGTATTTTACTTGTTAATTTTTGTGGGAAATTTGTTTCGCCAAATTGAATAGAAAAATAAGAAATTGATATCCTTATAAGCTTTTGCAGTATGAATCAATAAAAAAAAGGTCTTTATCTTGATTTTGATCGATCAGTTTATATGGCACCCATATGCTATTGTGGTCTGATCTGAATACTTTGTTCGGAGATTGTAAAAAAAAAGTTTTCTGTACGAAGAATTCAGTTTGATCGGTCAGTTTGTATGACAGTGATTCATTTCGAAGCTCCCACCATTTTTAAAGAAAATACACACAAAATTCAAATTTAATAGGGAATCTTTATTATCATTCAAAAGAACATTCTTTGGAATTTTTTTTCTTTTGAAGATTAACTCTTTCAAATGTTGGCCGCGGCTATTTCTCAAATGGCCCATCCGTTGAGTCCAATTTTCAGTGACTCGTTCGAGCATTTCGACTGGTGATCTTTTGCTCCAAGGCCTGATTCGAAGCGGAATTGTTCGCATAAACTTTAGACTTTACATATTCCCACAGGAAAAAGTCTGTGTGATATCATGGGATGTGTAAGAAGTGGCGCGGTCTTATTGAAGCCAACTCGCCATTAATGGTACGTTTGATTCCACCTGCTCACAAACCACACCAACTCGTTATTTATTGTGAATGAAATGGCTCTTGAATCTCTTCAGGTTGGTCTTTGTCCCAAATGCGAGATATTTTTTTTTAGGGGCCTCTTCGCTGAACAAAATTTGGCTCGAAAACCTCGGATCTTCTTGGATCTTTTCAAGAACCCATAAAATGGAGCGACGCCGCTTGGGAAGGTCGAACGGCTTCAGTTCTTGCACAAGCTGTATTTTGTACACTTTCAAGTCGTTCCATACGTCAGTCCGAGTTGCTGCGAACGGCGCCGAATCGACTGTCCACAGCCTTCGTGCACACTCTCAGCTACGGCTGCTATATTTTCTTCACTGCGTGTTGGATGTGGTCTATCCGATCGAATATTATCCAGTAATGAATGCTGGGTCTCAAGATGGGTGATGGCGTTGCGAATAATACGCTCAGTAGACCGATTATATTGACCATAAGTTGAACGAGCGCGCGAATAAAACAATACTGAATAAACCCCAACCAGCTTAACCCGATCAAAAAAAGGCTATTGAAAATAATACCTCCACTTGGATCACCTGTTATTTGCATTCATATAATTTTTAGTGGCTATTTAAAATCAAGCAATAAATTCATATTGAGTTCTAGAAATGTTTCATTAAACAATTTCGTACGCATATTTCATGCAAATTTTAATAAAAACCGCTAATTGTTGACGGTAAATATGAATAGATTATTTATGGTATTTATGTGTGGCAACTGCGGCACGTGGAAGAAACCGAACAACTAATAGACTTCTCAAGAGACTGAAACCGATATACTGGTTACTGGAAACATAATTCCATAACTAAATTACTACAATTATTTACAATTTAATTCTGGCAAAAAATTGCCTTCGCCCCTCTCTGAGCCAATTTATGATCACTTGGAGCGCCGATCATTACATGTTTACGAACACCGTCGTCATCCACGCATGTGCACGCGCAGCACACTTCACTTCATGCTGTATGTATGTATATATGTGCATAAATATCGCCATCACTGCCTTTGTTTCTGCCGAGATGCGGACAAATTGATCGACGTATAACGATCGTCATTCTATCGGCGTCCGATCAACAAGACATAAGCGCCAGTAACATATCATTTGCACAAGTTGTCCAACAACTCAAGTGATTGTCGTTGATCGTCGTTGCTTAATTGACGTTTGATCGCCTGGTTGATTGGTTGGTTTGCGGCAGGTAATTTGCGTTTGTTTGTTTGTTGTTGTACCTATTAGTGTTAAACTAGTTGTCTCAACTTGTTTCTCGGCTGGTTGAGTACATCGATACTACACGTGTAATTGCCTATTTCTGTCTCAGATAACTTTTTTTTTGTTTATTGATGATAGCAAATTCTTCATTAGTACCCACTTGCGTCAAGAGTTGGGTTCACAAAGTTATGCAAATCATTAATTTAATTAATTTCCTTGCATGCTCCACGTTGCACTATGGTTCTAGCCTAAGGCTGTTGAATCTACAAGCCGGTAATTGAAATCAGTTTTCCGCATAATTTAGGTTCAGGGAGGAACTTATGTAGAGTATTGACATTGAAAGTCTCTTTTTCTGTTATATTTCCAGCTATACGCTTCCATGTTCGTGGTGTTTGTTCGGTTCTGGGTGAGAGTAGTTCTATTTGTTAAGGTTTCCGTTACATTTTCTCACTTTTTAATTTATAGCTGTGGTTTTGGAGACCCCTCTATAACTCAATTTCAAAAAGCCGTTGGAAAAATGTTTGGTAATAGAAATCATAATAGTTTGAGAGCGATTTTTTACTAAACTTACCAAGGAAAGTTTGAAAGTTTAGAAATTCCTTGATTAATATATCAAAATAGTATTTTAAATCGAATTTAAAAACAAAAGGTTCGAGGTGATAACATTTAGATACCTTAAAAGGCTATATGTTATGTGAATATCCAAGGGAGAGCAGTTCCAAAGTCTACTTATGATTCCTGATGATTTGATGATGAAGAATCCGAGTGGTACTTATTATATAAGACAGCAGCGTAGAATATTCATCAAATAATTCTTCTTCCAATTATGTAGACTAGAAACCGGGGTGTACTAGAGGGGAAAAAACCTTAAGAAGATTTGTGTTAGTTTCAAGACGATTTGTCGATGCATTTTTCATATTTCGTAATGCCTTGTTTATTAGTCTACATGTGGAAAACAGAAATATTTGGATAGTATTTAACCGAGTTTCCCATATTCCTCCCTGTCCTACAAGTATTAAACCGCTTCGAATGGTTAATGGTTTTCTGAGAGACTTCCTGCCGAAAGAAATACTCGTTAGCTTTATCAAAGCCGGTTTCATTTTTGAAGCACCATTCGATAGATTGTTGTACGGGTTTGAAGTCAAATTCATAAACCTCCGCTCGTCACAAATAATGATGCATTTGATGAACGAAAATGTATTGCAAAAGTTTAAATTGATCAGTCCGGGTCAAATTTGATCAGATGGTATGTTCTACCAAATACGAAATAAAATTTTTTTTTTGCACGAAGCGGCAGCACAGCAGCATATGACGAATGAAAATGTATTGTAACAGCTTTAGTTTGATCAGTCCGGGTCAATTTTGATCAGATGGTATATTTTACAAGTAGAAACCTAAAACGCGTAAATCAATGTTTTCTTTTATATTTACTGCTCTTACTTTATTTTTTCATTTTTTTATGAATCTTCAACAGCAAAGCGCTGTAGATAACTACATACCTCGGCAGATGTCATTAAAAGTTTCAAAACCCACTCAAAGACTACATTAAATCTTTGACCGCCATCAGCGCGCTATCAATTATCAAAAGTCGATGACTACTATTTTTTTTCATTCGCTTCACATTACACCGTTCATGCAGAACGGGTGCCCGAAATGCTGACGAACTTGCCGCGCGACGGCTGTCAATACGATTTACTATCTAGTTCACGGCGGGCGACCACAAATATCTTTGCCTCCTTCAATGATTTCGATTTTTTTACTTTGCATTATTTTTGTTTTGAGGAAATGAAAATCGTCATCGCCAACATCGCTTATTGCAATCAAAGCAAATGCATCTCTCTCTCCACACACAAAATGACACTGTTTCGGAGAAGTTTCGCTATGGCGAACGTCGTGTGCCATTGGTGGTTTGTTGTGGTTGCACGAGTGCCATTGTTGTGGCACGATCCGAACTGTAGCACGCGGGCGTAATAACGAAATGCCGAAACGCTTCCAGGTACCACCACCAAGCCAATCGGCCTAGCCGATAAAACGCTCCAACAGCAAGCGATTGCGGTTATAGTGGCGGATTAAGCAGAAGTTGAGGAGTGAGCGCAGCCACAAGTTTCTTTATGGCGAAGCTGACGCTGCAACGGCTGCTGGCTGCTGACTGCATGCCAAATTGCAGTGCGCATGCGCGCAAGCCCTCTTTTGCTTCCTCTTTTCAATTTCATTTATACGCTTGCGTTGAGCTCTGCGCTACCATTTGGCATTATTTCATTTTTGTGGTTTATTGTGTGTACTTATTCATGGAGCATATAATGTTGTTGGCGGTCGCACCGGTGCTGCTCTCCAAGCCCTTCTTGGCAGCTTGCCACTGACTCTTCCGTTTAGCTTGGCTTCGTTCGAGTGGATTTATTTCACTTTTTATGAGCTTATTCGTACGCTGCTGGTTTATCTACGTTATTTTATTTTCCTGCTGTTGTTGTTGCTGTTGCTGTTTGCAGCCTCTATGTCAGTTTTTGTTTGCGCTTTTGTTGTCCTCATATCTCAAACTGTCATCATTTTCAAATTATTTCCCGTCGAATATCTAATCGAGATTCATGCATGATCACGGCCGAAATTGCTGTTGTTGTCTATTGCTTATTGCTGTTGCGGCTGCGGCGGCTTGTCGTACTGCTGTTGCTGCCGCTGCCGCTACAGTTGCAACTATTGCCGTTTTATTCATGTACGCGCCACATTTTGTTGCCAACTCGCGTTATTTTATTGCCAATGTTGTGTTATTGTTGTGTTGCCATGGATCGCCTGTGGCCTGCGGCGTCGTACATATGTACGCACACATTCTTACATGCTCATGTTTATAGATAGTGTTTGTTGCTGTTGCACTTTTGAAGAAATCAGTCCATTGCGAACTTGTTGGGCCTTAAACAATTGTTTATTGTGTAGCCTAGGCATTATAACGGTGTTGTGCGATATTGCTCTGCCTTCTAATATGTGGAAATATACGGAGACGTATTTATACATATTTATCTTTCTGAATTTTAAGGTACGTGCGCCGGCGCAAACAGTCTGACGTGCCTCCGAAGGCGAAGCGTGTCTTCTATTTCATACTCCTAAGTATTTTTGTAGTTTTGTTGTTGTTGTTGTGGTTGTATGCATATAATTCTTTAGATTGCTATTGCATTTTCGAGGAATTCATCTCTATTTGGTGGAAGATTTGTTGCTTGTTGATTTTAGGCAATTTAATTGGTGACAGCGTTGCCAGATTGAAAATGAAAACTTGAAAAATACAAAACTGAAATAAAAGCAAGCTAAAATTTTGAATCTTATAAAATAATTTTCTTCTTCAATTTAATTGGTAACAGCGTTGCCAGACTGAAAATAAAACTTGAAAAATATAAAACTGAAATAAAAGCAAGCTAAAATTTTGAATCTTATAAAATAATCTTTTAATCTAAATACATTTTTCTACTTACCATAACAAGTCCGTAATTTGTAGTTCCTAAAAACCCAAAGTCCTCTCCCGAAGAATAAAGACCAAACTCTGCAAGTCACTTATCATCCCCGTCCAGCTATATGATGCAGAGGCATGGACGATGACAACATGTGATGAGTCGACGTAACGAGTTGTCCAGAGAAAGGTTCTGCGAAAGATTTATGGTCTTTTGCGCGTTGGCAACGGCGAATACCGCAGTCGATGATATACGACGACATTGAATTAAAAGACAACGTCTACGCAGCCTAGGTCATGTCATCCGGATGGATGAAAACACTACAGCTCTGAAAGTATTCGACGCAGTACCCGTCGCAGGAGAAGAAGAAGACATCCACTCAGTTGAAAAGACTTGGAATCTCCAATTGGCACCAAACGGCAAGAGGAAGAACGACTGGCGCACTGTTGTAAACTCGGCAATACGTGGTTATACGGGCGGCGTCTAAGCCAATAAAGAAGAAGCCATGCTTACGTACTAAAGGTTGATAAAACTATTAGAAGTTTGTATGGATTAGTTCTAAGACTTCATGTTCCACACAGCAACTTCACGGTCCATAAAAATTCAAGAGGCTGAGTACGTACTGGATAAGCTAATATTTCTCAGATCTTGTCGTGAGGAGCTCTTTGCACAAAGTGGCAGCACAACAGCCAATGTGCCGCTCCTATGTGAGCAGGCGGCAGCATAGGCAGCAGCCTTCGCCGCATCAACCAGCGCACCCGCCAATTGCCGGCAATTCTTCATGCATGTACGAATATGAATTCATTTGCGGGAACATGTTGTTACTGCTGTTGATGGCGATGCTGATGTTGCTGCGACTCGCTCGCGCGATTGTGCAGTCATACTTTGTTGCATTCATTTTACTGCCGCCTGATGCGCTGGCTGGCAACAACTCCTGCGCCGCCACCTCAGCTCCAGAGGCCCAACACCGCCTTCCTTTTCTTCCGCATCACCAGCTAATGCCGCTGCGTCTCACATATTTACAGCTACGACGTGCATAAATAATGAAACACACATTGTATATATATATAGATATAAGTATAGAAATATCTCTATATGCGGATGCCAACTGTTGTTTTTGCCATTACCTTATTTACTTAGCGCTCATAGTGGGCTTTTATGCGAGCCTATACGCCACATCATCAGCGTATCGCTCGCTCTGCACGTCCCGCAGCGTTGCAATCACAATCCACCACATCTGCCAAGAGGCGAACGTGCAGAAAATTGCTAAGTAGTTGGTTTTATTCGTGGTTCCAACCTGCAACCTCCATGCTGCTGCCTGCTTAAGCCGCCACAAATACCTCCATTTCTTTCAAATAAATAGTATTTCTCTGCATTTTGCTTTTTTGTTGCCTTTGTTGTGTTTTCCAATTTTATTTTGATTTTGTTTTTGCCTTCCACTGAACTTTAACTCGATTTGATTTCAATCAATTTAACGCTGCGCCAAAGTAAATAATTCAATTGCACTTGTCATATGCAATTTTCAAGCAGATCCGTGAGGAAGACACGAATAAAGAATTGTTTAAATAGAAGCTTACGAGAACCTTGTGGGCTGTAGGCATTGTATCAGTAGGTGGCGGTTGGAATGTTACCAATAGATATGAGATTGCCTCCAGCAGATATTGCTTTTGTGGACAACGAACTGTGGCAAGCATTGTTAGTTTTTTCATCAATTTGATAGCTAATTGATAAATGAGATCCAATGAGTTGCTTAGAGATCGCAGTTTTAGGATGAAAGAAGTCGAATCCGAACTAAGCAGAAGAGAACCGCACCGCTTTTACGAAAACCAGCTCCTTTATATTTATTTCGATACTCATGCCTTTTTTGCCGAGCTTTTCCGTCGACCAGATCCAACAGACAACTTCATAGGCTTCATCGCCGTGGTTCTTTATTCAAATATTCACACCCAGAACTAAAAAGTAGATACAGATTTTAATGGTTGTACGAGTATACTTTGAACTTATAAAATGACTGATATTGCTCAGTCTTGAACTTACAGTAAGGTCTTAGTCAGGTACAGACATTGTAAGCTCATCTTAGATTAGACCTGGATCGATGCGGTTACAGATATTCTCGAAAATACGATCGTTAGCTTCGATCTGGCAAATTGACGTTAATACTTTAGCAAACTTTCGGCGTGGAAATTTCACAAACTTCAAAACCCATGATATCATCGGACATGTCGGAATCAGAGAATATAGACTTTTAAGGACGGCTTCTGCTTACACTCATACCGAATATGTTTGGGTTAGATCAGATTAGACGACTGATCCCTTAGTAACTACGGCGGAATGAAGCTTAGACTGTTATGTACAGTCCTTTGTGATGCCAAAGAAAAAACTCATGTAGTTGGATATCAGCTATCGGCAAAAACGCCCTGAACCTATCTCAAATCTGCTTAGTGTATTATTTCTATTTCCACTATTACTTCACGATGTCTAAAGGAATGAGATCCGAGGTGCTTCTGGCTGGTAAGACATTCCATCTTACTGCATGAATCTCGATCGGACAGTGCCCATTTAGAACCCCTACAAAATATAACACTAATCGACTGTTTCGCTCAGGGAATGGACTGTCTTCACACAGAATCGACGAACACGGAGTTAGTCGTGTGGAAACGAGGCCAAGAGATTTTTCTTCGGTGTTCACGCAGGACCGACGAACACGGAGTCAATCGTGTGGAACCGAAGCCAAGTGGTCTAATGAAAATATGATTTTTTTTTAATCTTAAGGCCTTGTTGACTGCCTATTACGATACATTGCAGACAGTGAAATTCAATTAGAAGCACATTGTATCACCAATTAGCGCGTCTAATCATTTTAGATGGACCACTACAGAGTACTGGCAATTGGGCGAATGTTTGTGACAATCAATGAATAAAAGTGTCAATCGATGACACCATATAAACAATTTCAGAAGCAACAACAACTGCAAGTGACACAAACTGAATGTGAATGAGAATCAACAGACAAGCTCATATGTATGTAAATTTGTAATACATATGTAGAACTCTGTATCTGTATGTATGTATTTATGTAAAATCAACAATCATCTGAACAGTTAATAACAATTAAGAGCACAAGTCAACAATTTTCTTCAATAATTTAATAAAAATGTCACCGCAACAATTGACCGCAGCGCAGTGGCACACACGAATCCACCAACAGACAGACATACCCGTACATCGCAAACAATATATGTATAGAGTTTACTATATAGACGAACGAAGAGAAGAATGAGCCTGTCGCCGCTGACATGCACCCATTCAAACGTCGAGCCGTGTGCTCGTGCTCCATATCTCGCTGGAGCTGGGCGCGCAGCCATAGGCAACAGTTGGCGCAGCAATAAGATAGAACTAGACGAGCAAATATTCAAACTTGCCTGCCTTCAACCAAGCCAACTAAGGCTGGGGAGCTTCATATCTAAATAACATATAATATACAAATGCAGTTGGATGCTCCAGTCATAGTAAATATAATGCTTCTATGGCTCGTTTGTGCCATAAATTGTTGACATGAGACTGCATATGCTCATAGCAAATTTTTGTAGTGAGTCTTCTGTGGTGGCTGTTTGCATCATGACAACTTTTTTCGTAAAGACGTCATCATTGCCAAGAGCCATAAAATTGTAACTCACATGTTAGATGCGCCACAGTTAGCGTGCCTAAAAAGAAGAACGAATTCCGCTCGAGCTTGTGATTTTGCTCTAGGCTTCTAATAATGTAATTTCAATATAATTGAGCTGTCAGGTTTGTTTAAGCTGTATTCCAAAGAATTCTGTGCTTTGCATGAGAAAAAAGTGTCTGTGTCATACTTAGAAAGATTTAAAGAAATATAGCTGGAGGCAATGCTCTGGAAAGTCGGTCCAATGCTGAGAAAATAGTTCTGGCAAATCCCATTTTTGATTCTTTGAAGCTAACGGTTTTGTAGTTGGATTTAACCTTCACAGCTGTGAGACAATTATTTCGTGAAGTAAAATTGGATCGAAAGAATTTTCCTGGGAAAGTCAAAGATCGGCATAACAAAATTTTGGGAATCAGTGCTCATTTTTCTTTTGGCACGATTCGTATACATTTGTTTTCGAAAAAATGAGCTGAAAATTTAGTGTTTCTCAATAGGGACACTACAAAAGTAGACCGATAGGGACAGCAAACGACGCCATATTTTTCCGCTCTTTTGATATTTCTATTCAGGAAGGTTTGTTTTTTTCCTCATGGAAAGATATACCATCAAACAACGACTAAAAATTATTAAAATTTACTACCGAAATTTGGAGTCAGGGCCTCAACTTTAAGAGCGCTAAATTCAATTTATTGTCGTCATAATCATCCTGTCAGATCAACAATTGAGCGTCTAGTGGAAAAGTTTGAATTCACAGGCCCAGTACAAAATGTTCCCGTGCCAGTGAGACAAAGAAGTGCCCGTAGTGTCGAGAATTTTGCAGCCGCTAACGCATCAATTGAGGCAGACCCAAAACAGTTTTTCACACGTCGTTCTCAAGCGTGACGTCGTTATGGGGAATTTTGCGAAAAGAACTTGGTCTACATCCTTGACAAGAATCAAATTGAATTGGGCTGCAAGAACTTGAAAATGATCCGGATTTTCATTGACCACTTCAGAATCGTCGTCAATGTTTATTAGTCAGGCAGTAATCTGACGTATTGGTCACCATATGCATCCCGAAAAAATTACACTTCTTCCGTAATTACACGTTATTGAAAATGAGAATCGCTACCGCTACGTGATTTATTATTGGCCCCAATTGGATTGAAAAATCATCTTCAGCGATGTCACAATCGATTTATTGAAAACCAAGTTTGGTGAACGTGTTATCTCATGAAATGGCCCATTAATTAGCTGGCTCGGTCTTGCGATTTGACGCCGTTAGACTATTTCTTGTTGGGTTACGTTAAGTCTATGGTCTATGCTAACAAGCCAGCGACGATTGATGAACTTCGTACGAATATTGATTATGAAATTGCAGCAGTACCGGCCAATTTATGCTTAAAAACCGTCGAAACTTGGGTTCAGCGTCTGGACTTTTGCAAGAGTGCCGTGTTGGCCATGCAAAAGAAATCGACTTCCCAAACCATTTTTGTCTTATTCAAAAATATTTTCGAGCGCTCTTATTGAAAAACCCGTTCTCTATTTCGCTAGTTTTCGGTGATACATGCAACCGTTAGGTGAATAAAACTATTATACTCTGTGGCAACATGTTGCAAGAGTATAAAAATACAACATTGCAGAAGAACCTATAAAAATAAATTGTGGAAACGCTCACCTACGCTATCTGTTAAATTTTTTTTATATAAACAAACATACAAACACATGCATTCTTCCAGGCATATGAATCCACTATATACCCAATGTGCCACTGTCATATAACAATAAATTCAATTTTAATTTCAACGACATGTAAAACATAAATTTTCACACCATCTTCATCGCCACCTTCGCCGAGGCAACCGCAGCCGTTTTCAATTTGGCATAATTCAGCCAAAGAAACGAGCAGTCCGAAAGAAAGGGAGTGAAGCAGGATGGTAAAACACGAGTGGAGCTTCACAGCAAAGTAGTTTATGGACGTCGCAGCCGCAGCATCCTTACAAAGATATGAGGCAATGACAAATTTTTAATATGAAGACATAACATATTTACGATACGAGCGCCAAAATCAGCAAGTACAGCAGCTGCGCACAAGGAACTAGAAGCTGCAGCAGCTACGCAGCGCGGTAACAATGGACAGCACCAGGAATTATTATCAAACATGTGAATCAACGAGCCACAAATTTTCCACACACCTACATATGTAGGCACTTAACGCAGAAATAAAAGTTGAATTTAAGTATTTTTATATGCGAATGGAGAACTGCGTACCCTGCAGAAAATTTCTATACATCATGCATCAGCTGATTGATAATTTGTAAGCTTAGTGGAGATCAGCTGATTTGTGTTTGGCATACATTTAATTTTTATATAAGCCAGAGGACATTCAAAATGGGCCGTGTTCGTGTTCAATATTCATTTGTTTATTTGAAGCCAGGAAGGAATCGAGATTTTCTCCCTGAAATGGCTTGGTATTGAGCCTGCGCATTAAAATTTGTAAAAGAAATATATTTTAGACTAGGATTAGTTTGCTTTTTAAGTTCTACGTGGCTTTTAAGTTACTTTTTTGCGGCTTAGGAGCAATTTAAAATGCCGACCATTTTTTCGAAAGCTAAGTATACCACTAAAAATGTCTAAAGACCAACCTTCAATTATTTCAGAGAATAAAATTTTAACTTTTTACTTGCTTTCTTTTTCCCACGGGGTATTTTTGTTTGTTTGAATATTAGTATGAAAATAAGTTTATGATACATTTGTAAGCACCAACAAACATAAACACCTTGAGTCGTGTATCTTTTTGGACTTACTTCAAGCCCATCGTCAGTGCATCCTTTGCCTTGGACTGGGCCAAGATAGCACATTAGACCACTGTAGGCTGCGCTCGTCCGCGGTAGCACTTCGTTGTTGCCTGATGCCTTGTGTGTACCAATATCTGCACCGCTGGTGTCCAATGTGTCCGTTGGAGGATGCAAATTGAAAAGTACTTTATTGCAGATATACATGTTGGTATATATGTATGTATAGTATGTATATGCCGAAATCAAATATTAGTCTTCCGTTCTTGGTTTATGCATTTATGAATGTGTTGTGTTGGGTTTAGAAGTGACAGCACATAAAGTTATATTATTATTCTTCTTCTTTACTGGCGTAGAAACCGCTTACGCGCTTACAAGTATATTCATTCACACAAAATTATTTGCGGTTTCATATTGTATATGTATAAAAAATTTGCAGAAACCATAAGCAATAACTAATATCGCTAGTCGTCTTTTAAGTTCTTAAAAGAATTCTAATTGAGTTGGGCATTGCTTTATCTCTAACATAAAGCTGATCGCTTGCAGCCATCACTGAAAAATACGAATTCCATACTGTGTAGTATTTCGCTATAACAACGCTTTTAATATACAGTTAGAAAGACCGAAAAAAGCGAATATTCCTGAATTTTTCCTGAAAAAACTTTTCAATTTATTGATGCAAAAATATATACATATATTATTTTATCTTTTAACTATATTCGAATACTTTGTATTAGAAAGGAAGTGAACTACAACTGATCTCCGGGTGCTCCTGTCAAGAAAGACGACTTGCGTTGACCACTATATCTCTGAACTGGGTCCTCTGAAATTAAAAAACCAAACAGATTTCGCTAAAGTAATGTTAAATCTAGTAATTAATCGAAGGAATGACAAAATAAAATTTTTTGACAAAATGGCAGTTTTCCAAAAACAAAATCGATTTTTGACCGAATTTTCGGACTTTAGAAAAAAATACTTATTGGAGAGAAAACATCTTCGATTAATTGCTAAAAAAATATATCTAAGAAGCTCGTGTTAAAATTTGAGACTAATCGGCTTAGCCGTTTTCGAATAATATTGGTCACCGACTTCGAAAACACCATTTTGAGAAAAATGCGTTTAAAGTTTGGCATGCACTTCCAAGCACTCTGAAACGCCTTTTCAAATTTGCGTGTAACTTCGAAAACATTTAAAAAAACGATTTTTTCAAATTTTTTTTTCTCTTAACGAAAAACCTCATTTTGTGATATAAATTACTTCGATGATGCCATCAAATTGAGAGAAATAGAGATAACGTCAGTTTAATCTCTTTGCATTTCTGAATAAGTAAAAATTTCTGAATAAGTAAATATTGGGAGCAAAAAGAAATTATTTTGTTACGTGATGGAATTTGTTTACAATGTGTGCATGTTGCATGGTAATTTGATAGTTCGTTTCGTTTATGGCGACTTGATTGCAGCAGCATTATTTTGTTACAGAGGGTGTGATGGAATTTGTTTACAATGTGTGCATGTTGCATGGTAATTTGATATTTTTACATCCATTTTTTATTAGTTATTTGTTAATTTTAGAATGGAAAATGATTGCAGCACGCTCTAAAAAAAATACCCATGATTCCTATTGTCAAACCAAAAAAAAAAGACAGAGGGTTTTTTTTCTAAAATGGGACTTTTTTTTGGATCACTTTTTCCTATTTTGAATTTGGAAAATAAAAATTTGGGATGGGGCTAATCCCAAGAGACAAGCTCTGAAATCAACAATTTACATAAAAAGTCAACTGGCAAAGATTAAAATAGTTAAAATGAATTTTGAAAATCCTCTTGTACACATATTCTTGAATAGTTATATTTGAAAAAAAAAATCTTTTTTTAAATTCAGATTATTAACTGAACGCATTTCTTTCAGTTTTTAAACCTAGAGAATAATACAAATCAAAGATATCTTCGAATGTACTCCACTTTAAAAGTTAAATTCGATTTGATACCAAACTGAATTGAAACATAAACATTGGAAAACGAATAAATTAAGCGTACATGGCCTGCTACACTTGCAAAAGAATACTTAGCAGGAACTGGGGCCTTAAACCAGATATAGTCAGTAGATGAATTCTAACATTTGGAGCACTGGTTTGGTGACCATGATTAAACAAGCAATATAATATCAGGAAACTAAATGGAATACAAAGAGCAGCTTGTGCAGGGGTTACTGGGGATATCAAGTCCTGTCTGACTAATGCCCTCAATATACTATTGCATCAGCTACCCATAGAGACGTGTATACTCTGAAAGTAGCGGCAAGTACTGCTATTACAATTAAGGAATTAGGAGGATGAAGCCAAAAAGAGTAGGGACAAAGCGCCATCCTAAATAAGCTAACTATAAATATAAGTAAATCAGACTATATCGTCTCAAGGTTAGATTCAATGGATACTTTGATACGAGGAACGCGAATTAAGAAGAGGTATAATAGGGGAGGAAGATACTACCTATATCTTCACCGAGGATTCAAAATGGACTTCAGAGGCGGCGGGAGTACACTCCAATTATCTCAAAACCTCTATTTCTATCCGCCTACCAAACCCAGGCATCTTCCAAGCGGAAGTACTAGGTATAGAGAGGGAGTGTGAAGTTCTATTGAATAACTGCGATAGGATACAGAAAGCTACCATATACACGGACATCACAGGCGACCTTGCTTGCTTGATCGACACTACAGATTAATTCAAACGTAGTCAACAACTGTGGGAAGGCTTTAAGCTTATTGGCAGCTTAACTACACTTGTCCATAGTTTAGGTTTCCAATCACTGGAACATTTTCCGCAACGGAAAGGCGGCCGAGTTGGCAAAGCTAGCAGCCTTTTTAGAGTCCGAAACGGAGCCAGGGCTATGCCCGCTAGGAACGATCAAAAGGGAGCTTTATAAGCACTTTGAACTTGAAATAAATATGGCGGAAGTATGACGACTGCAACTGCAGGCAAGAAGGCAATACGGAAAGATTTAACTCTTCCTATACGAATGCCCAGCTTTATCACAAATCCGACACAAAATACTTGGAGCCCATCAGGCACCAAACCTTGAATGGTTGTCCACAAAAAGCATAACGGACATAAGTAGTTTCATTGAAGTAGAGCATTAAATGGTTCGAAACCGAATAGCAAAGCATAAGGTTCTACGAAAGTGTATCAAAATGGCGCGTCCAGCGCAGCCTCTGGTGCCGCCCCCCTGCCTCCTTAACTTTTTAAATTTAAATTTTATATTATATAAAAAGTTACTAGCAATAAATATACTAATAAAAATATTCATATTTTCCTTTATTTACAGAATTACTATGGTTTAAAAAACCATTAACGACACCAACAGCAACAGCAGAAACCAGCAAAACGCTCTCTCACTAACTACTCACACGTTGAAACGTCAAAAATACGAAACTACCTATACTCAACAAAAGAACAGCAACAACAAAACGCACTTAACAGAACTCCTTTTTAAGGGTTTAATAACAAAAGAAAAGCAAAAATCAAAGAACAAGACACGACAGAATGGTGTTGGTATTGAACGGTGTCTTACAGGACGATTGTCCAATGGACACAAACAGTCTCTTCCTACAGCATCCGGTTTACAGAGATTATGCACAGCAACTGCTCTCCATACCAAGAAAATCGGTGGGCCCAGTTGGTCTGCTCTACGTGGGCCAACGTGAAATGGCCGCTGCAGCGCCGCACGACAAGAACATCAACATTATCGGCGCCGACGATGCCACAACCTGCATTATTGTTGTGGTCAGGCATTCAGGTACATACGCACACACATGCACATACAAGTTTAATAAATTTTATGCTTTTGTTCAAATTGGCTTCATTTTACTCAAGATGAAAGATGCGCAGTTTGGTTTCCTTTATCAGCCACTACTTTTCTTGCAATTTTACTTATTATATGAGTAGCATTTGTGTTTGTAACAAAAGTATTTCTTATGTTTGCGCCATCATCATTAATCCCTTAACATTTTGTACCTTTTTGTTGCATAGGTTCAGGCGCTGTGGCTTTGGCGCACTTCGATGGCAACGGCATAGACGAGGCTGTCTGCACAATGGTTGCACGCGTCCAAGAGTTGGCCTTAGGTTATCCAGAGGGACGTATTGAGTTGCAATTAATTGGTGGCTACCGAGATCCACAAGGATACGGCGAGGAGGTTTTCTACAGCATAATGCGTAAGTAGACGGAGTTTCTTATAATGAAAGCATTTTTAGTATTATTTACTTACAAACATATTTATATAAAAGATGTCTAATATTATTTGAACTAAGAACTGAACCTTTATGAGCTTAGAGGGACACAGTTTTTAGAGAATAAATTTAAAAGAATGAGGTGGGTATATCTTCAAAGAACGAATTGAGATTAGTTAAGCAAACAAAAATACTATATCATCTTTTTAGTTATCGAGAAAATATATAAAATAAATACTTAGCCTTAGGCAAACTCTTTGCAAACCACAACGTACCATGTTCAAATTTGACCCGGACTGGTCGATAAATAATTTTTTCCCACATGAGTACAACCAAGTTTCGTTGAAAATGAAGAAATGTTTTGGAGAGTCTCACACGAATACTATATTTAAGTGCCACAAAGCATTTAGGGAAATTCGTGAAGTGATTTTGACTAATGCAAGTCGTCTATTCATGACGATAACATCAAAAAGCTTAAGTCACGGTGTAAACATTGTGCTTGGCGATTTTAACGCCAGGGTGGGCAAGAAGGCATCTTTGGTACGACAGTTGGAAATTTCAGCATCCATGGCGAAACCTTTCCAAATGTGTTGAAGCCGATCGACTTCGCAGGGACTCGAATTATGGTTATCTGCAGTACTAGTTTCCAGCACAGGAAAATTCATCAAGCTACTTGGCTGTCTACGGATTTA
The DNA here is from genome assembly GCF_024586455.1 of Bactrocera neohumeralis. Classification (NCBI taxonomy): domain Eukaryota; kingdom Metazoa; phylum Arthropoda; class Insecta; order Diptera; family Tephritidae; genus Bactrocera; species Bactrocera neohumeralis. Next base: position 14,746,320 of record NC_065921.1, read on the forward strand.
AAAGTTCGTAACCAGATATATCATGTTGTGATAAATAGACGACAAGTCTCCAGTATCCGTGACATGGTACGCTCCGAGGACCTAACATCGACTCGCACCACCATAGCCAATAAGTGACTATTGACTTCGGTTTAGATAATATATTACTCTATCAAAATCGGGACTCGGTTGTGGAGATATTTCTATTACTAACCATAACTTTGGATTTACCTAAACACTGTTCAGTGGTTTTAAGGTTAGGTACAATAGAATGTAACAGAAGATCTTCGATCAGAAAATTTTAATGAAATTTTTGTGCGAAATTTTCTCGTGGACTTTTTCCTTACGCGGTATAACTTTATATATGAAGGCAAAGAACTGGCAGATATAAGTTTCACCTGCTAGCCGAAATTCAAGTGGGAAAGTATTACCTCGATTTCAGGAAAATAACTCAAGCTACTCGTCAAAAAAAAATTACTGAGAGGACATTTAGAACATATTCACGAGAAGTGTTGTCGCCGAAACTTAGAACATGAAATTCTCTTTGGATTAACGGAGTACGGAAGGCAACAGCGGTTTTTTTTTTTTCAATTTTATAATATGTATTTTTTAATTTAACTGATGTCTGTAGGTGAAGTTAACTGTATTTAGGTAAAATATAATCGAAAATAAAATTAGGAAATTATATCAATATTTTTATATGACAAATGATATGACATACCTATATATATTTAAGCGACCAGTGAACATATTTCATGCATTAAATTATATTTTTCTTTATTATTTCTTTCTTCGCCGTAGAATCATTCCATAAGCATCATCTCGAAATCGACTTGACTCAAGCCTGCGTCGGTGAGCTAAACACTATACTGCGTGGCGATATCAACTACCCAATCATTTACGGCGTTGGTGTTAACATAAAAACCGGTGAAATATTCCCAGCAACTTTTCTAGATCGAGGACCGGACAGACAATTGCGTGATGCTCGCAACTTCATGGGTGCACAATCGGTAAATATTATATATATGACGTAAAGTAAAAATATAAAATATTTTGGCATCAAAAATTTTAAAATCTTATTTGATTTATATTTGTTCTATATTCTGTATAACATCACATTCTACTCTTTCCTTGTAGGTCTTGGACATTTACGACTCCTCCTTGGGCATGTTGCGTATCGGCCCCTTCAATTATGATCCATTACGCGGCGCTGATTTATGGCTATCACAGACAGATGAATTCCTCTTGCAACACTTATCGACGAGTCCGGACGTTGAGCCGCCACACTTCACAATGCAGGTAGGTGCAATCACAAACGCTTGAAATGTTAAATATTAACTATTTCTTCTTCTACTTGTGTTTGCTGACAGATACGCGCAACAATAAAATTCATACAGGATAATCAATTCCCCGCAATCACCGTGTTTCGGGACAATCGGCCACGCTACTATCGGCGCGACGAGTCTACGGGCTGCTGGACTTTGGTTAGATATTAATTACGAATAAACGCGTACTCACACATGCATCCATATACATATAAACAATACGTGCTCGCATATTTGCATAGTTTTGCGCTTGAAACGAAAATTCACTTAAGTGTTATTAAGCTGCGCTTTTCTTTGTTGTTTTAAATGTGCGCCTTAGCTGCTCCGTTCACTTTATGGCTGCTCTGTACTTTTGTACTCGTATGTAAATTTTTGCCTTTATTATGAATAATTTATGTTTTATTTTTAACTGCTGAACTTTTTTCACTTTTTTGTTAATTTTTTTTTTTGTTTTTTGCTCTGCTTCACTTTTGTATTTCAATGTTTTCAAGCACGTTGCTTCAGTGTAGGCATTAATTGTGCTTTTATTGTTTTGTTATTAGTTTTTCTTACTATTAATTTTAAGCTCTCTTTGTTAAATGTAAACTGTGTTGTATTGTAATATTTTATTTTGCAACTTTGAAGGCAGCTTTGTAATCGAAAATTAAAATTTTGTTTTGGATTTGCCTCGAAAGCAGCAGGAGACGCGTGTATGAAGTTAAGAGCTTAGCATATATATACGATTTTAGAACTTACATATTAGTATAGTAGCTAAACGTAATATTAAAAAGTAGCGATATTTGTGAGTCGAAATTTCGAATTATACTTGAAGGCGTAACTGTATATAGGTATTTAAGCTAGGCCATTAGTATGAATTTGATATTGAATTCTTTTTTTTTAACACTTAAGTGCTGTAGTCTATATAAACTATGTTCTTGTAACCGATTGCTGAGTCTATAAGACTATATATTTAGTATGTATAATCGTTTTTGATTTTTATGAGCGTAAAGTAATGGAAAATAAAAAAATATATTTGAAATTCAAGGTAAAGTGTAGTATAAAAGTTAAAATCATTTGAACAATAGAATAAATTAATTTCTGTAAAAGCTAATTGAAGAAATGCTAATAGTAAATTAATTAAATATTATAGTAAAAGTATAAAATAACAAGTAATTCGTGAAAATTATAATAAATTGAATAAATTTAAATAAATATAAAATAATTTGTAAAAAATTATAATAAATAGTATAAATAAATAAACTAAAATAAAAAGTACTAAAAAATATAATTAATATAAGCAAATATAAATTATGTAGAATATTAAAAAAATATAGCAAAATAAATAGTAATTAAAATTTAAAATCGATAAATATAATTAAAAAAATATATAATTTTAAATAATATAAAACTAAAAAATTATATAAATAATAAATATTTAAAAATAAATGCGAACACTAAACCTTAACAGAAAAAGTCGAATACGAAAAGAATTTTTCGACTACCCAATATATTAATTCAAAATTATATTTAATATGTTCGCGCTAATTCAAAATAGGCTGTCGTATTGTGATGATATTCATTTTTCGCCACCAAAATTTAAATTTTATGTTTCACAATTTTTGTCTGAAGTTAGTTTTGATAAAAATCGCGAAAAAAATATTCGAATATTTCTTTCACACAATGGAACGATGAGAACTTTTAGTATGATATTTTTTTAAACATGTTTTGAACAAATTCAAACTTTCACTTTTTGCTTGTTGTAAATTTATATAACTTCACTCTTGCTTTCTGTCCAATTTGACCGGATTAAAATTTAACACATTTTCTAATAAAATTGCAATCGACATTTTCAAAATAAAATTAATTTTAATTAAAAAAATTGATTTATTAAAATTAAACAAAGCTAAAAAATTATTTTCAATTCACAAATTTAAAATTTAAAGCTCTGAAATCTAAGAATCTCTAAGAAATATATGCAAAACAGAAAAAACGGATTCGCTTGAGAGCATAAAAAGTATATTAGATAATTACTAAAAATATATTTACCACACATTTTTGTGAATTTAGACTCGTAAGCTTTGCCTTGCTATTGTGTTCTTACACACGCATACATACATATACTTAAAAAAACTAAAATTTAGTTGTTAAAACGCATTCAATGTGTTTTTTTTTTCTTTTGTTGTTGTGTATAAGTATGTAGCTTTTATATATCATTTTGTAAATATGTGCGTAGTATAACACCAACAAATCTATTTGTTCACTTTCTGCTCTTCCGCTGACTTAACTACTATCTTCTACATAACTTCTGTACATATATATAATTGTATTTTATTTCTTATTCTAGGTTAATGATTGAGGCAAATCAGCGTAAAAAATATAAAAATAAATATTAAAAGTAATGTTTTCGCTAGCTACGTGTGAAAATAATTAAAAACAAGCCTTGAAGTAAATAAATAAAAAAATGTTTTATTAAAATTTGTGAAATTAGTTAAATATTTTATGAAATATATGTATGTTGTATAATAGCTGCTAATAAATACATACATGCAGCTAAAATGTTAAAAGCATTATGTGCGCGACATTTTATATTATTATTATTGCTATTGTTTGTGCGCTCGCTGTAAACACCCATTTATTTAATGTGTAACCATATTAACGCTATTAAATAAAGTGAATATTGTAATAAAAAAGTTTTTAATTAAATATATTAAAAGTTATAACTGTATACAAGCAACTGATAACGAAGCAAATGTACATTTATTTGTATGCTGCACATAAATAGGACACGAATTGTACATACAAAAGTACACATAATGTACATATTTGAGCAACAATTAAGTATATGTACTTGAATATATCGAATATAGTTAATTATGTATACCAACGCCACAATTACGAATGATCAATTAAAAGCGACTTCAATATTGTACACCTATACCAACACATACATGCATATATGGATTAAAAATGAAAACAATAAAGAAAATATTAATAAAAAAAATCGTTTGTTATAATTTTTACATTTCAAAGTGGAGAGTCCTAAGCGTGCGCTTGGTAATCGGCAATATTAATATTTAATTAGTTTCCTTAGGAAGGTCGTGATTCGGTTCGTTTTATTTGAATTTATGAAACTAGTCATGTTATTATTATTTTTGACTGCTGAAAGCTTACACAATTAATTATAAAGAATACTGCCAAGTTCTTAGTCCTTGGCTGGATATAAGTGCGCAACGGTTTTGGTTATATAGACCAGATTATCAAGGGAACAGATAGCACTAGCCATTGGGAAAACCAGCGCAAGCAATGCCGCTTCGTTTTCCAATAAAATTTATTTCGTGCATTTCAATCACCACTTTTATGTCTAGTAATACCCTAGAGGCAGTACTATGAAGGCTATAGCAATCTAGTAAAGGAGTTGTTGATATCTTTTTTCTCTTTGTAAATAAATAAATAAAGCAAATTTGGAATAATGTCTTGCAATTCGCTTCATATGTTCTTGGAATACTAGTATCCATAGTTAATCTCATTAGAAGAAATTTGAATACTTTTAATGTTGCCCTAACTGGTCCGCTTGCTTACTGCTTGTACTCTCTCCTGTTGTGCATATGCGTAAATATGTATACAGGTAAAATTCGCGCCTTTTTTCACGCATGACCATGGAATTCTGCACGCGCTTTTCGTCCAAATATTTGTAAATATTGACGAATACCAAAGCTAAAACGGAATATGAAAAGCAAAACAAAGAATCAAGAAGAAATTTCAAAAAGCAGAATTTATGATTGTTTGCTTAACAACATCAGCTGATAAAGAAAAAAAGAAGAAGAAAAATACACACCACAAAAAGATTAATATAATTTAACTAGTTTAATAAAATTAATAGTGTATTTTATTTCAAAACAATAATTTGAGTTTTTTATAAAAAGCAGAACAAGCGCTCTTTAAAAATTAGTGCAAATATATGTTTAGAATTAAACTATGCTTTTTCTTTCTTCTCTTTTATTTTTTATCTTTCACTTTTCACTTATAATATATTGTTTTAGGCTATCAAATCATTTAAAGGCGCATAAATCTTTTTAATTGTTTTTTAATAAGTTCTTAATACGTCTTTTAATTCACAATAAAACAATGAACTATCTGGATCTTGCAACCCTACCTTCTTGTCATGTGCAACTTTTATCAGCGAGATACAAAACAATCGATTATTCAAGATATTTTACTAAGTTTAATTAACAGCTTTAAACAATTATTCCTATTCCATATTCTCATTACCTGATTTACAACAGACAATAATTGCATATGACTACATTAGTAATATAATTTCATCAGCGGTGGTGTTTTATATAAATACCAACGAATATCATAAAATCGATTATTATAATCGTGACGAGAAATGATCGGCTGTAACAAAAATTTTCGACTAGAAATCTCCAGTCCAATTTGAGATTCGCAGCAGGACGTGTGTGTGAGTCGGGTGGTGAATATTTATTTTGTTTTTTCCATTTGTGTTTCTTGCAAAAGGTTTTCGAAAAGTGCAACGATATTAAAAATATCAAAAGAAATATTTGTAAAATACGCTAAAGTGAAGTAGGTGGAAATTCTACGGCAAAACCAGCGCATTCTTGCGCCAACGTGCGCTGCTGTGCTGTGTGAAGAAAGCGCCCGTCTGTGTCCACATAATCGTCATCATCAATATTGCCATAACGTGCCCGTACGAAAGAGAAAATTTATAAGACTGAAGAAAAGCCATAGGCAGCAAAATTAGCAATTTTTTTAGTTTATATATTTGTAATACGACGTGAAAGGTGAAACTTGCATACTTCGCTTGGAATTGAAGTGCAGAAAATTATATATGTACGTACAAAAAATAAAGAATTTTCAATTTAATACTGGGGGATAATCCATCTGGTGATGACTACTTTGGAGCAGAAAAGCAATAAGGAAAAAAGAAAAGATAATTGAAACGCAAAAAAAGTAGACCGAAGAAGACAAGACTGCCAAGATAGCGAAAACGACTGAGAAGAAGCAGCAGGAGGGCGTAATAAGTATTTACATATGTATTGCATTGTGAATAAGTAAGTATTTACAAAGTGATTAAAGTGAATCTTGGAAGACATAAATAGTGTATTTATTACTTTTAATACGCATAACTTATATATTCAATTAATTCCAATAAAAGCGTTTAATTTCTAATTGGACTTTTTGATATTTTTACTAGATAAAATATATAAATTTATTAATGAATATATGTGTGTATATCAATTAGACTTCTTTTGCATCTTGTCGATATTTTAAAACATCTAATATTTTAATAAATTGTCTAAAAGTGTTAAATACATGTCATGTTTGAAGAAAAAGGTATGCGTAGTGTCGACAACCCTGTCAAAATTTGCAAATTCTTCAACGTGTCTTCGTTTATTTTGGCAATTCACAAGTATTTGTTTTTGTTTCGTCTTTATTGGTTTCTCTGCGAAATTTCTCCATTGTTGTTTTTTTGCACTGTTCGAACCGTTTCCCCCTACCCTGTTGCGAAGAAACGGCATTGCTGGCTTGAGGCCGTTTAACAGTTTCTGCAAATGCCAGTGAATTGGTAGCAAATAACGGTATAATTTTATCGGCAACGCTGTTTTCTGTGCCATTTCGGCGAGAAGAGCATAAATTTTCTTTAATAGTAAATATTTTGTTGTGCATAAAATTTCTTTGATTTTCAAATCATTTATTGTGCATATTGAAGCTAATATGTTTACACCCACTGCAAGAACGCAAAAGTAAAAAGAAATCTCGCTTTCAATGAAGCGTGAAGGCCAAAATTAGCAAGTGTTACATTTCATATTGTCTCTACGATTCACTTCTTTAATTACATTTTATTAAATTTTCATTTTGTTAGTGTAAACTAATTGTCTCTCTTCAATTACAGAAGCCGTATCAGGCGCTTTAAATAACGAGTGAATTATTTTTTCAATTATTAAAAGTGAAAAAATTATTTCTAAAAAAGTTTTCGCATTTCTACAAATGCGAAAGGACTTTGTGACTATTTTATAAAAAAAAAAAAACATTATATATATAACGACAAAAAAAATATATTAAACGAAACGAAACAATTAAAAACTAATATAACACAACGCCTAAGAAAAAACCGCTTACTAAAGAAAGCTTTGAACACTTAAGCAACCACTGCTATAAAAAAATAAAACACAATGAGTACTGTTTCCTCAGCGGCGTCTGCGCGGTCAGCCGCCTCAACTACGGGCACAGATACCACCAAGAGACTACAGATCACACACGTCGATGCGTTTGGTCCGTACTTGCGCATATACGGCCAAATGAATCCGGACGCAATGGCTGTATTGCGCAATAGAATCCAGGAAATGTTACGCACATGCCTAGCCATCGATCCGACTTGGCCGGTGCAGCGACAACAAGTACCGCTACGCATTGGCACTATGTGCCTTTATAAGAGCACTAAAGGTATAGCACCGGCCGATTTTGAATTTTTGCGCGTACGCATACTGGACGTTATAACTAATAGCGAGCAACAGAATGCGACGCAGGGACAAAAACCACTGGTCAAAGTGGAAGTGGAATTCGTCGACTACGGCGGAAAGGCGCTGGTGGCCAGTTATGAGGTAAGTGTATGCGTCAGCGAAGCGCAAAATGAAATATGCATGCACATCTTTATTTGTACATAACGTTAACGCATTCGTCATGCGCTGTCATAAATAAAGTAATGTGTTGCTGGGTAGTTACTAAGTGGTGTCATCCCCAATGTACATAGTTATAAGAGTGTATTAAATTTCGGTTAGTTAAATGAGTAGTGTACAAAATAAAAAAAAGAGTTGTTGTTCACTAATATTTCTTTTATTCGTAGCTCCTCTTCCCCAAACAGCCGGAAGCTTTGTCCTCCATGCCCACAATATGCGCGCCATACATCCTATTGGGCATTTGCAAAGATTTCAAACCAGAAGAGCTGGAGGAGATTGCACGCATAATATTGCGTCAAACATTGGACATATCCATTGAACATGAAGTAAGTGAAGCTTTCGCTGCGATTTCAATTTATTTTATTTTCCTCTACTTTTTTAGTTTAAGCAATATAAATTTATTACAATGAAATGGAAGGAATTCAATTTTGCTGAGTTTTTAATACACCAAAAGAAAATCGGTGCACCTATCGCAAACGAATTGCTACGTGATAATTTTGCTAAATTTATTAAGCAACAAAATCAAAAGCAGCAACAACCGCAAACACAAGCACTAACAGCTCAACAGCCACAAAATCATCATTTAGCAACGTCACAGAAGCAACAACAACAACAACATAAGCAAACCCTACCGATGTACCCTGCTGTCGGCGGCAATGCCAACAACAACAACTATTATGCCATTAATCATAACAACAATGTAGCGCCCGTTAGCGGTGTATACCCAGCTGTTGGACGTTCACTAGCTGCGCGTTTGCAACAATATCAGTTAGAACAGCAACAACAACAAGCGCAAGCACATTTAGCCCTCCAACCACAAATGTTGATGGTAAATATAGAACTAGCTTATGATTTTGCAATGTAATTTTAATTCCCCTCTTTTATGATCGCTCAGAACTTGCAGCGTCCCATACAGCCACGCATGCCACACACCATCGGTAATTTACGTTCGCTTTATGTGCCTTATGCTGCACCAGCCTATCAGCAGCAAACTGCTTACAACGGCTTTCAATCGAAGGTTATGGTGCAACCAACAGTCGCCAACGCCATGTCTGGTCTTCCATATACCAATGCTTACAATACGCGCTATCAGCGTCCACAGCAAGCGCAGCATAAACAAGACTTTGCTAGCAACGCCAATATCAGCAAACAAGTGGTGAGCACTTCACCGCGTCGCGTTACCACTGCCACTTTCAAGACCAACAATTTAACTGTTGGTAAAATATATGATGTTTACGTTAGCTTCGTGGAGAATGGACCCTGTTTGTTTTCGGTGCAGTTGGCGCTGGCACAGGACGAGTTAACCGAAATGATGAATCGCATTGAGCGTGTGCAACTGAAGCCATACGCTGACAAACCCGTCTTGGGCTCAGCTTGCATTGCGCGCTACTCCGAAGACGGACAATTCTATCGCGCGCTAATCACCGGCGTACAAACGACCGCATGCAAAGTGGTTTATATTGATTATGGCAATGCAGAGTTGGTCAAATACAGTGATTTATATGAAATACCTGATGAGTTTCTTGAGGCAAAAGCGTTCGCCATACGTTTCACACTCTCAGGCCATAAAGATCTGGAGCCTATCGATGAGAGCTTGAAGAAGGCCTTCAAAGATCTAATGATGTATAAGAATTGTCAGCTGAAAGTGATGCCATTAGAGGGACCACCATTGGTGCAATATTGCGAGCTATATTTACAGGTAAGCGTGTGTAAAATTTCAGCGTTATGAGAAATCTTTATTTATGTACTTATATTTTTTTCTTAAACGCAGCAGAAAAGCAACGTGCTCGATGTGCTGAAAGATATACAAAAGTGCCGTCTAGTATATCCGAAATCTGAGAATTTAAACAATAACGATATTGTAGAGATCCGTTATATCGACTCACCCAAACATTTTTACGTGCAAAAAGTGGATAACATCTCGAAATTCGAGAAGCTCATGGACGATATGTTCTTGTATTACAATAAAAATCAGGTTGTGCCCAATCACTTAGCGCTCGGCGCGCCATGTATTGTGAAATACGATAACGAATGGTATCGTGCTGAAGTGATGCGTGCCGACTCGACCGCCATTATTGTGCGTCACGTCGATTTCGGTTACGAACAGAAAGTCACCAAGAATTTATTGAGTAACATCGCCGAGAAGCATTTAAAACTGCCACGTCAAGCCATTCAATGCTGCCTGAAGGGTTTCGAAAATAACGAACTTAGCAAGGATTTGGCCACCAATCAATTTGAAATGCTCGCCGAAGAGTCGAATCGACAACGGCGCTCGTTCACCGTCAAAGTCTTCCGTATACAACCGGACGGTGTGCACTTGGTTAACCTTTGCACCAAAGACTTGAATGTCATGAAAAAGCTTTACAAATTATCCATGCCCTTCGAACAGTACTTAACATTGGAGAAGGAGGAATTCAATATACACTCCCACAACGGTCATCAGCATAGACAGAGCGCTGGTCACGAGAATGGCAATAAGACACCATCGATTGCTTCCTCTAACGATGTGGCATCGCTGCATTCGAGCAAGAAAGCCGCACAGATACTCAACTCCACCACATTGCAAAGCGAAGAGCAGCTACAGCACACACCGCAACGACAACAACAACAATTGCAGCAGCAGCAAGCGCGTAAAACGAACTCACGCAATACCGGCAGCAAGTCTGGCAGCGCCGCAGGCAGTGCGCCGGCCAGCAGTGTGCAGGGTACGCTCTCAGTGGAGTGGGACAAGCAGAGCTCGGCCAGCTCGATGGATAATCGCGACTCGCGCTCCAGCTCCAGCGAGCTGAAACACGGCAAACGCCAGCAGCAGCAACAACAACAACGGCAGGGCCGCAATGCGCCGCATACGCCAACAATGCAAGCAAACTTGAACGTCAGCAATAGCAGCAGCGGTGGCGCTGATAGACGCAGTGTCGGCAGTGGCGCCAGCAATGTTAGCAGCCAGAATCAGAAGCAGCGCAACAGTGGCAACCAAATACCGCCACGCTTCCAAAACGAAAATCGGTAAAATAAAATATATATATTTTTAATTATAGTAACTGTAAAATGTATTAACCGATTTATTGTCCCCACTTTTAGGCGTCAGAAGAAGGAGCCTGTAACGCCACCACGTCAGCAGCGCCCACAGAATGCGCCGCAAGGATATTCACAGCAGCGCAACAAGTCCGCCACCAATAATGCCAACACACCACGCGCCAATGACACACACTCCGAGTTGAGCAGCAATGCCGGTAGTGAGCTAAGCGAACAAGTACAAGCGACGTCCACACAGTTGCCCGATGAGTATGTGCCGTTGAATCAAGCATTCCCCGTACAACATTTGGATACGCCAACGCGCGAGGATGTCATCATTTGTTGGTGGATTTCACCACATCAATTCTACACTCACCTCAAATCACGTCTGCCGGAATTCGAGCGTTTCATGCGCGAAATACAGTTATTCTATAAGAAGAAATCACTGCAGCAGCTGCAACTTAAAGTCGGCTCCTACGTTATAGCACGCTATCGCAAAGAGAATCTGCTCTATCGCGCACGCATACTCGCCTGCAATCAGATGTTGCGCAAATACAAAGTGCAATTCGTCGATATTGGCAATCAGTACACGGTCACCTCCGAGGATATCTGGCAAGTGGAGAAACGTTTCGCCACGCTGCCCGTTATGGCGCACCTGTGCAGCTTCAGTGGCATTGTGTCCAACTTTGATCATCTCTATATAATCGATCGCATGGAGAAATACTTGCCGGCGGGCGCAACACTAAATTGCGAGTATATTGAACGTGAGCTGGAAATGTACTATGTTAATGTCAAACTGAATGGCGTGTCACTGAAAGAGACACTCAAATCGGAGGGCATAATTACCGAGGTGGCACCAGGTAAGCAGCATAAAGTCGTTTTTCATATATTATGTACTAAAAAAGGATAATTTTCGATTTGTAGAGCTGCGCCTGAGCCTGCTGGCAGGCCAACAGATACGTGTAAAGATTACATACGTAAAGGATATGCTGAACTTCAAATTACAGGTGGAGGGCTTGCCTGAGCATGTACAACTGTTGAGTTCCTACGACGATCTGCGCTATGTCAAATCCAATCCAGACGTAGCGTTGAAATTCAAGCAATTTTACGAGGGCAAAACATGTGTGGTCAACATAAGGGATGTCAATGACAACAAAGTGTATGTTTTTCTTATGAGATTTTGCTTTGTAAGCAACTGTTTAATACTGTATACATTACAGCATTCTGCTACGTCCACTTGTGCCGCTGTTAAAGGAAGATGTGACGACATTTATTTGCCAACAGCCGGTTGTGTTGGAGCGTTTCGAGGCGCGTGTTGTGCATGTGGCGAGCGCATATCGTGTGTTTGTGCATACGATCGCTATGGAGGCAAAAATGATAGAGCTGCTGAATGAGATGTTTGAATACTATGAGCATAACGGTTAGTGCAACAGGGTATATTAAATTTGTCACGAAGTTTGTAAAACTCTGAAGGAAACCTACGAGACTCTATTATATAGTAGATTTATCGATTTAGCCGTGTCCGTATGTCTGTATATATGGCAATAAGTCTCTCAGTTTTGGAGATATCGTTCTGAAACCCATTTCTTCGCATGAAGTTTCTTTATCGGAAGTTCTGACCAAAAGAAAACGGCTATCTCACCAAACTTTCAAAATAAATACCCGTACCCACGACCGGAACGAACCCGGATTTTTTATTCGGTCAAAGACTGCCAACTCGGCTGAATTTTGCCACTACAACAACAACAAGATACATCTTTCTATCCTCTTTGAAATATTATAGCTTCGATGCGACCTCAAATTACCTTTTTTATGTTTTGTTATTTGGAATCTCTATTTATACCTCAATTGTCTCATTTTAGGTACACCCTTGGGCACATTTGAGCCGGACCAACTTTGCGCCGCGCACGGCCTTGACGGCAATTGGTATCGCGCGCGCATCACACCGCAACTGACTAAAGATGTCATCGAGGTACACTATATCGACTATGGAAACACGGAAAAATTGAGCGAAAAAAATTTAAAAACTCTGGAGGAAAGATTCTACCTCAATCGCAACTCTTTCGCAATTGAGTTGAATTTACCGGTGCGCACATTGGCAGCAGATGCGCAACATCGAAATTCGAAATCGAAGAAAACAGCAAATGTGTCGGCCGACCTGGATGCGGCTGCAGTGGAGAAACTAAAGCAGCTGGCATTGGTGGGCGAACCTGTGGTGCATGTGCGTGCGCTGGAGGTGCAACACAACCACTTGATTGCCGAACTTACTTTGGCTGGCGGTGAAAATATTGTCGATGCGCTGCTGCAATCGCAGCTAATAAAGTCACGTGATGTGGACTTCATGCGTAAGCAACTGGAGAAGGACAAAACAAACATGTTTGAATACATTGAAATGGTGGACCTGACACTCGAAGAGGAAGATGACACGGAAAAGAAAACTACAGGTAAGAGCAAAAACTCCAGCTCACCGAAGAAGAAGAAGCAATCGGAGAAAACTGTGAAAAAGGAGACTACAGTGAGCAACAGTGTGCCTGAAGTGGTTAAAAGTGCAGAGAAAGAGAAACAAGTTGACATGACAGCGCCAGTTATAATGGCTGAGACGCCACCGCAAACACCACCCCAACCGCAAGAAAGTAAAGTCGAAGCCGCAGCCGCCCAACCAGCACCAACACCACCACCACCGTCAACCACCGCGTCTGAGCCGCAATCGGTGGCAGAGTCCGAAACTGAATCGATCGATCCCTGCGCTGATATGGAACATGCCATACTTGGCCACTGCGACAATCCCGGCCAGTTCTATGTGCATCCCTACGATAAAATGGATGAATTACGTCAGCTGCAAGAGGATTTGCAAATTGTCGCCAGCTCTTTGCCCACACTAATGGTGGTGGCGAATGGTGTGCACTGCATCTCATACTACTCGGTGAACAAGCAATGGTATCGCGCCAAGATCCTCGATGCCGAGCTTATGGTGCTGCAGTTCATTGATTATGGCAACACGGATTGCGTGTCGGACACGACGCACGTGCGCGAGATGAGCAGCTGCAACGACATCGAACCGTTCTGTATGCCCTGCTCACTGCCGATCAAGCCGAACGGCACAGCCGATTGGGTCGACGCAGCCAATGCCATCTTCAGCGATTCGCACAGCAAATTGGTGAATTTCGAGTACATCACACGTGGTGATAAGTACAAACGCAGCTTTATCAATCTTTACATCGACGGCGTTAACATTGCCGACAAACTGGTGGAGGATGGTTTTGCCAAGCATCTAGTATTGGTCGATTCCGGCGAGAATTGCTATATATCACATGTGAACAGCATAACCGACTTCTATATACAATATGAAAAAGACTCGAAAGCTTTGGAATTGATTGAGATCTATTTGGCCGAAAACGAGAAACTGAAGAAATTAGAAAAATTCGAACATGCTAAAATTGTGGCTGCGCTCTTCCCCGATGACGAAATGTGGTACCGCGCTAAACTACTAAAACACATACCGAACCGTGGCTACGAAGTGCTTTTCATCGATTATGGCAACACATCCATCAGTCCCGAATGTCGTGAGATTTCTGAGGAGATTGCTAAGTTGCCACCTTTATCGAAGAAGTGCGCACTACATGTGCCCGAGCATTGTGTGGCCTGGTCCGATGCAGCCGAGGAGAAATTCGGTGAAATAGCGGCGCAGGGTGAAACCATCTTCACAGTCGAACTATGTGAGCCAGCTGGCGATCATGCGCTGGTGCATCTGCTTATCGACGGACACAACATCAACGACGACCTCGAACCGCTGTGCGAACACAAGCCCATCGAAACCGATCTAAATATGAGCTTCAGCACGACCATACAATCGTCGGTCTTCGAGAGTGGCAAAGTGTACGATGCCATTATTTCGCATGCCAATTCGCCGTTCGACTTCTATGTGCAGTTCAGTAAAGACACCATACGTCTGGATGATATGACCAGCAGCTTGAACGCGCTCGGCATGGATGCGCTGTCCGATGCGAAAATTGGTCAGCTCTGCGCTGCAGTCTATTGCGAAGATAATGCGCTCTATCGCGCGCGCATACTAGAAACCATCGCCGGTTCGGATGCCAAACGGCAGTATCGTGTAATCTTCATTGATTTCGGCAACGAAGCCATCACCGATGATGTACGCGTATTGCCGCACGATTTACAGGCGTTACCGGAATTCTCACGGCACTGTCAACTGGTGGGTGCTGCCGAAGAGATTGGCGAGCATAAAGCGCAAGCGGCTAATGAAGCATTCGGCCAGCTGATTGAGGAGTGTGAAGGTATGGTGAAAATTGAGTTTATCGAAAGCAAGGAGGGCGCAACACCTGTGCCGGTCCGGCTGTATGCTACCAGTGGCGGTGAGGATCTCGGCGAAAGGTTGCACTCGCTGATCGCCGCGATTAGCGCAAACGCGTCCGCCGTGCTAGCAACACCACCAATCGCGGACAACACCTGCGTTATATCGCACGCGATTTCACCAACACATTTCTACATACAACCGAAAGGTAATTCACTGCAATTGGAGCTGGTATCGAAGGCGCTCACCAAATCCGATGCCGAGCAGCTGCCCGTGCTGCAGCGCGTTGAAGTGGACAGCGTTTGCAGCGCTTACTCGTTTGAGGATGACTGCTACTATCGCGGTCGTGTGCAAAAAGTGCTGCCCGGCGATGAAGGCTATGAGGTATTCCTGCTCGACTATGGCAATGTTGTAAATGCCACCGTTATAAAGGAATTGCCCGCTGATTTGCGTGCCATACCGACGCTGGCCTGGAAGTGCAAACTGAATGTGGTGCCTGAGGCGCCTGAAACGCTGCTAAACGAATGCTTTGCCGCACTGCTGGAAGCGCACTTTGGTGAGATCTACACCATCGAGTCGGACGAAGTTGCGTTGGACGCAAATGAGCGTGTACACATTGTTAAATTACAGGCGAACTACAAGGATTTGGCTGAGGAGTTAGCCGACGCTGTGTCCAAGGGTGATGCCGAGAAGGCGGCCGCTGCCTTATCACCCGTGCCGACGCTGCACAATTGCACCATCATACATATCAATTCGCCGGCTTCATTCTACATACAATTGGCCGAAGATGTGCCCGCCGTGGAGAAAATCACCGATGTGCTCTTAGATGCCGAAACCGATTTCCAGGCATTCACCGATTTGCAAGTGGGCGCCAGATGTGCCGCACAGTTCCCCGACGATATGGCCTTCTACCGCGCGGAAATCGTGCAAGTGCTGGAGGAGGGCAAATGTGAGGTGCATTACCTGGACTTCGGGAACAATGCCGTCACCGATCAATTTCGTGTGCTGCCCGACAGCATGCTCGATGAGGTGGCCTACAGCAAACACTGTGCGTTGGATGTTAATTTAGCGAGCAATTTGGATGCCAGCGCCGCATTTGCGCAGTTCATCGATTCGCGTTTCTCCGAAACATTCCAGATTGAGTTGCTCAAAACGACCGTGGAGCCGGTCATCTGTCGTCTATTCTATCAGGAAAAGAATGTGGCCAACGAAGTGCTGCAATTGTTGAAGGGCGCTAACGGTACTGGCGCTGCGGCAGCGCTGCTGCCGAATGGCCTCAACGACTCAGCGACATTAAATGAACAAGAAAATGCAGCGACGCAAGACAGCGTTGCTGGCGTTGAGATGACGCAGTAACACGAATATTTTCAGAACAGTTTCGAGCTGCGCATGCGTGCAAGACTTAACAGCAAACCAGAGTGAGATGAAACATAACTGATTTTTACGTCCTAAAGCGTTCGGTGTACTATCGCGCGCCAGCTTTTGACTATACTAACTGTTGTTTGGAGCCAAACGGCGGTGTGGTGCTAGCATAGCGTTCTAAAACTGACACCTCGTGCCGAATTTAAAGTGCGCAGAGAGCAAATCAACATTTGTGTGATATACGTACATACATAAATACTATAATTATTGTAATATTTTTTTCTAAATTGAGTATAGCTCATATTTATGCTGCATAGCGAACTGAGTGAGAGAAAAACGGGCAACCCGAACACGAAAAATATAATAGGTGCCAATTTTTGGGCAGAAATTGAAATTCTAAATGTAAATTGCATAGGAAAACGCGAGTTCATTATTTTGATATTTTTGCTAAGAGGCCTTTACGTAGAAATTTTTTATAAAATTAATTAAAACGGTAAAGAAATTTTATTATTATTTTTATTTTATTTCGCGCGTAAAAAGTAGCGTAGAACGTGAATTTTTCGTTGGAGCTGCGCCAATTTTTGTTCCAAAGTAATTATTGAGGTATTTTCATGAATTTATGCTAATGAAATGCCCTTCAAAGTAAGAAGAAGCATATTTTTTTTTATTTTTGTAAACGTGCGTTTGTTGCACGCATAGCAAACATTGTAGAGTCTACGAAAGCAGCTTGATGTTGTGTTGAGGTGAAGCGCTTGAGTTCGTGGAATACCGTTAAAGTGAAACTCAAGCCAAGCAAGAAATAAGGAGAGAAATATTAATGTTAATTTTGAAACGAAAATAAAAATCTCAAAAATGAACAAAAAAAAAAATGTAAAATAATTATAAAAAAACCAAACGAAAAAAATATGGCTAACAAGCGAAGTATATAAATAAACAAATATATAAAGAATGCATTA